>NC_080440.1:3659469-3981136 GCF_028018845.1 Melospiza georgiana
AAGTCTCAGGTTCAGAGCCTTACAAGTACATTGGTGCAGTGTCTGTGCTGTAATAGACAAAGTGCTCTGCCCAGTGGGAGCTGGGCACACAGGGAGGGTATGGACACTCATCCTGCTGGGTCCCTGGTGCTTCTGACCTCTGCAAGAGAAAGCTGAGCAAATATGGGATCCTTAAGTTGGGAGAGCCTTAATAAATGTAGGGGAAAAGAGGATTAGCTTGATAAAATCAAAGCAGGATTTTCTTCTGCTAAAATGGAGACAAAAATATTAGTCTTGTATCAAATCAAAAGTTTAATTTGACCTGGAGCAAGGTTGTTCCCTCCTTTTTATCCTAATTTACCTTCCTGTTAAAACCTTTTAAAATTCAGCTTTATAATAAAATCACAATTTAATTTAGAAATAAGCAATTTAATTTTTAAAGACACTCTCAGAAATTTCAGATTTGGTTGTCAGAAACTTTGTCTCAAAGGAGGAATTTCTGTTCTCGAGTGGGCAGACCTCAGTGCTCATCCACTAACTTCCTCTGTAACAGAGCCCATGGGGTTTTCACTTCTTGCTGTGTTTGTGGCTCTGCCAAAAATAACAATACTCCCAGCAGAAAGGTTTGGTGCTGGGTCTGAGCATGATCCCACAGGCAGGGAGTGTGCAAGTTCAGGGCTCTCATCCCTGCTTTTTAGGCACCACTGGGAACCTACAACAGACCTGAGCCCAGGTGTGGTGCACATGATGCCTCTAATGATGAATAGATGAAAATTTTCTGATTTAATAATGAGAAAAGTGGGGGTAACAAGGCTGTGACACAGGCTGGTGATTTGCAAAATTGCACACAATCTTTTGAAACAAATGGCCACATAAAAGTATCCCACACCAAAGTGATCCAGGCCGGTTGGATGGGGCTTTGAACCTGACCAGTGGAAGGTGCTCCTGCCCATGACGGGGTTGATCTTTAAGGTCCCTTCCAACTCAAACCAGTCTATAATTCTTTGATTCTATAAACAAATTCACAGAATACAGCTTTGGACTACAATCTGCATTTGAGCTGAGCTTAATTCCTATTGCTACCTCAGTCCTTTTGCAGCAGGAGAGGCCTAAACATGAACATTCAGGTGGTCTGTTTTTGTAAAAAAGATAGAGTTGACTAAGAGTGCAGGGAGTGAGCTCATCAAGGGCTTCTGTGTATGTGTCTGTGCAAGGTCACCTTTGCAGCCACTGGGAATTTTTTGCCCACCTGCTAAAGGAGCAGTTTTCCCTCCTGGGATGTTTTGCTTGGAGTCTCCATCTCTTTCACAGGAAGCTTTAAATAAATGACTCTAAATAAGCAAGATTTACATCAGCAGGGTTGATAGGGATGTTATCTTCCCTTCTCTCCTGCAATTCACAGTCCCTGCTCACATCCAGAGGCATCAGCCTGCTGGGAATGCTGTGCCTGCCTGCAGTGCTGTGCCAAGCCACCACAGGCAAGGGACAGTCACCAAAAGACACAGGATGGACTTTGACACTGCATTTGATCTGCACGTGAGGCTTTCTGCTTTCAAGGGGAAAATCTGTCTGTTATAATTTCCTGCCAGTGGGTAAACTGTGCTTGTCAGCTCTCGTTAGGAGCAGGGCCATTCCTGGGAGCTGGGTGTGCTGAGGCTGTGCAGCTGCCTCCCCAAAGGAGGCCTGCAGCTCTCGCTGAGCGTTGTCACTTGCACTTCAATTTTCAGGTCAGACCCAACAAATTGCTGCTCGTTCATAGGAGGTGAATTTGGTGATCCCAGGGGCAGCAGGCTGGATGGAGGATGGTGTGATTTCACTGCACTCCTAGTGCTCTCGCTCAAGGTCAGGGCTGCAGGCAGTTTATAGCTCTGCAAAGCTGCAGAAGATAAAGGCTTTTCAGGAGGGACAGAGAGGACTTGGTGGGTTTACCTGTCTGTTCTTCCCCTGGTCCTAAAGCTGCCAGATGGGAATCCAGAGAGGAGCTGCCCTGGTTAATGTCATGTATGGGGAACATTGAGAAAAATAGCTAAAGTTATTAATAACTAAAGCTGACTATTAAACAACTTATTTGTAGCTAATAAAGCTGGTAGAATCCTGGAAAACAGCTACTTGAATGCTTTGGGGAAGTTAGCAACAGAGGAGCTGGAGTTTCAAAGTTAATTCATTTGATGCTTCCCATCCTCTCTGTCTGCTGCCAGCAGGAGCCTTCACACCTCCTTGTGCAGAAGAGTTTCCCTTTGGCCTCTTCCTTGTGACAGATGGTATCTTAAACTGTCCAGAAAAGGTGATTTTAAGGTAGATCAGAGCCATCTCCTCCTGCTCTCCACAACACTGTCAGAATTCCCACATGGTCTCTCCTCTGAGACTACTCCAACTGGTTAGGCCTGGATGATCTCCTTTTGCCAGCCCAGTATCATCTTTCCAGGTTTGCTCCAATTGATTGCTATAATTAATGCTTATTTTATTCAAAGTGTCAAATTGCTTCTTGATGAAGCAAAGGAGAAGCGCTCCACTGCAGAAAGTGCGACAGAGGATTTAATTGGTATTGAGCTGCAGCCGCCGCTAATGGATTTTAAAAATACAATAATCAAAAGGAAATTGGCATAACATGACATGGAGATAAAATGTTCTGACATAGCTGTTGACCTGCCCTGGTGCATTGTACTGCTGCAGCTTGGGTCAGGCCAGAGTACAGAAACAAACTTCATCATTCTCAAGCAAAAGAAAACCAATACAATAATAACAACTACAACACTAATAACAACAACATTAATATCACAAATTATTATTATTATTAGTAGTAGTAGTATTAGTATTATTTTCAGTGGCTTTTCTGATTTCAGTTGTCATAAGCCCTTTTTCTTCTTGTGTTGACACCAGCAGCTCAGGTCAGCCCAGCAGAAGTTGTTCCTTGTTTCTCCTCCGGTATTTCACATTTTACCCTCTTCCTGCCACAGCTGGCATTGTGATTCATTGATAGATTGAGTAGTCCCTGTTATCTGTTGTCTGGCAGGGTGAGCTCCTGCATGGCTGAGGGGATCATTCCTTCCTTTGAAGGTGTGGGAAGGGGTGGCTGCTCCTGGAGCACCAAACTCTGGCACTTTGAGCACAACCTGATGAAAACCTTGCAGGAAGGCAAGGAGGCCTCTTTTTCTGACCTGTTTTCTGCCATCCTGTAACACATCAAACACCAGGTGGGGTTTGTTTGAAAACCCCATGGTGCAGAAACTGGCTCTGCCTTTAACCATCCACTGATTCCTCCTCTCTGCTGACCCTCCTCCAGGCTCTTACTGCAGTTCTCTTTGGTGGGTTAACCACCACCCAATGGACTTTTACAACCCTTGCCAGTTTTTCTCCAAGCCACAAACCCACTGTGTGTTCCCAGGGGTCACAAACCTGGTAAACAAATCGCTTTGTCACGCTCAAGCCGCGTCCTTTCAGCAGGCACCGTCATTTTCCTGCGATAGCCTGTGCTGCAGTTCGCCTCATGCTTGAATACTTTGCTGAATATGATGGACTTAAACATGTGCTAAGTGCTTTTCTGAACTGGGTCTTTCTCCTGATTTATGCCAGGGTAGATTAAAATGGAATCAGCCCCTTAAGTGGTGTGTGTGCCGCGTGTTGTCAGCGCACCGAGACACTGCGACGGCGCTCGTGTTTTAATTAAAGGTTCCACCTATTTACACGGAGTCAATCAATCTTGGCACGAAAATGTCCTTGCACTGGATTAGCACCATAGTGCAGACAAATGACATTAAGCACAAATGGCTTTCTGGAGAAGTAATTCATCTGCATGGAAATGAAAAATACAATTATTTTAACTGATGCTGTCGTGTAATCAATCACGCTGGGCATGCCACGTGCCCCCCGTGTGTGCAGGGATGTGCTGGCTCTTCTGGCTCTGAGCTGGGATGGCAGTGCTCATACTGATGTGGTGGGTACCCAAAGGGATCCAACTGCCTCCCAAAAACACAACCTGGCTCTACCTGGGCTTCCAGATCCAGCAATGGTATTTGAAGCTGGGCTCAAATCCCTGCAATGGTGTTAATTAGGTCATGTGTAGAGCAGAAATGAGCAGAATGTGGTTTCACTGATAGGGTTTTAGTGGGCTCAAGGCTAATGGGTGTTTTAATGGGAAAACACAGCATTCCAGCCTGTTGGAACAGCAATAAGGGAATCTATGGGCCATCATTAATATACTCCTGGTGATTAAAATCATTCTTCCCTCAGACCTTCCTCTCAACACTCTCAAGGCATTTATTAGTGGTCCATTATGTGCCCACTTCAATCTTACTGCTTAATTTGAACACTAATTAACACCATCATGCCTTCTAAAGCACAAATGGTACTTGGTGGGATTTCATTATCTCCATGCTCTGTCTGCAAGCAGAGGGAGCTGAGCTTCACCTGAAAATCCACCTCCTTGGATTCCTGGGGCTGGGGAGGGTTCCACCTCCATGTCTCACAGTTAGGGGGAATTTGGTTCGGAAGCAAAGCAATGACTTCATTTCCCAAGGTGCTGGGGCAGTAGCCAGCAGGACAGCTTAGATGTCTAAACACTGCTTAATTATCTGCCTGAACAGGGGCCCAGGGCTTGGGGCTGCTGCTGCTGTGAACTCTGCTCACTCTGGCTGGCTCGCCCAGAGCAGGGGAAGGCAGAGCCAACCCAAAATGGAGAGGCTTGCTGGTTCCAGCTCTCCCCTGTGCACTGCGCTGCCTTCTCAGGAAGGACAGAGTTCAATCAACCTTTGAAAGTCAGTGAGGAGTGTTTTTCCCCCATCGAAATATCTTAAAATAAATCTCCTCTGCTGCAGTTCAAGCCCTGCCTCCTTCCTAGCAGTAGGAAAAGTGAACACCAACTTTCTGAAGGAGCCTTTTATGGATTTGGAGGCTTTTATCATCTCTTCCCAAGGCTTTTTCTTCTCTCTAAACTGAATTATGATCATTCCTTCTGCACGTCCCTATGGGGCAAGAGCTGTGCTCTGTCTCCTTGTCCCCCTCCATTTCTCTATTTCAGCTCCTCCTCTCAGGTACTGAGTTCCTACTGCTGCCACCTCTGGCAATAGCTCCTGCTGGGATATTGGCTTCCCCCTGCTCCAAAACAGGGTTTCTTTCCTTCATGTTATAATTCCTAGGTCCTCTTCTACCTCTTTAGGGCTGCTGCCTCAGCACTCATTTTGTATTTTGTATTTTTACAGCTAATTATTCTTAGTTAAGTGCTGAAGGTTCTCAGGCTGCTGGGCTGCTGCCTGGTTTTTTTTTTTTTTAATACTGCTTCTTAATTTCTCCAACTGAACTCTTCTTAGTGATATTTGAGCTTCTCTAGAGTCTAATAACTTCTATTATTAGTCTTTTGAAACAGCAATAGACTCCCATTTGACAGCATCCCCAATAGTTTGAATATTGAGTTCGAGAAAAAGCATTAGAGGGAAAACCTGCCTGCTGGGGGAGGGAATGCTCTGCTCCCTGCTGCTTCCAGGCTTTGCAGGGGTGAGTTTTCCTCCTCAGAAATGCATGTGCCACCGTCTCCTTGGCATTGCTCTGGCTGAGGGGTGGGAGGGGGCTGTGTGAGCAGGGTCCCTCCATGCCCCAGTGCAGCAGGGCAGGTGGCTTGGCAGAGAGCTGAAGTGATGGCACCTCAGGGCCAGAGCCAGTCCCCACAGCATTAACACTGAACAAGAATCTGAGTTGCCATCAGCTTAGCAAGGGAGTGGATAGGCAAAGGTTGGGGCTGCTTTTTTCCCCTTTGGGATTGCTCTCCTTTGGCCTTTTGGCTCAGACTGAGTGCAGCATCAGTTTAATATCTGATCCCTCCCCTGTCAGGAGGCTGTCAGTGCTTCTGCAAGGCATTTGACACCATATATATTTCCTAGCTTGTTACAATCCTGCCCTGTTACAATCTGGGGCTCAGCCTTCACAGCTGATGTATGGACTGGTGTGGGGAAGCAGCAGCAAAATTAAGTCCAATTTCCCAGCACAGATAAGCAGCCCCCAGAGCGGGGCAGCGATCTCCATCCCAGCCCAGCAGGCACAGCGCTTCCCCTGGAACGGCAAACACAGACAAGGTGTTGGTATGAATAAAAACCGGGTGCCAGGGAGAGGCTGTCAGTGACATTACTACCTGTCACATGTGTGTAAAGCCATCAAGCAGCGGGTGGGCGGCCGTGACAGCCCTGGGAATGACATCTCTATCAGCTGGGGCGAGGCTGCAGCGGGCTCGGGGCAGGCAGGCTGCTCCGCTGAAGGTGGAAAATGATATATTCAGCAATGGGAGTAATTTCATTTGGCTGAGGTTCACAGCGCTTTGGAATCTGATGTGAGTCTTCCTACTATTGGATACTGCCCCAGATTCCCAGTGCTGCAGCAGATTGCATCTCCCTTTTGGGCTGCGTGGAGTAAATGAGCTTCTGAGCATGGTGGTATGGATTTTGCACCCAGATGGGCAACTTTTCTCCTCTTCTGTTATAAACTGGATTTTAACTTTGCAAGAAAATACAGCAAGCAGGATATTCCTGCACCATCTGACTTATAAAAGCAGCCAGTGATTGCATCCAGAGGCTTTTTATCTGCCCATCTGAGATTACACCTGCTTTCTAGAAATAGCCTTGGCCAGTGCTGGTTTGGTGCTGGAAGGGTTTCCAGGAGCACAGAGTATTTTGTCCAGAAAGTGATTGAGGTGCAACTCCTACAGCAGAGAGGTGTGGATGTGCTGGAGTACACTGGCATTCTCACAGCTGGATCCTCACCAGGAACTGAGCTGAGAGCTGACAATCATCAGTTTAGGGAGGTGAAGATCTCACTGGAGATCTCACTGCGGGCACCTGGAGCAGGAGCAGGCTGTGAGAGCTGGAAAGGAGGGAGCAGCAATGAGAAACCAGCTTGAAATGCATCCCCACAAGCTGTGTGTGCCAGCAGCTGGATGCTGTCTAGCTGCAGCCACCTTGTTAAACTGCTCTCCTTCCCCTGCTAAGCCAGGACTGATGCTTTGCTGGAGCTCAGTGGTTCGTGTCAGCGCCGTGCTTTGTGCTGGGCTGGATGGGAGCTCCGAGGCAGGGCTGGGGCTGGTGCAGAGAGGGGCTGTCCCCTCCTCGAGCCACTGGGGAATGGCTCAGCCTTGGGGGAGCCCTGTGGGGCACTGAGGTGACAGACCCCGTGCAGCAAACCCCAGCCCAGGCAGAGCAGGGTGAGGACACGCACCAGCTGCCGGCTCCGAGCAGCCCGCCCACGCCGCCAGCAACACCCTCGGATTTTGTGCCAACTTTTAATTGCATGAATTTAATTATAGGGATTTTCTGGCTGTGTCGGGGGCTGTGAGCATCTCCCCTGCAGCTGGGAGTGTGCAGCTCCCTGTGCAGCCAAAGCAGAGGCAGTAGCAGGGGAGCTCAGTGCAGGGAGAATGGGTGGCCAGGGCCCAGCCCTGCTGTCCCTTGGCCACAGGTGTTCGAGCTGAGCTGGTTAGAAAATGACCCTCTTCTTTTTGGGATCTTGTGTATTTTTCTGCATTACAAAGCAGTTTCAGCAGTGAACCATCAGTCCTGCTCTTTACTGAGCCTCCTCTCTCCTGATGGTTTGGAGCCTGCAGAGGGGTCTATCAACAGACCAGCTCTCTCCACTGGTGCTGATACTGCCACCAGTGCTCTGGCCATGCTGCCAAAGCCATTCTCTGTATGATCTGTGCCTCCCTCAGGCTTACAAGGGGTTCTGAAATCAGGCCAACTCTCCTGGGTCAATGATGGCTGGAAGAAGAGATCAGTAGCTGGTGGGTGGCCATGGAAGGAAGCCCTTGGGAGAGCCCTGCCCTCTCCCTTCCCTCACTTTTGCATCCATGTAGATGCTGGAGAGCTGTTTCTGGCTGACGTGGCCAGGTCAGCTGTGTCACCAGAGATGACCACATCAGTGGGTTTCAGGCAGTTTTAGCAATACCTTAGCTACCGAGGATCCACAAACAGTTGCTATTTGCCCCCATGGCTTGAAGCTGAGCCGGCAGTTTGGGGTTAGAAGCAGTTTAGTTCCTCCCTGCTCCCTGTGGTGTTTTGCTCTGCCACCACTTGACCTCCGCATCCCTGCAGTAATAAGGTCAGCACACGGAGCAGCTCTGCCTTCCTCCTGCCAGCCCTTCCCTCCCAGGGCTCCCTGGAGCTTTCCCTGCTTATTCCTGCCATTTTCCCACTTTGCACTGTTTAAAAACAAGCAAGCAAGAGCTCCCTGGAGCCAGCCGCTCATTTGCTGGCAAGGGCTGCCTGTTAATCAATTAAAGCTCTGTGAATGTATTTGCAGCAGGGAGGATGATTAAGATGCTTTCTGTCTCTAATGCATGCCTGGGGGAGGCTTGCCTGCATGGTAAGGGCAGGTGTGATTGGGCTGGAGGTCCTGCAATTCTGCTTTCATAGGTCTTGGAATAAAGAAGTCAGATGTTCAGGACTGTGATGGAAGGGGAAGAGGTTGGCAAAAATAAATGTTTTCCTGATGGATGTTATTACCTGAGCCTGCTCTCCAGGCAAGGATTTGCTGATCCACTCAGAAGTGGCTCTGGGGGAACATCCCCCCAGGGACCATCATGTGCAGAGAGGTGGCTGATGTGGGCAGTGAGGAAATGGGCTGATGTGGAGGATATTCAGGAAAATTGACAGGAAAAGGTACTGCTGAGGCCAGCACTGAAACAGCACCAGAAATGTGTTTGTACCCAGGCTGAAAATCATCAGTGTCACTAAACTGAGGGTCACGCTTGTGATTTTACACTCTGCTGTCAGAGCAAAGCTCAGCTGTGGGAGCCTGCCAGCTCCTCCAAGCACTGCTTTAATTTCCACCACTCATCTTCATTTCCAGCCATGAATTTGGCTCATTCCAGAGCCTTAAGCAGGGGAATCAAAGGACAAAAACCATTCTCTCACTCGGCCAGCAAAAGGGTGCAAGGTCTATGTGTCATTTTGGGCATTGCAATGGATTGATGAGAAGCTCATTTTAATAACACTGATGTGCCATAAACTGCAGCGCAGTCCTTGTAAAATGAAAATTGCTTTAATGCTTGCATTTGGGGAAGTCATGTGCCAGCCCCTGAGCTGGCCACCAGTTCAAAATCCACAGGGAGTCAAGCCAAAGGAGTCTTTGCACTGGCACAATTTACTGAGATGTGATTTAATAGAAAAGCTATTAGTGTTTCAAAGGGTGACACCGACTGGCTCGGGTTTGATATTTAGTTAGATATTATGGCATTTGGCAAGAGCAAGATCCAAACCTTGGCCCAGGGCAGGAACCCTGGCTGAGGAGGACTTTGCAGTGTGGGGCTGTGGGTATGGAGTGATTTCACGGGTGGAAATTCTGGGGTAGAAGGAAAAGGGCTGGAGAAGCAGCTGAGTTTGGGAGATGGAAGCTGAGGCATCCGCACAACTTCAGTGCAAAACCCAGCGTGGCTGGTGCTGCTGGCACGGGGAGATGGGCACCAGGAAAAAGGAGCAGGTGGGAGCAGAGGAAAATGGGAAATGGATGCTCTGCCAGGAGCATCCCCATCCCAGCACGACCCTAAAGAGCATCTTTGTATCATTATTCTTTATAAATTGTAAAAGCAATCTGCCCGTGCACTGGGACTACTCGAAGATAATTAATTGCGCCAATTAGTGATTAAAAAATAAATATATATTTACTATTTTGACAACAAGGTTTCAGACAATCACTTAGGCCATAAAATAAGCTCAAAGTGTGGTGGCCAGAGCAGAGCCCTGCCCTACAGCTACCACCAGAGAGCATCCTTGTATACTTTTTCTGTGGAAAAAACAGCAGCGAGCTGGGAAATAACCCATCTTTCAGCAGCCTGTCTCTCTTTAAGTGTTTCCCAGTCAGTAAAGATACAATAATTGAAAGTTGTCTATCAATCATGTTAGCAGACAAAACAACATTGTTTCTCTTCTCTTTTTCTCCAAAGTACTGGAGCTTGATTGGCTTAACAATGGGAACAAAGGCATCAAGTCAAAAATCCCACTTAAATGTTTTCAGGTATAAAAGCACATCATCTCTGGGGAGGGAAGGTGCAAAATTCATTGTTTAGAAGCATTCTAGGGGAATGCTCAAACGGCAAAAAAAAAAAAAAAATGGAGAATAGACATCAGGACAAAATATCTTTGGGGCTGAATTAAAAATGCTGCCAAGAAGTTTGCATGTCTGCATGTCTGTAGCCCCCTGATCTGAAGCAGCTGATGTGGCCACAGAAATGGGTTAGGGCATCAAGCTTTGACTTATTTTAGTGCTTTTATGGAGTGTAAAATCATGCTAAATCTAGGTTGGCACTTTGCTGTGGGTGCAGGGCCAGGATGGGCTGTGGCTGTGGGGCAGTGCCTAAATGATGCTCTGATTTTCCCTTTTGCCATCCAGATGTTGCTCGGATCCAGGCTCCCCAGAGGTGCAGCAGTCACCGTGGGGCTCCTCCTCAGTTTTTAGGTGCCCTTTGCTCATTCTCATGAGCACATTTCCACATTGTCCCCCAGAAATCCCTGACAGGTGTCTGTGCAGGTGGGTGACACCCTGCAGGGGCTGCTCCTACGGCCCACAAGCAATTTTGCTTTGCAGGGAACAGCTTCCGATGTTTATTTCTCTTCACCCAAGGCTTTCTTTGGAGAGCTCCTAAGTGGTTTCAGTAAAAAAAATAATGATTTGTTTGCTACAGGTCTGAAAAGTGGCAGCTCCTCCAGGCTAACAGGAACCTGTTGTCCATGCAGGAGCACATAGTAAAAGATTTGCCAGAATTTTCTGCTTTTTTCAGGGCAGGTTCTGCATTGCTGCTTGCTGTGCTTGTTTTTGCAGCAGTGTTTGTGCTGTTATATATACATTTATACAAACTGATTTAGCAGAGGATGCTGAAACTGATCTAAGGTTGGTCCCTGGAAGAGCAGGAAACAGATCCCTCAGTGCAAATCATTTCCCCTTCTCGGTCAATCAGGGAAAAGGGAAATAAATAAGTGAGAGGCAGCATCACTTTTATAATCACTTGAGCAAGAGCAGGACCAGCTCTCTGTGAGTCACAGCAGCGCTGCTGCTTCCCCTCTGCAGACATTAACCAGTGGTTTTAGGGAGGTTTAAAATTAGTGGTCTGTGTGTTTCACTCTCTGTGCAGCCTGCTGGGACTGCCACAGCCTTTATAGCTCATAGACACCGTCCTCAAGATTGCTTTTAGCTCTGGATGGTTGCAGTTTGGGTAACTGAAATGCAGACAGTGGTGAAAATGTGGTTATTGCACCTTGGTACCTCACACCTGTGCTGTTCATTGCCTCCACCAAGTGTCGTTTGAGTGAGTTCATTTGGGATTTTATTGAATATTTAGGGTATAAATATTTGATTGAATATTTAGGGTGGGAGGGGATGTCTGAGCTGCCCTTTTTCCTGGTGTGGTCCAAACTAGGCAAATGCTTCAGCTGGGCTGAAACCAAGGTTTCCATCAGGTGAAGTCACAGGTCTAGCACAGAGCAAACACATTTCCAGAAGTCCTCATTCATGTGTGGTTCTGGTCAGACGGGCAAAAAGATTCAATCTGTGGTTGCAGTATTTTAGTTTCCTTTCTCCTCCCTGCAGAAGTTTCCTTTTTGGATGATTTTCTGAGTTAATTCCAATTCTGTTGCAAGAGGCTCATAAAGCTGTTATTGCTCAGTCACTCTCAGTCTCCCTGTTAATATAATGCAAGGATAAGCAAAGTTCATGGAAACTGCCTACACTGGAGGAGCGAAACAAGGAGGCATTTCTGAGCTCTGCAGGTTTCTCAAAGCCTCTTTGTTCAGAGATAGGGAAAACAACCTGTAAAACTTCACCCTGACAAAGGGAGCTGCAGATTTAAGGCTACTGAAAAGAGTCATCTCTCCAGATGTGGGTTGGCATGTGGGTTCACAATTACAAATATGATTTATGATTCATCCCAGCACCCTGGGATGAGGGGGAGAGAGAGTCTCTATATTGGGACAAACCTTGAATGACGAGGGACAGCTCACAACCTGAACAACATGGAGAATGAGGTCATTTGGGATGAAATGCTTCAGCACTGCCAAGCACATGTTCATTTACTGAAAGAGTAGGAATTTAAAGTGATTTTTCATAAGGGGAAATATTCATCTGCCAGCAGACAGGGATCTCTGAGTTTGTTTCAGGCTCAGAGCAGCATCTTAGCAGCCCATCAGGTGCCACTCCAGAGCACACTGCTCCCTCTGCAGTCTCAGTGCCTTCAGAGGCACCACACAACCATGGCTGGAAAATAATCATTCTGCTTGAGAGGCACCTTATGCCAAGAGCGTGGTAATTTTCAAAATAAATCAGTTAAAAGGCTCTTTACAACCAGATTGTGATGTAAATGCAAACCCTTGTGATTCAAGCTGTGCAACACCCTCTAACTGAGGCATAAGAAGATTCTTCTCTGATTTTCACATTTTGCTATAGCTTTTATCTAGAAGGCTGCTGATTTGCTAGTTTTGGAGATAAGATACAGGACATGGAGAACCATCAGCTTGACCATTTTGGCATTTCCAGGGGTGCAGCTTTGTGATCCCACAACCAGCAAAGGTGGTTCTGTGCTGTCCTTTGCCTCTTGCTTGAAGTTGCAGTTTGAAGGTATTTTTCCCTCTCTGGAATCTCAAGAGAGATAAAAGTCCTGAAGACATCTCTTCTTGGTGTTCCACCTTGGCTTGCCAGTGGCCTTGGCAGGTGGTGGCTCGTGTCACCTGTGGGAATGTTGGAGTGGGAGGAGGAAATGCTGTGATGGGCATTTCATCTGGGAGAAGCAGTGTGGGTATTTTATTGGTGGTGATGCCAAGCATCTGCCTCAGTTTTGTCTCTGTTGTTTCCTGTGGCTGCCCCAAGCTCTGGGCAGCCCCTGGATGCAGCCAGCTCCCCCCCAGTCTGTGATTCTGTCCTGCTGACATCCTCTCCTGTGTCAGAGGGATTACCAGCTGCTGTGAATACACCCATGCAAAGCAGAGAGTTAAGCCTCCAACTTCCATCTGTTCACAATAAAACATCTTCACTGGCTGAATTTGACCAATTTAGTGATTACTATTGGGAGAGCATGGTCTCTCCAAGACCTCCAGCTGTTCCACCATGGAAAGCCTCTTGCCTTAATGTAAAGGGCTGCAGTCGTTTCCTCTGTGGTTTTTATCTAATTTTGTTACAATAATTCAGCAAGTCCACTTTGGCCAGCTGTTCTTCAGGCCTCCTGGCCCACATGGCTCACACACTGCTGATGTGATGATGATGCTGAATCAGTCTTTCCTACGGTTTTGCATCTGTCCTCAGCCCTTGGAGGGGTTCCAGCAGTTCTCAATACCCAGCTGATCATTTCACAGCACGCCCCTCGGTGATTCACCAGCCTGTGAAGCCTCCTCTCTGTGCCCCAGCTCCTCGCTCCCCAGGCTGGTGACAGACACTGAAAACATTGTACAAGTGGCACTTCCAGTAAATCAGCAGTCATTTAAACTCCTGGTAGTAATTCTCAGATCTGGTGGGTTCTGCCTGGCATCTGCTCGCAGATCAGGATGTGGATCTATCTAAACCCACACACAGCATTATCCTAAGGCTGTTTTCAGCAAAAGCTCAGACGTGTATTGGTGAGGGAAATTCCACAGGGTGGACAAGAGACCATGAAATGATGCCTAAGATGTCTTTGGGCTTTTTATCCTGGAGAAAGGAAGGCTCTGGGGAGACCTTTTTGTGGCCTTTCAATACTTAAGAAAGATGGGGACAGACAGGCCCTGTTGTGATAGGACAAAGGGTGATGATTTAAATGAAAAGAGGGTAGATCCAGCCTAGATTCCAGGAAAAATGTTTTACAAAGATGGTGGTGATGGCCTGGCACAGGGTGCCCAGAGCAGCTGTGGCTGCCCCTGGATCCCTGGAAATGTCCAAGGCCAGGGTGGACACTGGGGCTATAGCAGCCTGGGACAGTGAAAGGTGTCCCTGCCATGGTAGGGGGTGGATTGAGATGGTCTTTAAGATACCTTCCAACCCAAAACATTCCATGAACCTATGTCCCTGGATAGATCAAGGGCTCCTGATCCATCCATCTTATCTATCTATCTATCTATCTATCTATCTATCTATCTATCTATCTATCTATCTATCTATCTATCTATCTATCTATCTATCTATCTATCTCCTCCCTTTCACTGCCTTTCTTTGGCTCCCCAGTGTCTCTTCTCCTGGTCCCACTTGATGCAAGCAGAGATCAAAATCTCCTCAGCTGTAAATGTTGTCTTTGTTCTCTCTGCCACTCCTCAAACCCAGGGCTGGCCCCTGATTCCCTGCACTGGTTTAATTCAAGTGCTTCTCCCCACACTGTGCCACGTTTCTGCTGCAGTGCCCTGCTGTGCTTGCCCCCTGTGACCGTGTTCACAGGGGTCTCAGGATGAGGGAAGAGATGAGGATCTGACTCCATGTTTCAGAAGGCTTGATTTATTATTTTATGATATATATTACATTAAAACTATACTAAAAGAATAGAAGAAAGGATTTCATTAGCTAGAAGGCTAGCTAAGAATAGAAAAGAGGGAATGATAACAAAGGCTTGTGTCTCAGACAGAGTCCAAGCCAGCTGATTGTGATTGGACATTAATTACAAACAACCACATTAGACCAATCACAGATGCACCTGTTGCATCCCACAGCAGCAGATAACCATTGTTTACATTTTGTTCCTGAGGCCTCTCAGCTTCTCAGGAGAAAAAATCCTAAGGAAAGGATTTTTCATAAAAAGATGTCTGTGACACTCCCCTTTTTCTTCTCTGGGTTTGGGCTCTGCTTTGCAGAGGCACTTGGAAAATATCACAGTGAGGAAGCCCCAGCTTTGCTCTCTTTTTTCTCTCCAGAACTATGGATGAGCATGCAGCAGCCCCTGCTTTTCTGTGCCTTGATATTCTCCTCCCTTCCCGTTGAGAGGAGAAGCCTGGCTGCAGCCCTCTGGATGCTGCAGTGTCCCTGAAATCCTCACAGAGAGGCTGAGGCACTGGTCCACACTGTAATCACCGAAGGATTACAACCAGTGTCACTCCATATTAGTGGGATTATTAAGTAAAATTGGCTTATAGGATCCAGCCTGCTGGCAGCTCAGCCCAGCTGAGCAGCAGCTGCGGGTCCCTTCTGCCGCCGCCCCGCGCTGCGCTTCCCATCGATTTTAAATTTCACTATTCACTGCTCAAGGGCTTGGGGTTTTCCTGTGTCATTGATTTATTGCTTTCCTGGGAGCCAGGACAAGCTGCAGGATCTTCATTCATCAGGCTGTTGTCAGTGTCAGGGTTTTGCCCAGAGATTTCAGCAGTGAAATGATCCCTGTCCAGCACCGGTGGTGTTCAGTCAAAATTCGAAGCCTGTTTGTTGCTAACAACTGGTTTTGCTTGCCATAAACCATCTCAATTTCTAGCAGAGGTGGTCACTGCATTATTTGTGGTTCCCTGTTGCTGGCACTGAGGTCATGTGCAGTGCAGGACAGGTGATGGGAAGATGCTGCCCTTGAAAGCTCCAGAGGGTGATGCTGCCAGGGAGGGCTCAGTGAGGATTTGTGAGGTTCAGTACAGCTGTGCTGTGCTGGGCACCCAGAAAAATAGGTGAAAAGTAGGTAAAAGTTCTGCTGCTCCATTCGAGCTTACCTTTAATCAAATTCTTGTCCTCCCTTTTACATCACAGGGATGTGTAACTGGTTATTTTCTTATTAATGATGAAGTAATTCGTTCCAGTGCAGGGTCTGTGTCCATTAGCACAACTGCTCAGACATTTGTACTTCCTGATACACGCTCTGTGTACAGGAAACACATTTGTTCCTTGCCTGGGCTCGTGCCTTATCTAATCCACCTCATCTCCCCATCTGAATTTTAAAAGGAAAATTAATGAGGAAGATTATTGCACCATGGAAATAACAATGCTAATTGATCATTGGCATAGCAATGTCTTGGGGACGTTTCTGGAAGTTGCTTTGGTGAATTCCTAAGTGCATAAAGGCTCTGTGGTTTAACAGAGTTCCTGCCTCAGGCAGAGGTCCCCTTGACTTGGCCAAGGTTTATCATTCCATCCTCAGCATTATCACAGAAGTTGTTAGAATTAAGTATAGCCCATTCTTTATTCTGACTTGCTACTGCCATATCAATAACCTTTGCTTCATTTTGAGGCTGGACACTGTGTCTGGTCCAGATCCAATCCACAGTCCACCCTCTTTCCCATTTTGCCCAGGAAGGTCCATTGCCTCCAGCAGCCAGGCTGGGGAACCCTGGGGACAGCACAGAGAAAGTTCAGTCACTGATAAACACAAGCAAAGATGCCAGAGCAAAGCAGGTGACCTGCTGGAAACTGAGGAGAAAAAATAACCCTGTAACCCTGAGTTATGAAAATCACAGAACAGAGCTAAAATTTATATAAGACAAAAGAGGGCTGAGATGACTCAGGTCTTGTCCAAGGAATTTAATTGAAAACTGTAACTTTGGGGAATGCTGGGTTTTTTTGCTGTGTGTTTGTGTAAGCAGCCAGCGTGAGGATTACTGGGAGCACAAGACTCTGCCTGGCTCCCTTCCAGAGGGGGAGCGTGAGGCTGGAGCTGCATAAGTCTCCTCTGGCATGCTGGGGAGCTTTGCTAAGCTGCCTGACACTGCTTGATCCTTCTGGATATAGAGAGGAGCTTTCCATCATCTGCAAAAAATTAGAGGTTATGTGAGCATGAGGCATGTCTGTCAGTGATCAGGCACTGATGTGCTGTGCAGCTCTCCCGTGGCTCAGGTGCTGCAGAGCAGCTCATGCTGCACACCTGGATCTGAGCCTGGCCACACACCCTCCACGGCCCCTCAGAGCTCTGAGAGCCCCAGAAGCCTCCAGCAGATGTTTCATAGAGGGGTGGGCAGCTGCTGCGGATTGTCTTGGTTTGGAAAGCCAGGAGGCTGCTAAGGAAGGCAGGAGCCTCCCCTGAAATGGAGAATGTAAACCCTCCCCATCCCTCTGAATTGCTATAAATTTTAAATTAAGGGGCTCTCAGGCATAAATGTGGGAGCAGGAAATAACAGTTCTTTAACAGGGAAAAGGAAAAAAATAAAAGGATAAAATAAACAATGCAGTGCACTAGAACAACACTGACAGAGTCAGAACCCAACCTGACACCCTGTGGGTCAGGGTGTTGGCAGCAGTCCCATTGGAATTGTGGCTCAGCCCTTCTGCAGTGTCAGGGGTGGTTCTGTTGGAGCAGGGGGATCTGTAGAGAAGGATGAATTCTTCCTCTGAAGATCCAGTGGCAGGAGAGGCAGCTGCTGTTCCTCTGGGGAATCCAGTGGAGAAACCCGTGCTGGTGTCTCAAAACCTCTGGATTATATCTGGGTAGGAATGCTTGGCTCCTCCCTCTGGGCTCCCATCTCCCAATGGGATGCTGTAGTTCTTATCAGCCATGCAGTGACATTCAACAGCTGTTATCAGCAGATGTCCCCTCCTGAGGGAGGTGTGAATGTGGTCACTCAAAGAGAGAGATTAGGCAAACTGCCCACTTGACAAAGGTAATCTGCCATACAGATGGTAATGGAAAACACCTTGTATTGCAATCTTCAGCATGGACTGAGAGTGGAACCCAAAGGGAGCCCCAGCCCTGGTTAGAGCCTGTCCTTGTGGCAGCTCCTGGCCGTGCCCTCAGCTCCAGCAGCTCCCTGCAGGGCAGCACTCACTCAGGGCCAAGGGCATCTTCTGTCCAGGCACCAGGGGGTCTGGAGCATCCTGGGGTCCTCAGGCTGGACAGGAGCCTGTGATCCCAGGAGGAGGCAGAGGTTGGAGAGAGGACACAAGGTCACATCACACTCCAAACATCCTTGGTCCAGGCTGTTCAGGGACATTTTCTGAGCAAAAATGGTATCCATTAGGGTCTGGCTTTGCTGTAGACAAAAAAACCCAAACCCAGGTTTAGTGTCCTTTTGGTATGAAATAGGTGAAATATGATGCATGTATCAGTGTAATCCTTTCTTGCTTAATCTTAGAATTAATCTAAAAACTCTTAATCTAAGAATTAGATTAACAAAGAGCAGTCAGTGCAGCCCAAAGAACAAAAGCATTTGCAACACATCCTTCATGCCTTAACAATTCCCACCAGTCCAAATGGGAAAGTCCCGGGGAAGTCCTGAATTTCACCAGAGATAATTGTGGTGCTTTCCCTTTTCTCTTGTCTAAACCTCCCTTCCCGTTTCTGCCCAGCCCCTAAGGAGATCTGAGAGGGAGCCCCTTCCTTGTTTTGCCTTATGGCAGCTTTTGGTGTGTCTTGTGGGCCTGAGGAGTGGTGCCAGTGCTTGCCTGGGTGTCCTTGAAGGCTGTGAGCCCTTTCTGGTCCTGCTGAGCACATTTTGGGTGCTCCCAAAAACCCCCAGAACACACAGAACACACAGATGCACGCCTGCATCTCCCTCACTCTCTGCATTGCAAACTCTGTGCAAAGGGTGAAATAAATAAATGAATAAATCATCAGCATTGTAGCACTGCAGACAGCTGGAAACATGATGTAAATACTAAAGGCTGGGTCTGTGCTTCCCAGCAGTGTTTGATGTGGGCCACAGGCACAGCTCCCCAAGGGACTTGTGGTCCCTGAGGACCTGATTTATGCCAGTGCTGCAGATCAAAAGCCAGGATGTGGTGCTGCACATCCATAATAAGGGATGGCCAAATTTTCTTCAGCTCCAGGTCTGGGGAGACAACACTAAAATTCAGCCATTGGCAGAGCAGGAATGAAATGATTTGTGTTGGCTGCCTCAGGGAGGGGATTCACTGTTTTCATCACATGCCAGCACTGGTTCAGCCACATATGGAGTAAAAGAGGAGGCTTTATAAGGCTTTATGAATTGGCTGGATACCAGAACCTGAGTCTTGCTGGATGTAGGGCTTATCCTTACAAAACCCATCTGATAGCTGTGGAAATGAGTGGGTCTGGATTTCCTTCATCCAGCACAGGATTGATGCAAGTGCTGATGAAATCCCTGGGTTCTCCATTCTGCAAAAAAATCCTTGTACAAAGCTCTGAAGTGACTGAAGTGTTGTTAACAGGTTCCACTATTTACTTTTTAATATTTGTCGTGCCAGCCATTGAGCAGAGTGGCCCTTACACTGGCTCTTACACAGAGGAGTGTTCCTCCCTGGGCAGGAGCATCTATTCCTCACTGGGTACCCAGACCAGGGGCACCCCTCGGCTCTAAGGAGGCCAAACTGTGGATTCCTCCTTTAGCATGAAGCCAACCTGCAGATCCATGTGATGCTCCCACACTGGAGATCCCAGCATGGTGTGGTCTCCAGTCTGTGCTGGCTGTCACAGCCTGGGATGTTTTGGTCCTTTGCACTGCACCTCAAGTAATCCTGGTCCTTTTTGTTGTAGTCACTAAATTTCTCAATTTTTTTTATTTTCCAATTGCATTTCCTTTGATGGTATCTCCATTCCAGAGTGTTTGTAAGCCCTTCTTCCCCGTTTCCAAGATTTCAATGGGGATCAATTTTGGCAAGCTTTGGTCCATGTCTCTGCACTTCATGGCATCCTGTGCCTTTTGATGGCTTCCACTCTGGTTTTTTTTTTCAATATCCATGCCAGGCCTCTCATATCTTCCCCTCAATGTTCTGTCTTCCTCCTTGATTTTTTCCCGTGCTTTTGCAGCATCTGTGAAGTTCATTTTGGCATGTTTTGGTCCTTTGCATTGCACCTCATTTCCTCCCAGACCATTTTCGGTGTGAGATTCCTCCCAGTGGAGAATCTGAATCCTTGAGTATTCAGGATTGTGCCCTCCAGGAGACAGCATCTAAACTGTACATCACTGCAGATTAGTCTGTGGCTTCTACAAATATGAATTTAAATAGTCTATTATCTCAAAGCACTGTTAATGTTTTTATTCCCACTTCCTAGATGCATGCTCCATACTGAATATCCTCCAAGTTCATTAGCTTCCATTTCATGTTGCATAAATTTGTAGTCTGCTCTTCTAAAGAGGATGAAACCTGACTGCAAAATTTACTGAACAATTGTTCCAATGTAGCTTAATTAGTATCTTGCAAGGATTTTGCAAGCATCTGAGATCGCTTGGAATGCTTGAGTCACTTTATTATGAGATTTAGGTTTAATATTTCAGATTAATAATACATATGAACGTTTATTAAACTCTAGGCAGCACTTTAAAACAACAAAAAATGGTTTATCATATTTATAACAGCCTCAAGGAAGGAACTTGCAAGTGACTCGGGCTCTGCTCTTTTTCCTTGGTGCTGGGTTGTTGCTGGGTTCTGAGGGAGGCTGAACTCCCTGGGAGGAGGACAGGCTTCATTCCATGGACTGCTCTGTCACTCCCAGCTTTCCTTCTGAGAACAAGCAAATGGCAAACTTTAAATCAGACTTGGGGTGTAGAGAAGGGGTCTGCTGTTTGGAAGAGAGTTGCTTCAAAAATGTAATTTTCTATCAGAGTGTTCAAGATGGGTCCTGAACTTTCAGGCACCAGGAACCACCCTTTGCTAAAGGACACCTCAGCCACCATTTGCCATGTTTTGGAGGGCTGTGGATCTGGGTGAGCTGGTTCTTGGCTGCTCTGCTGTGCCCCATGGTGCAGATTCAGTGCAGCTCTCTGCTCCCTCCAGCACTGCTGGGTCACACAGCCGCCCATGTACAAACCAGAGTGGGGTTTACATCTGTGCATTCAGACTCACACGTCCCTGATTTACACACCACTGCCAGGAACACCTTGTTAAAAGGCAGCACTTCATGTGCTGCCATAAAAAGAAGAACAAGTCTCCCAGTGTGGAGATTTCAAACTTTTTTGAGCGAGTTTTCTTAACTTTAGGAGGTCAAACTTTCTCCGCATTTAAGTGAGAGCAGCAGCATCAAAACTATAGCAATGCACCCATTTGTGTCAGCAGAGATCCTCAGCCAGGCACTGAGATGCACTCCTGCCTGCTGGGGAGAGGCAGAAGGAGGCAAGCAATGCCAATTAAATAAAGAATATAATGTCTAGCTTGGGAGTGACGCCTTAGGAAACAAATTTAAAACCATGCAACAGCATGACAGAGTGTAGGACCATTGGAAAGGTCCAGCAAGTGTGATTAATCCATGGGCTGTTCTCCAGTGCCTGCAGGCACCTCCTCTGAAAGTGCCAGATCAGGCTGGGAAGGGAAGGACAGGCTTTGCCATCGAGCCACCACAGGGCTTGCAACAGTGATGAAAGCAAATTTGGAAAGCTGAGTTCAGCTCTGTGTGCAGAGCCTGTGCATCACTCATTAATTTAGAGTTTGTGAGACACATCAGCCCAGTGCTGGCTCTCCCCATGGGGCTGGGTTTCCTTTAAGCTGCTTCCACGTGGTGTGCAAACTGGAAACAGGCGCGCTGTGATGCTCACAGCGGGGCCTGCACCGGAGCAGCAGCATGACTCAGAACAACAACCCTGTGTCACCCTGGGTGAGCCAGCCAGCAAAGGGGACAGCCAGGGGGACCAGAGGGGGCTCTGCACCCCAGAGCCAGGCTGGGAGCTGTGGCAGGCTGCTGCCAGGGGAAGGGGCTCTCATGGACATTCCTGCGGCGCTACCCGAGACTGATTCATCCTGTGAGCGAGATGAGGAGAAACTGTTTGGAGGAAAGACTTGATTCTGTGCTAATTCCTTCTCTGAGGCTTGTGCAGTGCATCCAAGAGCCCCTGTGTGAGTGCTCTGCTAGGTCTGGGGGTGGCAAATATTGGTGGCAGAGCAGGGCACAGCACCCAGGACATGCTTCAGCTCATTGTTTGTGCTGTTCACAGTCCTTCCAGCCCAGCCTCTCCCCTCCTGCTTGCTCTGCTCCCATCCAGCCCATCAGAAACTGCAAAAACATGTCAAATTAAACTTCTCAGAGTGTTGTCACTGAATGATGCAGGGGGATGGGATGTGATGAGCTGGCCAGAGCTTTCTCCTGGAGCTTTGGAGAAGCCAATGCAGAAATTCAGCTGGATTTATCATGCAGGGGAACAACCAGTGGGCTGGAGAACAACCATTTTATACTTTGTCTATTTGATTATCTTGGTGTCTTAAAGGAAATGTAGGTCCTGCTAAAAGTGGTGCTGGTTCTATTTTTAGTATATCTGGGTCAAGATCTTCCTTTTTACGTCTGTGATCAAGTTCATTATTCACTTTCTGGGCATTGCTTTTATCCTCTTGTTTGACTACAAAATTAGTGGACCTGACTGTGTTGGTGCTTTTCAATGGTGGTATCAAAATAGATAAGAAATTGTGATATTGCAGAAACAATCAAAATGCAGAATTGGTACTTGGGAAGTTTTCTCCACCTAATCAGGGTTGGTTTTGAGGCTCACTCATTCTGTGTTACCTGCTCATTTCTGTGTCTAGCCAAGTATTTACAATCAAGTAAAATAATTCTGGTGCCCAAAACATAAAACTCCAGATCACCCACATGCTCCTAATTTGGCACATTTCTTGTCCAGCCAGGACAAGCCCAGCAAGTTCAGTCCAAAGGTGAATCTGTGTTGCATGAAGGACTTCCCTGTGCTCCTGCCCACTCAGCAACACCCAAGACAAACATCCTCCTGCAGCCATCCAAATCAATCTAATTGTGAGCAACAGAAAATGGTGCTTTAAATAAATCTCATTTGCATACTGAGAAAAACTTCTCAGCTTACTGAATATGGAAATTACTAGTGGAAAATTATTTATCGCCTCAGCATCAAAATACCAGAGGTTGGCTGGTGCCTTTGGGAAAATCATTTGTGGTACAGCAATATTTCTCACTTCCCCATATATAATGTGATCTGCCAAATTTAATCCAGTTTTGCATTTGATGGTCCCCAGTAGGATGAAAAGGTGAAGCTAATGTCATATAAACAATACCAAGCATCATCCCCCATGAAATTTTATGTGACAGTTGAAAGGTGCTGAATTATCCCAAAATAGCCCGGGGACTTCACAGTTCATGCAACCTGGCAGTTTACAACAATGCAAATATTTTGCTGCTCACTTAGCTGCTGTTGTCTCTTTCTAATTGTGAATTCAGTCCCAGTATTTCAACCTAGAAGGTGAGAGAATGGAGGGGGTTCATGCTGTGCCATGCTCTATCCTCAGTAACAAAATGCTGCAGAGTGAGAATGTGGAGGCAGAAGCAAGCATTTGCTAAGCCCAAATGCTTCCCTCTTCTCACACTGTTGATCAAATAAAAGTCTCATCTGCTGCTATTATAGGGTAATTTTCCCTAAATGTGGTCAGAATGAGAGATTTGTCCAAGGACATATCATGAGCCAAATTGCACAGTTTTTACCATGTAAAAAATATCCTCCTCGTCTGCATTTTCCCTGCCTTCCCAGCTCCTGAGAGCTGTCTCCATTACGTGGGCACATCACTAAGGGAACTCCTTGTTTTTCTTGTCATTATCTGCAAAAGGAACCTGATGTATATGTAGGCTGTTAAAAATGTACACATTTATTGAAAATTGCCTGAGTAAGATGAACTGCTGTTGAGAGTATTTGAGTTCAGCCTGCAAAGTGCTGCTAGCTCCCAGTCCAGGCTAAAGGCTAGATGTGTTTTTCTGTTTCCTCCAGATTCCCTTGGGCAGTATTGCCAATCTTTGACATCCAAGATCTGTAAAAAAAAAATTTTAAAAACCACAAAAATGGGGATTTGGAAAAATCCTGTTGTGGTTCTGTCTGTGCTGAGGTTGCCCAGCTCAACCCAGAGAAGGATGGTGGGGTCAGCAGGATGTGATGGAGAGATTTGTGTTTGCTGCACAGAGGTTGTGGCTGCTGGGCTCTTTCCATTCCTTAGCCAGATCTGCATCAGAGATCAGCATTGTCTATCAGACTGAATTTATCAGGAGCTGCATCTTTACTTGTTTTAGTGAGCATAAGAAAATTTGGGGAGTGGGCTGGGGGCAGGAATTCTGCAGAGCAAGCAACTCCTCAGAACAGCTGTAACCCCCAAATACCAAGCATTTTCTCCCATTTTATTTATGAAAATTAGATAATCCTAAAGGCAAGGTTAATGTTAGCCAGCAATGAGACACCTTCAGCTAACCCAGCCAAATATCTGTTCAAATGCTGATATCTTGCATTTCCAGTGTGAAATGGGAATAGCTGCATTACATAAAATACAAGAAGAGAAAGGCATATTATTGTTCTAATGCAACCTTTCCAAACAAATTTGTATTCACATTGTATCTTAACACAGAGATGCAGGAAGCAGACAGAAATTTATCTACTCCAGAGAGTGATAAATCAGTGCCTGGTTCACAGGAACATTTTTCAGACATCTCAAGAGCACCATGCACAGAAATATACATACCATGAATTTCCTGAGTGGACAAGGGCTAGCTGGGATGACGACAACAGCAGGAAGAGCACAGACCAATAGCAGAAACCTGGCAGGAGAAATCAGAATTATTCCTCTGGAAATGCAGTGAAAACAGCTAAGGAAACTTTGTCTGCTCATTAGGCAAATGATTTGTATTTCCTTCTCTGCCTGTCCTCAGCGTGCCTTTCATGTGGAGTTCAGCTTCCAGGATGCTCAGGGCTCCTGAGGAGCTCACTCCCACAGAAGCATCTCTTCCCCCCTAGTTTGAAGAGCTCAGCCTCAGAGAAATTGGAGCCAGTGGAAACTTTTGGAGTTGAGTATCACTGTCAGGAAGAGGCCAGCTGAGGTCTCTTAAAGAGCATTTAGCAGGAAAACACAACTTCTGTGTGGGACTTGCACCCCTGCAGCCTAATTTCCCCTGACAAGGCAGCAGTGGCAGCAGGGTTGTGGGACCAGTGGAGCGGGGACTCTGTTTTCTTTCCCTTCCTGTAGACATTAACAACTGCTCTCTCCCTTTTAAACAAATCCACACAATAGAAGACAAGTTGTCAAGAAACATTAAATCAATCTGTAAAGCATCCAAAGCCCAGACTCAGCTTTCGCATCTGAGAGGGCAAAAATTTTCCCCAAGATGGGTTGTGCCACCACCAGGGATGGCAGGGACGCAGTGCTGGGAGGAGACAGCATCCCCCTGGATAGCAGGACACAGGTGGTCTCAGCACACCTCAGTGGGGATCCTGTGAGGAGTTTTGGGGTGCTGTTTCCCAGTTTTTAGTGCAGATTTCTTCTTCTGGTGGCATTATCCACACTGGGACTCTGTGGCCCCAAGGCATTTTTTACTTGCCCCAGTGCTGCCTCCAAGAAGTTGTATTGAAGCAAAACAAGACAACAGTGCAGCTCCAGTGAAGGGGAGTCCTGGGCAGGCAGTTGATGCTGGGAATGGATTTATGTCAGGTCTGGAAAATCAATGCCCAGGAAGGAGAAACGCTGTACAAATCTGACGACTCCTCACTTGGCCTTTGCTTGTGCAGGAGAAAAATTTTGTTGAAGGGACCTAAATTTGAAAAGGCTGAGTTAACATGGTCATCTCAGTTAAATATTTAATTCTGTGCTGCAATTTTCCTCAGTGGATATCAAGTGTGTTACAAAGCTTTTGGTGTCACTGTTGTGTTACAGGTGACCCAATCACACCTTTCTTCTGGCACCTTTGGGACCAGGATGTCTGTGTAGGGAAGCTGATCCCATTGTGAGGGGGATTCTGGCATTGTCCTTGGGTCACAGCCCAAGTTTGTCACCCTTTGTGCCCCACTGATGCACAGTTCCTGGGCCATCACTTTCCTTTCCTTCTCTAGATTATTTGCTGACTCTTTTGCAACATGAAGCCACAACTTTAAGCGCCAGCCTTGCAGCATCATGCACAGGATTTACTGGGGCATTTGCTCTTTATCCTTGCAGTGCAAGCTTGCTGCTTTTCCCCTTCCAGTAAGAGCTGTGATGGATTCAGCAGCATCTAAAATAAACCAGCTAGGAGTGAGTGATTGGCTGGCTTTGTCATAACAAGGCAGGAGGGACCAAGCTTGATGGCACAAAATGCAGGGCAGCAGGAGGGAGCTTCTCTGTGAGTGATTTTGACTTGAAGTGTGTGATGGTGGAGAGCACCAAGGGGTGGCAAAGTGGGGTGGGGGAAGAGGAGGTGCAGTTCATCCAGCTGTGTCCCCCAAGGGTGAAACAGCCTGCAAAACCAGATGGGTCTCCTCTAATTTTTTTTTTTCTCAGGAAGGGGTTGGAAGGACGGGGAAAATCTCAGACCCACACAGGTGGTACAGAGGAACATCCCCCAGCCCAGGCTGTCACCAGCTGTGGTGGAGGAGAAGCAGTGAGGCTGTTCCCAAAGCCACACTGTGCATGTTCACTGCTGCTGAGGAGCACTGGGGGCATGGCAAATGTGCCAGCACCCTGGCCAGCTGGGAGCTGCCTTTCTCCCTTTGAGGGCAGTGAGCTGCCTTTCTCCCTAGCAGGGAGGGCTCATCTGGCACCTGACTGCTGCCACCCCCTTCCCATGGCTCCCATAAAGTCCCCATGACCAATGCATTGTGTCCCAAACTGGTGCCCGATTGTGCACAGATCTCATCAGGGCTGCTGGGTCTCGAGGCTGCCAGAACAGGAAAGCATTATTCCATGGCAGAGATGAGTCTGTGGAAATCATGGCCTGAAGCAGACAGAGCAGGAGGGAGAGGAGAATTTTCAGTCTTTTTTGGATCTGTGTGGGCAGCCAGGACCTCGCATCACCTCCAACCCCAGCAGGCAGGGGCTTGCCCTGGTGTGACGGGAGATGCCTTTTCCCCAATGCTGCCTCTGTGATTTGGGCTGCATCAGCTGCAGGGTGAGCGAGGGCACAGCCTGAGCTGGCTGGAGGATGCTGAGGCTCCTGCAGGTTTATCTGACGGGCAGCAGCTCAAGAGGGATCCTGTGATAACGAGGACGCTGTGATTTGCTGCTCCTGCTGCTGGATGTCAGCGGATTCTCAATGCCTCAAGGACAGCGCTTGACTAGGGAGAGAATTCCAGAAATGGCAGATTGTACTTAATTGGTGATGTAATTAGTAACGCAATTATAAATTGTCTACTGCCAGAAGTGTATTGTGGCTAATAACAGCCTGTGCCATGAGAATACATTTGGATCCCAGCTCTGGGCCTGCATCCTGTGCTGGCTGCTCCCACAGCTCATCAGCCAGTTACAAAGACCAAATCCTGGTGGATCCTTCCCTGGAAGGAGCCTGGGTGAATGAGCTCCTGCAGTGCTCCAGCAGCATGTGCTGACAACGCTCTCCTTGTTTATTCCTTGAAATCCCAGCTGTGTGGAACACAACCATCCTCCTTTCCCCTTTCTCCTTCTTTGGATCACAGGCTGTGTGCAAACAGGGAATATTACTGCTTCTGAATCTGTGCTTGGGTTTTTAAGCATTGAAACCCCTGAAATTTCCCATTTCTGTGTGGTTCAGTGCTGAGATGGCAGGAACTGGCTGGTCCCCACCACCAATATCAAGACAGTAGTAAAGTGTGATGACCTTCCTGCAGGTGCTTGGAGGAGAAGAGCAAGGAGCCCAGAGCCAACTAATTTGAGAGTTGACCTAATAGTGTGACTTAGGTATTTTTCAGCACACTGATTTCAGGGCAGGAGATTTATGTTTGCATGGGTACCCATGGAAATGAATGTGTCTGGCCATATGCCTCCTGTTACAGGATTAAAATCTTGGTCAAAAATTCTGGCATGAAGAATACTATTATTTGATGTAGCTCTGAGAAAGAAAATAGTTTTCACCATGTGAGGAGAGATTATGAGAACAAAGATGGTACTTTCTTCCATAATTATTAAATGATCATTATCCCATAAGTGCAAGCTTCTGGGTAGCTCAGTTAGTGTCTTAAAGCAAACATTTGTCATAACTTGTTCAAGAGTTTTCATCACATGGCTTTGGATTTCTCTAACTTCTTATTCTTCCACCAGTCAGCTGAATAATTAAATTGCTAGTCTGGGGATTTTATTGTGCTGAAAATCTGCAATTGAGCATTTGTTGTACTGAAAATGGACACATTTCTTTTCACATTCCAGATCCATTTGGACACAGTAGGGATTTGAATCTCTAGTGATTTTATTTATAGAAGTTCCACAAGTGTTAAGTGGTATTAAATTAAGTGAAATGAAACACTCTGAGTCTAAATATTTCACATATCTGTATAAATAGCTTCTTCTATTATTGAAGCATAAAAGTTGCAGGCTTGCCCCTACATTTCATCACGGTGAGTGAGGATTTAGCCCTGGGACACCTCGTAAAGGTGATGAGTGTCAGTGTGCCCGTGCACCACTTTCCCATCTGTGCAAGGTGAAATGCAGGCAAACAGCCTTTTCATTTCCTCACCTTCACAGAATGCCCCACAGCTTGTTTTCCTCTGGCCTGTCTGCAGCTCTGGGCTGTTGACACCATGCATTAATTTTTCTTTCAGAAGCTGTTTGCATTACAGGGCCTGGCGCTGTATCTTCTGCAGCCCAGTGAGTAACCCTGGCAGGAGCTGATCCTGCAGGATGGGTTTGGCACTTTGGCACAGCCCCGTGGCCTCTGCTCAGAGGTGGGCAGGCACAGACACCAGGGCAGGGACTGGGTGATGCCCAGGACAGACAGGGATGAAGGGTTTGTGCTCAGGCTTTGGGTTTTATTTTAAAAGCTGCCTCCAGTGAAGCTTATTAAAGGCTGAAAGAAGGAAAAGGATGACTTGACTTTCAGGAGCAATAGCAGCCCAGCTGTTCCCCCCCAGCTAATCCTAGTGTCCCAGTGGAGGTTTACCCAAAATTAGTACTTGCTGACTTTCCTGTCGGAGAAGCCTTTAATATTTGGTTCCTCAGTGCCTGAACCCTGGAATTAGCAGGGGTTGTGGAGGCTGCAGTGAGGTAAATTTTGTTATTTCACAAAGTTGATTGAGTTTGTCTTGATTTTAGATGGCACAGTGTGTGGTGCTCTCGTCAGGCCTGACCCCACTGCCTGCTGAAGTCACTGAAAGACTTGTGTGGATGTCAGCAGGGTTTGGGTCAGGCAGGCAGTGTCATATGGTGCCTTTTTAACCCAGTGACATCATTCAGAACCTGTTCATTACAGAAACCCAAACAGATTTCTGGGATATGTAACCAGCACTTGCCATTCTGTTAGCAGCAATGTTTGGGGAGGCGCCCACCCTGTGCTGGGGTGTAACAGATGGGGGTGTGTGCTGAGAGCAGCACATCCACAGTGCCCTGCCTCAACACACAGCACTGAATGGAAAAATATCTGCCTCGGTTTGCTTCAACTCTTGTCATTTACAAAAAACCTTCAATTACCACCAAGCAGCCCTTTGAGAAGGGTGTGTTTGAGTCCAGTTGGGCTGAGCTTTGCTCCTTGGTGGTTTATGAAGCTTTGTAAGCATTGCTGGGATGTCTTTTGAGCAAACACCAAACAAATGATGCCAACCAGAGGCCACTGGGCCTCTTCAGTGGTTGGATCTTCCATCCCTGGTGCATTTTCCCCGCTGAATTATGATCTCCCTTCCCTGGTGTACACAGACCTCTTGATCTGCCCCACCTGTCAAGCATCATGTGTCTGCTATAAAAGCATTGCTTTTTTCTCTGCTCAGCTCTCTGAGCCCCCGGAAATCTCTTGTGTCTGCATCCTTTAGGGTTTGATGCTTTCCAAATCTCTTCTCTCACCTTGATTTCTGTGTTCTGTGCTTTGGGCACTCCCTGCCTTGGCCACCCTGCTTCAAAAGACACACAGAACAAAATTTTGCTGCTTTTCGGACAGAAAGCACTGGTGGTGTTCCTCCTTTGGTGGTTTCTTCCCTGGAATGGGAGTCACCAAGGCTTCATAGTCATTTGTTATTACTGTTTTGAGAGCTACACATCAGAGACCCATAGGCAAACATTGACCACAGACACATGGTCAGTGAAAGAGCTGAAAAATGTCCTCAAGTAATTAACTGTTTGTAATGAACTATTAATTACCCATCTCAGAAGAAAATTAGGAGAGGGAAATCAGGGTGCTTCCCTGCAAGCAGGGTGGGGACAGGGCAGGTACCTGTCCCTGCAGGAGGGCTGGGGTAGCACTGCACCCCAAAATTGGGGTTGTCCTCAGTGACCTGTCCCCCACCACACAGCCTGCCTGCTGCCAGCCCATCTGCCTTTCAGACAGCACCAGAAAAAGCCTTTATTTCATTCCAGCACACGTTAGTGACTGAGAAGGCTCCCAAGACAGCTAAAGTGTTTAATGCGTCTCACAGAAGCCATTGGCAGGTTTCTGCAGGCTCTCCTTAGGACTGTGGCTGCCGAGGAACTGTGGGGGACAGAGCAGGAGGTTTGGAAGCCTGGGCTGCTCCCTGTGGTGCCACCAGCACCTCAGGAGCCAGAGGAGAGCCTGGCCTCACCCTGTGCTCTTGCCACGCTGCCCTGTGCTTCGCTTCCAATGATGATGATTTGCATAGAGAACGCTGCCTGTGCGGATATTTTTAGGCTGATAAAATTACAGAGATAAGCTGGGACAATGAATTGAATCAAGGGAGTGGCTCTGGGCTCCTGTTTCCCCTGCAAACAGCTCCTGCTTTATTTATAGCTGCACGTATGTGCGTGTGTGGCTACGTGTTCGCCTCTCTCCCAAAATCAGATCAGATCTTCCTGGCACAGATGACTCCCAGTGCATGGTCCCTTATTCATCACAGGCCCATCACATCATGTTTCATGTCTGTGTCACACCTAGAAACGCATGAAGCAGAGATTTTTTTGAGCTGAATTAAGATCAAATGAGTAGGAGGGGCAGCTAGGAGCCTTTGATGTAGACAAACCAGGAAAGCTCTCTCCGTGGTGAGGGGCTGGGAGACACTCTCTCCTTCCCAGCACAACTCAATTCCCTCTTCTTATGAATTGCTTAAATAACTAATAGCTTAAAAGGGCGCTCCCATGAGCACTCATTGGCTTTCTGATCACTTCAGAGCTGTCCATTGGACTTGTAAGGAGATCTTTGTGCTCTGTCTCCACAATGCTGCTGCAGGAGCTGAAATAGTAATTAATAACATTGCAACCACTCTTGATTTACAGCCACTGCTAAGGCTGGCCAGGGAGAAAATTGTGTTTGGATTTTGGCCCGCTTGTTTTAATCAGGCTGCTGAAACACTTTTAACTTGTTTAAATACCTGTGAGCCTTCCTCTAAAGTGATTGTTTCTATTAGTCATGAGGATGTATTGCTCAGGGGCTGACCTTCAGTCTGAATTGTATGGCTGGGGAATGGGTTGGGCTGTAAATTCCCATTACATGGTGGGCATGGGCTGTGCAGGGTAGGGGTTTGTGCTTACAGCACTGCCTGTAATGTTTGTGCATGTTTTATACAGCACTGGGAAAAGGAAATAAACACAAAGCCCACACTGTCAGGGCTGGAGCGAGGGAGAAGCTCAGGCTTTATTTGTTTTACAGGATTTTAGGTCAGGGCTGGTCTGTAAAGGAGGTGGGAAATGGTGCTGTAAGTTTTGTCAGTCACAAATCTCTTTGTCATTCCTAAGTAAAGCAGACATATTAAAACAAACCCACCAAAATAACACAGGTGCTTCCCTGACTTGTGAAATCTGATGGGCAACTTACAGACTTGAGACTCTATTTCAGAAGTTTAAGATGCTTCAACTGGTGGCAAACCAGTGGGGTTTGTGTCTTAAACTCTTTTGTTAGACATTTAGCTACTTTTCCCAGTCTCATGTTTTTCCTACTAGCAGCATTTCCCAATAGTTTTAACTACATGGATGGAAGATATGAAAGAATATTCACTGGATTGAATTGATTTATTTAATAACTGATTAATCATTTAATTTCCCTAAAAGTGACAAACTGTTGTTGCACCTTCCTCAGGTCAGCCATACACCAAGATGAGAAATATCATGTTTTCCTATTCTTACTTTGATAAAACAGATTTTGTGCTCTTTAACAGGGAGGAGGGGCTACCAATCAAGAGAGGAAAATGACATAAACTCACATTGTTTGTCTTTGGGCAGAGGATAAATGCAAACAACCAAGCTGAAATCTCAGTTTTATCCTATACATTTCTCACAGTTAGAGTCCAGGCTGTTGCAACACTGGTTTAAGCCAAGAGCAAAATGTGGATCCAGTCCTGACTGTGAGGTTTGGGTTCACCTTTATTCCTCTGGCTGCTTCAACCCTGACATAGAGGACAATGATTTAGTCAAAGCTGCCTAGAAAAGTGCTCTCTGTACTTTTTTATCAGCAGAAGTTTCCTTGATCACCATGTTCCTGCTGTTTTCCAGGCTCTGATATTAACAGCACGAGTTGCCTGTAAAGCAGCACAAGACAGGGAAACACCACAGCATCTCTTCCTCCTGAGCAGCCCTTGCAGACTCCTCTCCTTGGTTGCTAGGACAATCTGGGTGCAGCAGCACTCAAAACGACAAATTAAAAAATAAGTCACTTTTTCCAACTTTAGGTGCTACAATAATTAAACACAAATTAAATTAAAATAATTAAAGTTCCAATAGAACCTCAGTATCATTAAAGATCTGCAATCGTATCTGTGCAGACCCACGGTAATTACAATGCATGCACAGTAATAGAACCCTAATGGTTGCAAAATGTTCTTTGGATTAATTGGCTTTGGCAGCTTACACACTCACATGATTTTCTACATTTTTGCCCATCCTGACAATCATTCTGTGCTCTAGGCAAGCTTTGCCTGAGCTGTCTGTCTTTATAACCATCACATTATTCTGGCTTTTTGAACATCATAGTGCAGTAGTTTGCCTCTCAGCATCCAGTATGGTTTAATCATGTCCTTATTTGTGCACCATTGTGCAGGGGATGCTGCTCCTTCCCCTTGCAGAGCAGGCAGTTTGCACAGGGAAGTGTTCCTGGAGCCATGGAAGGCTGATCTTGCTTCACAGAGAGGGGCAGCACTCAGGGATCAGCACAGAAACAACAGGAGATGTTAGCATGGGTTAGGGAACGAATGCCAAGCCAGGGCTATTTCCATGTGAATAATGTTCATTGCAAAAAACACCCAGCAAGGGCTGGGAGCGTGGCCTCCAAACCCACTCTGGGTTGATAAACTCACTGCAGAGCAGCCACAGCAGACATCCCTGCCCCTAATTCCCACAAAACCAGATTGCTGAGCAGGGCAGCTCCAGGTCAGCAGGGCTGTGACCCAGAGACATCCTGAACCCCACATCCCTCACACAGAGCCCCCTCCCACTGCAGAGAGCATTCCACAGTGCTGGAGCTCTGACTCTGCCAGAGATAAGGCCTGTGCATTGAATCAGATGACACTTAAGCACAGACTTAAGTGCCTCACTGCATCAGGGAATAAATTGCTTGGAATAAGGGAAGATGACTTGCAACAGAGAGGCCGCAGTACGGCAGATTAAGCCTGCCTTTAAAAGTTAGAGTTATGGAATTAAATCAGTGCCTGTGCTGGCACTAAAGTAAACCTGCAGGAGGACGAGGCATGGTGGAAGCATTTTTTGTTGCTCCTCGCTGTGAGTTTCAGAAAAGCTGCAGTATGGTCCTACCAGAAAGACGCTATCACTTCAGCAGCATTGCTGGTATCTTATGGAAAATCTTGAGGGAAATAAGGAAAGCATCCCCAAACCAATGTACATCTCAGGTCCTGCAAGTGATGTGGGTTTATTTCTGCCACAATTAAGCTGTGCAGTACATGAGGCAGGGAGCAGCAGGGGCTGTGCACCGTGGGAAGCTGCAGGGAAATCCTTAACCTGCGTGGTCTGCATGTAGAGCAATGTGTGTGCTGGAACTTTGAAATCTGGGCTTGTTTGAAGCTGAGACTTGAAAGCAAACCTCCAGGGAGGAAGCAATGTGAACCTTTTTTTTTGTACCCTGGAAACTAAGAGTGCTTTTTGCTCACTCCTTCACATAAAGTCGACTAGATGAGCTCTGAAAAGTCCCTTGACTAAGCATCAGTTCAGGATTTCAGATCTGCTCCAGCACCCAAAGACAGGGGTAGGACTGGAGCTGTGCCATCTCTTTGTGGTTCTGGACTCAAACTAAAGCAAGAACTGGGTGAGAGGATCCTCAGCAGGTGCTGCTCCTGTGGTGGGTAGAGGAACATTCCTGCAGCAGGCAAAAGCTCTGGCTGGTGGTACTGAAGGTGTGACAGGGCCAGGTCAGCAGCACAGTGACCTCCAGGTACCAAACAGCCTCATTTGTCATTGCTAATGTTTGTAGAAATGTCTGAAAGTTTTCCCTTCCAGAATTTGGGCTGAAATACTCCAGAATGTCCCATCCTGTAGCATTTGGGCTTCCCCCTGCTTCCCTGCAGTCTGCAGGCACTGCAGGCAGCTTTAGGAGGGCAATGTTGTAGTCCCTTTCACACCCAGCTGTGGTACAAGCACACTGCAGCTCTCCAGGCTCTCCCTCTGGGACAGACCCGGGCTGGAATGGACACAGAGGGCACTGACCCTCTGTCTCTGCAGTGTCAGAGGTCGGCCATAGGCTGGTGGTGTCCCAGGCAAGCTCAGCACAGCCAGGGGTGCACGAGGGGTTCCTGTGGTGCCCATTCATGCCAAACTCATCAGCAGGGCTCTGTGTATGGACCAGAGAGTGTCCAGCCTGTGCCATGGGAGGACCCAAACAGCACAGACCACCAAGGACCCCAGCCCCATCACCGGGGTCAGCAGTGGCGCTGGGGATGGGGAGTGATGCGAATTCCACAACATTTTGGGACACCAGCTGCACAAGCCAGCAGCACCTCACTACCTGGAAACCTCTGCACTAAATTGCCAATCAGCTTGCCTGGCAGAGCTCAGATACCTTCTAAGAAAAGCATTCATTTTCAGAGCCCAGGGCTGGAGCCAAGGTCACATCTCTGATGCACCCAGGCAGTGCAGAGAGTTGTGACAGTCCTTTAAGGAATGATTAAACAAATGTAATAGGCAGGCACGGCTACTGAGGGCCCATCTGTCTGAGGAAGAGTCAGAAGTTAATTTAAGTGACTCCTCCAACATGTTGCCTAATTCCAGTGGCAGCAGAGCTAATTAAGATGGAGTTGGTCCAGGAGATGGTGGCGTGTCTGTGGTGCGGAGCAAACACTGCCACAAAGGGACCTGCAAATCACAGCCACCCTAACGAGCCAGTCAGCACCAGGCATCCAGAGCAGAGGAGCTGCTCAGCAGCATCATTAACCAGATATCTTGGCCCCATTGATAACCCCATGAATATTTCATATTCATTCCCCACCAGTCTGTACTGACAACTCGTGACACGGGACTAGCTGGACTAAAATGCATTTAATATGCAGTTGCTGGAGCTGTAAATTTATCATCAGATGTTATTTTCTTAAGAATACTCTTCCAAGAGCCTGACTAGCTACTCAGCGACTCAAATGAGCTCCAAAGGCCAAAGAGCAAGCAGAGCACTTCTCTAATGAGTGTTTTAATGGTTGTGATAACACAGAGCAAGTCAGCAGTGTGGGTCTGCAGCCCTTGTTAGGGAATGTGAATTAGGAGATCCCTGAGGATGGCAGAGCCAGCTTGAAGGGAGAGCAGATGCACCAGTGGCTTCTTTGTCTCTGATGGGAATGAGTGACTTGGTGCAAAATTAGCTTGCTTTTGTAGAAGGGTGATGTGAGGGAGGTCGTGTGTTTGTGTGCCAGGTTTGGGGTTGTTTTCTTTTGTTTTCTTACTGTCTACTTCACTTAAATTCTGCTTTTAAAACCACTCCATGTGGGGAGAGTGAGGGGTGTCAGGCAGGGAATTTGGGGCTCTGCTGCCATCATTGCTCTCTCAGCAGTGAAGCTGCCAAGGAGGTTGCTGTGGTCTCTCCCAGGAAAACCAGCCATGGAAGAGTGAAGGATTGGAGGTACTCGGTCCAGGGACAGCTGTGGGCACCTTTTCCCACCAGCCCCAGCTGGACGAGTGAATGAAGTCTGTGTATTTTACTGCAAAGTCTATTTTGTACGGATAAAACGTGTAAGAATAGCCTGGACCAGTGAGGAGCAGTGGGAGGTGGCACTGTGCTGCTGGAGCTAAAGCAGGTGGGGGGAAAGCTGAGAGCGAGCTGGGAGAACCTGCTGGCAATGCTGGGGAAAGTGCCAGGCTGGCCAAGGGCTCGCTGTGCGCTCAGTGCCTGGATGGGCTGGGAGCCAGCAGGGTTTAGGTACCTGCCGGTGGTGCAGATGGCCGGGGCAGCCAGGGGACGGTGTCTGGGGGTGGCAGGGAGCCCCGGTGTCACAGCAGCCTCTGTGTGAGTGTGTGTGTGTCAGGGGTGACTCAGAGCCGCCTGTCGGGATGCTCTGGCTGCCCTCCCCGCGCTCACAGCGTGGCTGCCCCGGCAGTGAGTAATGGTAGAGGTTTCCTTTCACTTGTTTTCATAAGTTGAGCACAAGCTTTGAAGAAACTCTGCCTCATCCCCCGGCTCCCCTCCAGCCACGGCTCCCGGGGCTGTCTCTTAGGGCAGCAGCAGGAATCTCCTCTGGTCTGATTCCTGGGGAATCCGGGCAGGGCTGTGCCTGCCCAGAGAAGCGCCAGAGCCACGGGATCCCAGACCCAGGGGAGCTCAGGATGAGGGGTTTCTACCAGCAATGGGTTTTACTTCATTGTCCCCATCCCAGCTCCAAGCACTCCCCGTGCCTGCACCAGGCAGGTTCCAAGTCTGGCAGTGGTATGGAAAAAAACCCCATAACATTTTAGTAGAAAAGAATTGCAGCTTCAGACTGAAAGCAAGCTATATGTTTACATGAACCTTCTGTTTTGAAGCCAAGGCTGTGATTCAAGGGGAGGGCCCGGGCTAACGGGAATGAAAGCGGATCCTTTCCTGTCCTGTCTGAGCTCCGGGGCTCATCCACGCAGTAAACACCCTGCAGGAGGCTGGCACGTCCCACACACACTGACACCTCTTGGAGCTAGCAGTGGAGCAAATGGCAGTGATCCCGGCCTCGCCGAGGACAGCTCCAGAAGGGCACTGTCCCCTCTTTTTCCATCACTGGGTTTACACCTGGCTGGGAGAAGAAAAGACATGTATGAAGTGAGGAGCTCCAAGAGCCCTTGAGTCAATCTGGCCATGAACTTGGTTGTCTGTAATGCCCCTTGTCCATAGTCTTTGCACTGCTCTCTTCAGCAATTTAGGGGCTCAGATACTGTGCTGTTTTTTCCAGCACACAGAATGGGTTACTAAGGAACACAAAGATAAAAACCACAACTGCAGTGTTCTGCATCGCTGTTTGCCTGTGTGCCTCCATCAGAATTTCTCTGCAGAGGAGCTGGTGCTCCTCAGGCTTGGCGAGGAGCTGGCAAAGGGCTGGCAGGAGCGGGTGGCAGGGAGGATGTGGATGAGCAGTCAGAGAGCCCTGTGGTGGTGGAGGCAGGGCGTGTTGAACGGGCGATCCAGATCTGGAGAGGAGGCAGGAGCAATCTGTTAGAAATCAGCTGTCAGGGAGGGTCTGCCAGGCCTGATCCTGCTCTGGGGCAGGGCACTGGCTGCCTGGGCTCCGCAGGTGCCCTGCAGCTCCGTGCTGCTGCTCTGTGAGCGGCGCTGACAGTCCCATATGGCAGCGGGCACGGCCGTCACCCCGCGCTCCGTCAGCGCAGCCCTCGCAGCACCTGGCGGGTCCCTGAGCCCGAGCTCCCTGCAGCAGCATCCTGACACCCCCTGCCCTCAGCTCTGCTCTCACAGACCTTCCCTCGACCTTCCTCAGCCTTCCTGACCTCCCTCAGCACGGCTGGGAAACTGAATTCCCCCGCGTGGTGTGTTCCCAGGGAGCCGCAGTGCGCTCGCGCCAGCTTCTTGCTTCCACTGTCAGGTTTGGAGTTTGGCTGAACTGTAGGTTTGCATTTTCAAACAGAACTGGCCAGGATTGTGTCCTTGCATGTCGGGAGCCTGTGGGGCTGCCTTGGTGTGTGGAGGGTGAGCAGTTCCCAGCCAGGCACAGGACCAAAGGGATGGTGTCCATTGAGGTGTGATCCTGGGACATGCTTGGCAGGACATCTTCATTTTTAAGGCAGATTTGGACTGCCTGGGCTGGCCTGGACTTTGCCTCTCTCTACAATGCAATTGATTTAAAATTTGTTGCATGTTTAAGCAGCACTTAATCAGAAGGGTCAGATGTTAATACTATATAATTTATTTCTTCTCAGTTAACTTTCAAGCAACACACCGAGAAAGATTAATTCTGCATCTCTCTGTCACCTCTGCAACTGGAGCAGCAGCAGAATTGCCACAGATATTGCAAGTAGCTTCCTACATTTTATTCAGCTGAGTTCATTTTTATATATTTAATCATAAAAATATAAAAACAGGGTGATATCGCCACTCGTAATTACGTAACAAGCCACTGGACAAGAAAGAGCACATTTAAACTTGTGGTATAAGCAAAGGATATTTGGGGGGTTTTAACGACCTTGAGTATTGAAGCTGAGAGAGTGAAACAAATGTATGGGGTTACAATGCATTTAAAATACAGGAGGGAAATAATAAATCAGTTGAATAGTTGTAAGGAAATTGAAAATTGTGGAGAGAGAGTAACAAAACTACATGGAGATTGAAGGACTTAAGTCTGTTGCTAAGAATGGTAATGAGAATATGCAATTTGAATAGGTCTAAACTGCCCTTGAAATATCATTATAACTTATTTGAAAAGACATTTACCATTTGTATGGTTTTCCCAAATGCAATATATTTCTTTGCATCTTCGTTCATTGAAAGCCTCGGAAACATGTCTGAAATAAACCCATACTGGAGTTGAAAACAACAGAATGTTCCAGGAAATCAAATCAAAAGCATTTTTTGAATCAGTGGGGCTTCCACAAGAAAGTATCACAGCATAGAGACACAGCAGCAGCATCCAGGTTAATTCTCTTTTCTTTCTTTTTCCTCCTATAAATAAATGACCAAAGGGAATGAGGAGCATCTTTGCAGAGCGAGCCATGGCAGCGGTGCTCTGCTGAACATCAAAATGCTGAGTGTACATTTTGTTAGTGCTGGTTATTTCTCTCTCTGTCCCTGTTAGCTGTGCCCAGTGCCTGGACACGCAGACTGCTGTACCTGTGCCACTGCCCATGGTGGGTGTCAGCAGGAAAGTGGAATGCCAAAGAGGGAGTGGGGAAGTCAAACAGGCAAAGGGATTTAGAACTGAATCCAGGGGTTATCAAAGGCATTGGGAACAATCCCACAGCCTTTGCAAAGCCCCTTTCCCTGTAAGCACCTCTAAGCCACTGCAACAGGCGTTACTTCATAACTTTCTGCAGAGAAACAGAAGAAATTTTGTTTGAAATTTTCTTTGAAAGTATGTGCCAATCTCTCAAATACTATTTCCAGCAAAAAGGCCACTCTGAACAGCTATTGTCACTGCAGACAGAAGTAAAAGAATTGTTCCTCACCTCTCAATTGCCACTGTGCAATGAGTGCTGGTAAATGCCTCTGAAATAGGGGTTCTGAGTTGCTCCAGTTGCATTTTGATAAACTTTGAACTGATGTTGTAAGCAGTTCCAGACAGGCGTAGCTGAGGCATTGTTGCAAGTCACCCACAAGAAAGTGGCAGAGTTTATTTTAAAAGATTACTGCAATAGTTTAGTAATGAGAACTTAGAAGGCCTCAGTGGTTTTAATGCAGCCTCTCCAACCCAGTCCTGTGAGGAGTGGAACTGCATGGGAAGATGTTGCCTCTTCCAAAGAACCATAGAATCCATCAGTTGGAAAAGACCTCAAAGACCATCAAGTCCAGCTGTTACCCCAGCAGTGCTTTATTCATCAGTAAACCATGTCCCTCAGTGTCACACCTACACACCTTCTACATCCCTGCAGGGGTGGTGACTCCCCCACTGCCCTGGGCAACCCGTTCCAAAGACTTTCAGCCAACAATTTGTCCTGAAGAACACACACGTTGCTTCTTTTTAACAACTAATTCCTCTTCATGTGGGTAAAGTCCACAGTTTTAGCTGGCTGTGAAGAGGCAGAAGAACAGAAAAGCAAGTGGAAATAAAGTCAGAGAGAGACCTATTTGCTGCCATCCAAGCAAGCAGGTTGGGTTCCTTTTTTTTTCTTTTCTTGAAGATTCAATACACATAAGTCAGGGAAATCAAACTTACAGTTCCCCCAGTAGCCATAACTCTGTTCCTGGCAGAGAAAGAACAAGACATAAATATAACCTCATACCCAGTAGCATGTGTGACATATGTGCAAGGAGGTGAGTTATGGGTGCTGTGGGGACCATGATTTTGAATGTTCTGACTTGAGAGTTTGAATTTTCAAGTCCAGTGTTTTGGGCAGTTTCTTTCTTTCTTTCCTTCTTCTTCCCTATAGTTATAAAGTGTATTACAGCTCTTGCTTTGCTTTGCTCTGGCATGGCAATTTGGATCCTCAGCAAGTTGCTGAGAACTTTGTTTTTTCATGAGAATCACAGAAACATAGAATGGTTTGGGTTGGAAAGGACTTTAAAGCTCCTCTAGTTCCAACCCCCTTACAATGGGCAGGAACATCTTCCACTAGATCAGGTTGCTCCAATCATCTTGTGCTGAAAAAGGCAAGGAGAGGAGGATGAAGTCCAGGGCTGTTCAGTGGTTGGAAACTTTGCAAACCCATGGTACAAAAGTGGTAATCCTGACCATATACATGTGAAGGCAAACATGAACCTAAATGCCTAAATAATTTCCTTCCAGTGTTGTTCAGATTACCAGGAGAGTTTCTCCTGTGGATAGCTACATATATTCTGGGTTTGGAGATAAATCCTGAGCTGATACTGCATCTAAAGAGACATCTGTGTTTCTCTATGAGGTCAAAGCCTTTTTGAGTATTTTTGTGTTTCCAGGACTGCTTCAAATATCTTCCTCCTGCAAATCCACTTGGCTAGAGTCAAGTGGAGGCTACAGAACTTCTGTGTAAATATGTGCTTTGAAAAGAAATTTCAGCTGAAGCTGAGAGAACTTTAGTGGAATTCATCCCCAAGCAGGCCAGTGTCTCAGATCCACATGTGTAAGTTCACTGAGCAGAGATACATTCAGATAAGTTCCTAAATGCTCTGTAGGTTTGTGAGCAGAGTTTGTAAACTTGAGCTTGTGCTGTATCACTGTGTTAAAATACACCCAAACAGGCAGGTCATCCTCTAAATATCCTGTCCAGCTGCAAGTCTTCACTCCAGGAATACTTAAGTAAGAAAGAATAATGTGGCATAAATATGCTCCATCTGACTTTTTCTTGCAATGCTTTGTGCAGATTTAACATTCACGTCAGGTGTCAGGGTAGCTGTTGGAAATCTGTAACGCTGACAGTATTTGGTAATAAAATAATAATCTCTGCATGTATCTCTGATGGAAAGAGATTCACGTCCTTTTGAATCCCTAATTGTGTGCCACACTACATTAGAAACAGATAGCTCATTGTCTCCACCTTTCAGAGATGGGAAATTCAGAGCAACATGCAAGACGTTCCAGAAATAAGCTGGTTTAATGAAGCAGCAAATTAGACCCTTCTATCTCTTTATTTAACATGTAGTCCCTTGAATTTATCAGAGTTCATTACAGAGGTACAAAATGGAAAAGAAGCTGCAAAATTCATTTGTGATTAGAGCTAATGATTTTGAAAATGGCTTTTCATATTTTCCTAGATAACAGCTAATATTTATTATTAAATTTATGTCACGTTTGCTCTAATAAAATTACATTCCCTGCCTTCCCTTGTTTCTGTTGTTTATGGTTTGGATTTTATGAAAGAAAGAATCATAAAGATGCTATATGTTTCTTGCCAACTGCAGTGCCTTTGACATGGCTTCTGATAGCTTACTCCTGTGACTCATGTCAAAAGAATGGTTTTAAAATTTCCTTCCCAATTTATTCCTTCTATATCACTTGACAGATAATGAATCCAAGTAAATGCATGGAGGATTTTTTTTTTCCCCCCTCATAATTTCGATTTCAGACACGGAGTGAGTAATGGACTCAAGGCTGTAAAGTTAAAGGAAGGAAAAGACATTTAAACAGCAAAAAAAAAACATGCAGAAGTCCAATCTCTTTCCAAGCTCTGCTCCCCATCCTGCTCCTGGCAGGTGAGGTGCAAACCAAGGGAGGTTCACATGCACCCTGCTGCACATCCCCGACAGCACCCATCCTGCTCAGGGCTGAAATGTAGGAACTGGGGAATGGCAGCATTAATTTTGCTGTTATTAATCAAATCTTATGCAGGGATACAGGAGCCAGTGCCAGCCACCCAGATGGAGATGGAATGGGGACTTCTTATAAGACCCTTCCAGGGCCAAGGAGCTTTAACAGTTTTCCTGATTTTGCCAGGTTTTTCTATAGTACTATCCCAGTTTCCTGAAGGAGGGTTTGTGTCATGGAATGAGTCTGATAAAGTACTTTCAAAATGCTTCATAATAATTAGAGTTAAGGTGAGGGTTGGAACTAGATGATCTTTAAGGTCCCTTCCAACCCCAGCCTTCCTGTGATTCTAAGAAATGTAATGTCAGCCTGTTAGTTCACTTACCCATGCAACAGCAGAGAAATGCTTTGTTTAATATTTGCAAATGCTGTCAATACTTAATGATCCTTATTCCTGAATACCAGACATGGAATCATCATTTCTGACATAGGATGTTAAGTGAGCTGCTTGTGTTACTTTTGGGAAGGATCTCCTGAATCATTGTTTATGATGACTGTTACTTTGCTCTGCTCTTTCTTTCCAGCCTCCCCCTATTTGCAGTGTTTCTTCTCTTTCTTCTTCATGTGGTGAAATCCAAGTATGAATGGGAAAAGTTCATTCGTAATGTGGCCAGCCCTGTGGTGACAAGCTGAGAAAGTTTGTGGTTGTTATTTCCTCCTATGGGGATCTGGTGGATGACCATTTGAGCTTTGACAGAAACTGTTTCTTTGGCAGACCACAGGCAATCTCTGGGCAAACTAGCCCAAAATGTCCCCAAGGTAATGCTGTTAGACCAGCAGTGCCCTGGGTCAGACAGCCGCTCCATCCCTGAGGGATGAGGGATTACAGTATTTATTCCACAGGCTTTTTCTGTCTGGGTTTCTGGTGAATTCAGAGATCTTGTGCTTTTTTTGCTTTTCATTCTCTTTGCCCACAGGGCTCATGCGGTTCCCATACCTGACATGTGACCAAGTGACCTTGCTTGTAAGTTTGTTAAATACATGACTAGGAATTAGCTGTAGCAATATCCCCACAGAGCTCAAGCACTGAAAGGAAAAACTCATTATTCAATACCTTATTTCATGCTTTGGAAACAGAAGCAACAACCTTAGCACTTCCTCCTTTTACAGCCTTGTGGTTTCCGTCATTCTTTTCAACTCATAATGAGATTTAGTGTTGGAGGGAGATGGTTGTGCCAGAAAAACCAAGGTGGGATGGTTTTGATCGAAAAAGAAAGTGTTGAAATTTTCAGGAAAGCTCAATTTCAGTGTGGAAGAACAAAGCTAATGCCACCTTTGTGATGATCTTTGGCGTTGTCCCCCGACTCCTGCTACGTCAGGAGTGTTTGTGGAAAGTCTGCAAGGTCTCACTGAGGGAACTTGCCAGAGATTTTCCTCATGCCAAAAGAAACGTCGTAGTCCCATGGATGCTCGGTCAGCTCATGGATTAGGTCAGGCTGGAGACGCTGGCAGCAATTCTCTGTCCCTGCGTCAGGGCTGCCAACGAGCCGACAAAGAGGAGAGGTTTCTCAGAGTGATCAGTATCACATCACCAAGAGAAAAGGGAAAAAAACCCCTCTGTGTCTGTGCACCTCCTGCAGTAGATCGAATCTGAAGGCAGGAGTGCAGTAAAAGTATGTTTGCTGCTAATAAACTGAGCAGAAGTGACAGGGAAGTCAGTGCAACACAGAACATGCATCTTGCTTTTTGCCATTTTCCTGATGATCTTGTCTTACCCAGGGCGTTTTGCAGACAAGTGCAGTTATCTCTTATCCCTGGCAAGGATGCAATGGGAAATACAAACACTTGAAGGGTCAGGATGCTGTAAAGCTGTAATAACTCAAAGATTTTGCAGCTATGCAGGACTATAAGAGTTATAAATCTATGAATTTATCATACAGTAATTTTAAAATTGCCCATTTCAGATTTTTATTTTCAATTTTTTTTTTTAATATCTAGAGGACTGAAAATGTGGATTAATTTCTCTCAGCTATGACTAAATACCACATCAGGAAGGGGCAGTATGGGGTCTGAGGTGCAGAGATGTGCATGTACCACACCCAGTGTGCATCATCCCAGATTACCCAGTCCCAAAGGAGCAGCTGTTCCTGCTGCTGGCCCCCCTGCAGAAGGACCAGCACCCTCAACACCTGATCTCTGCCCCTCATCCAGCCAGACCACCCTCAGTGGAGGGGCACTGGCCATGGGGATGGAGGCCACAAATACCAGAGTGGAAGATCATGGCAGCAGCAGCAGTGGTTCAATGGTCTCCCTTTAATTTAACTGCTTTGGCCACTATTAAAACACCACAAGGGCTGAGGTGGGAGCACACAAATGCCTGGGGATTGCTCATTCCTGGCGCTGTGCCATGGAGTGCTGTGTGGGCCTGACATGGCTGCTGTCCCTTCCAAGCTGAGCTTGTGTTCAGGATTCCAGAGCCCTGGGCTACCTCCTCAGCCCTGGAGCAAGCCCTGCTGAGCTCAGCCCAGCCTGTGCTGAGCACAAACACCTCCATGTCACCCACGGGCCAGCCTGCCCAGCCTCACGGGAGCCACCACCAAAGCTCAGCACCATAAAATGATTAATTTCCACACCAACAAGGCCCTGATGAATGCACTCAGGGCTCTAATCTTAATGAATCACATAAAATGTTATGCCCTTTGGAAAGGCAAATACAACCCCAGTGATTATGAGCTGCTTGAGTTTCTGCCTTGACGTCCAGCTCTGCCATTTGGGTTTCCTGGCTCTACATGCATATTTTGTGGGCAGACCTTTGCCTTTGGATCACCAGGGAGCTCTGCCACTGGGGGCACCCCCATGCCTGGAGCACCAGTGTGTATCGAGGCGTAGGAGCAGATGCTGGAGGTACAAAGCAGATATGGTAATTACTCACTCATTTCCTAAATGAGCATCTGAGGTGGCACTGACCCAAACTCAGTGATGCCATGAGAGCAGCCCCAAAGTGGAGAAACTCCAGAGCCAGGGAATGAACCTCTCTTCCTTTGGAGCTGTGGGTGGGCAGCAGCCTGACCAGGACAATGTGGGGGACCCAGGGTGTGGAGCATGGAGCTGTGGTGTGGATTAAGGAGCTGTGGTGTGGATCAAGGAGCTGTGGTGTGGATTAAGGAGCTGTGGTGTAGATCAAGGAGCTGTGGTGTGGAGCAAGGAGCTGTGGTGTGGAGCAAAGAGCTGTGGTGTGGAGCATGGAGCTGTGGTGTGGATTAAGGAGCTGTGGTGTGGATTAAGGAGCTGTGGTGTGGAGCAAGGAGCTGTGGTGTGGAGCAAGGAGCTGTGGTGTGGAGCAAAGAGCTGTGGTGTGGAGCATGGAGCTGTGGTGTGGATTAAGGAGCTGTGGTGTGGATTAAGGAGCTGTGGTGTGGAGCAAGGAGCTGTGGTGTGGAGCAAGGAGCTGTGGTGTGGAGCATGGAGCTGTGGTGTGGAGCATGGAGCTGTGGTGTGGATTAAGGAGCTGTGGTGTGGAGCAAGGAGCTGTGATGTGGATTAAGGAGCTGTGGTGTGGAGCAAGGAGCTGTGGTGTGGAGCAAGGAGCTGTGGTGTGGAGCAAGGGGCTGTGGTGTGGATTAAGGAGCTGTGGTGTGGAGCAAGGAGCTGTGGTGTGGAGCAAGGAGCTGTGGTGTGGAGCAAGGGGCTGTGGTGTGGGGCATGGAGCTGTGTCCTGGCCTGGCATGCAAAGGGCTGGAGCAGCTGCGGGGGCGGCCCTGCTCTCCCTGTGGGACCTCCATGGCATAGCCCAGCCCTTTGAAGCTGCAACAGTCAAGGCTGGTGCTGGGGAAAAGAACTGAGGATTTGGTTTGTTCTTTTACAAAGGCTTTATTCCTCTGACAGCCGAGCTGGAGTCAAACCCGACTGTCCGCTGAATCCAGCCCTTTTATTTTTTCCCTCTTTAAGTTCCGAGTTTGCACTTTACATACAGTCATGGCAGGCTTAAGCTTGACTGTCAGAATAAAAGCCTTTTCTTTTCACAAAGCTCCCTCTCTGCGGTTCAAAACACCTCCAACCCAAGTGATGTCAGCTTCAAAGGCTGGCCCACACTGCACCCAGGGCTGTCTCCTGCTGCTGCCTATTTAGGGGTCTCTTGATGGGCTGTGGATCTGAGGGAAATCTGTGGGGCTCCAGCTGCTTCAAGGAGAGCTGCCAGGGTGCAGTGAGAGTGGGGTGGTGGATGCCAGCCAGGGTCAGGAGCTCCCAGGAGCTGCAGTGGGGATGCCAAGGCCGAGGGAGCTGTGTTTCCATGCAGGGGGATCGCTGTGTCCTGCCACTGAGATAGGCAGGATGAATTTGTCCTTGCAAATAGAAACCTCCAGAGCTTCTCCAGCTTGTGTTGGATTAGAGGCAGGAGCATAAACAGCCATTTCCCATTCCCAGGGCAAAGGAAAGTCACAGGTCCCAGGACATGAGGAGTTAATGCCTGAGTGCTGCTGGTTGAACTTGAGTTAGGATTTGTCTGTGGCAAAGTTTGCTCTTCTGTCCACATTCTGGGCAGCTTTTCTGGTAGAGGAAGTTGTTTAAGATGCAGCTAAAAATGATAATGTACAGAGGGATTTCTTTAAATTCCTGATTTACTGAAACCACACACTTTCCCTTATTTTCCCCTCAGTTATTGCTTAATATTAAGCAAGTAGTGCTACTCAGTTGAAGAAAATTATATGTATAGTTGAATATTGCTCCATTTCACCTTATTTTCAGAGGAATATCCTGTTTATACCGTTCAGAAAAAGTAAAATCCATGTCCACGAAAGTTGTACCTGCTCTTTTAAAAAATCCATGCATATTTCTGGCCATGTCCCCCCAAGCTGTAACCAGGAAGTGCAGAACAAGGAGCAAACATGGGGAAGTTTCAGCTGACACACAGAGGAGAAGGAAACAGCAGGAAAAGGTCAGTGCAGACCAACACTTACGTGGTTTTTTTTCAATGAAGGATACACTCCTCTCTCTTTTCTCCTAGGCAATTAGTGTAATTACAGAAACCAGCCATTTAGCAGACTTCTAACTGAGCACTGTCAGCACTGGCTATGAGAGGTAAGGCACTTGACTTTATGCCAGTCAGACACAAAGCACTTGCTGCTTAAAATGTCATCTCAGACAAGACGAAATGAGCTGGAACCATCCCAGCTCTGACTATTAACCTTGGCAGGATGAGGCGTGTAAGGACACCCTGATGGCAGATGTGAAAGGGATCTCAATAAGTAAAACAGAAAAGGTTTTATTGGGGGATTTAAATACCAAAGCGATCCACTGAGAATTGATTTGTTCACACTCTTTACTGTGTTAGGTGATGCAAAACTAAAGGATGGCTGGTTACATCGCTCGCTGGAATTTAGGGTAAACTGAAGGAAATATTTCGTCATCTGGAGTGAAATTGCTCTGTCTTGCTGCAGGAAGTTGAGAAACTGGGTTTAGAAAGAGCTGGATTTAGAAAGAGCTGGAGCAGTACCTGCCTGTTCCGCTCTTGATGCTTCCAGCAGGTCTGAATAGAGTCAGCAGCTCATGCAGCCACACTTTGTGGGACCTTGAGCAGATGGCTCAGCGCTTCTCAGAACAGGGGCTCCTGACCCTCCAGCCCTGCAGGATAATCCTGGCTGGGCAATGACCCTCATAAGAAAGCCAATTTCTCATTTATTCATGGAGCTCCTACATGGAGTGACGAAGGGAGGAGTTGCTTTAGGAAATGGTGCTGTTCCCCAGAGACCAAGTAAGGGACTGAGCTTAGGCAGCCACATTTAACTGTTTTCTCACTGCTGCATGCTCCTGTCATGGCACTGAAGTGTATTGGTCACCGAGGAATTCCTAAATTAGATGTGCCATGATTGGAATTAATAGCAATGTAAAAGAAGCAGTGCTCTGGAAAATAGGAATTCTATTCCTCTGTGAGCAACAGCCTGTTGGTCAAAACCCCCTAAGCCCATGGATGTTGGCTGCAGGTCATCTTCAGACTCAGCAGATTTTGCAGGGAGGCTCTAGCTAAAGAACATGAGTGTTTTGAACATTTGGGATTACTTTTGTATTTTAAAAAAACAGTGGAGTGCTGGGAAGGGATTTGCTAGAGAGTACTTGAAAATTCAGCCTTTAGAGGGAGAGACTGGAGACTCTTCCCAGGCAAAGAGCCAGACCCTCTCTGGAGGCAAAACCCCACTTATCCTGATGATCCTACACATTTGTAGAAACTTGATTTTGCAAGTCTAGTCTCTTGCCTTGTTTCCAGCAGGGTTTCATCAGCTGGTCTTACCCCAGCACAGGGTTAAAATGGATCTCTTGAGCTTCAGTGTATTGTCAAGGCAACAAGAAACACTGTAATGGTCTTATTCAGCCATTTTCCACAACACTGTTGTTCTCAGGCAAAGCTGTTTTGGTGGCACCCTGGTCACAGGAGGGAGGCAACAGGAGATATCAGCTCTGGGGGGAATGGAAAATGTCACTGTCACTGAGGAATAGAAAATGTCACTGTCACTGAGGAGTAGAAAATGTCACTGTCACATGTGCCTGAGCTGGCCATGCTGTTTGGGTGGAGTTGGTAGAATGGGAAAATTCCCTTTGGGAACTTGGGCAGCAAAAGAGGTGGTGCAGGTCCACGCCCTCAGCATGGGGACATTGGCTGATGGGGCAGGGCTGTAGTGAGGAGAGATGAGCCCACCTGGGTGTGCATGGCCCAAAAACCCCTGCCATGCCACAAAGTCACCCTGGAATTGGAGTTGAGACAATACCAGCACCCAGTAAAGTGCTTTTGAGACAGCAGAGCTGCTGCTGGGCTGTGTGGTCCATCATGGACAACCTCTGTCACACTTCCACCCATCAAACCACACTCCTTTTGCTGCTTCCTTTCCCTCAGCCTTGTGCCATCCTCATCCTCCTGAGCCTCCATTCCTCCCCATCTGCTTTCTGGCAACTTCTGCCCAGACCATGAGCTGCTGGGAGGATGAGACTCATCTTCCCAGCACTGGGCTGGCAGCTGAGGCAGGCAGCCAACGCCAGCCCGCATTGCTGGGGGTTTGCTTTTGTTTGATGTCTGCCATAAAAGGAACCAATTTGAATTCCTGGAATAATTAGCTGCCCTTTCCACTAGTGGCTCCTGAAAAGCGAGCTGGCAGGGGAACAGAGTGGGAGGTGGGAGGATGAGGTGGATAATTTGTCCTTTGTACGTCAGGAGATGACGCTGTGGGTCGCGCTCTTCCCTCGAAAGCAAAGCTGGGGCTGGAGCACCTCTGCTCAGAGCCAGCCAAGCCAAGGCCAAGGGATCTCAGGGCTGCAGCCCCAGGCTGTGCCCTCCCTTGTGCACCTCTGCTCAGAGCCAGCCAAGCCAAGGCCAAGGGATCTCAGGGCTGCAGCCCCAGGCAGTGCCCTCCCTTGTGCACCTATGCTCAGACCTGTTACTTTGGGTTTTTAAGATTTTCTAAGCCTTCTGATGTTGACATTCTTGTAGTAAACTTTCTCACACACTTTCAGTAAATAACTCATTGTTTTTTCATGCCTTTATGGAGGAGGAGAAAGTTGATGGACTGTTGGGTTGACCAGTGTCATTGGAGAGGTGGCACTGTCACCCTCCAATTCGCTGTCACTTTTGGAAAACTGTAAATGTTGGAGTCAGAAAACAAACTTCCCTTTTTTATTCAGCTTGAGAACAGTGGTGTGGGCTTGTGTTCTTTTGTGTCCTATGGTGACACAGAGCCAGCCAAGCCAAGGTTAAAGGATGTCAGGGCTGCAGCCCCGGGCTGTGCCCTCACTTGCGTGTGCAGGACTCACCCCCGTCATGGTTTGTCAGCTGTACCCAGCTAAAAGATAAACCCAAGGTGCTGATTTCTTCTGTGCTGAAAACTCCATGGTATTCCCTGAGAACAGCCCAAACAGTTCCAAGCTCCACATCAGCACTTTCTTTTGTGCATCCGAAGAGAAACCCACAAACTGCACCACTACTCAGCCAGGGTGGGGTTCTTTCTCTTGTGCAGCTAAAGTTCATTTTTAACAAGGGCATGTGAAGCTAAACCCTGGCCAGTTGTCACCCCAGTTCTGGTTATACCCCAGTCACAGCTGAAGGAAGTCAGGAGAATGTAATTTACTAAGTGCTTTGGGATTCTAAGGAATATAACTCACTAGAGAGACATTGCAATTTTTTAAGTTCATCCTTAAGGGAGAAGTAAGTGAAGTTTCTGTGTTGGAGGTGGCTCTGGTGAGGGAAAGCATTTTGCAGCCATCCCCACAGGGTTGCTAATGCATGCTTTTTGCTAACATGCCATTTCACTGGAATTTTCACCCTTCTGAGCAATCTTGCATATGGATGAAAGGGAGAAAAAGGAACTCAGTGGTACTCCAGGCCCTGGAGGCCCCTCAGATGGGCTCTGCTGGGAATACCTGCCTTCCCATGGCAGTGACAGATGAAGCAGCACAAACTACAAGGATGAGAGGAAAACGTCAGAAATGAGAAAAATGGGAGAAAAATTAAAATTTAAAAAATCTCCTGGGGGGCCTGAAAGCCAAGGCAGATGGGTAAGTGGGCTGGATCCTCTGTGTACGTGCCCTCCCTGTTTCTGCCTTGAATGACCAATGCTCAGAGCACCAGGGAAGGCTGGAGAGTCACAGGGCTGCCAGTCCCACATCAGCAGTGGGGAATGCCCCATCCTGTGGGGTGGGATGGACACAGATGTGCTCCCAGCTGCCACACACACCCCAAATGAGCAGGAGAACAGCTACAGCTGCCACTGGCCTTGGGAAGACAATGGGACAGAACAGGGGTGCAGAAAAAGAGATTTTAGTGGTGAAATTCTGGTAATTTGCAGAACAGCTGACCCTTTTCTCTGGGCATTGCCTCTTTGATTAATTCTTTCCAGCCCCAATATGCTAATAGGGGCAGGAGCACAACCTGCCCTGTATCCTCCCACTGGCCACCACCACATTCCAGCCAAGCAGGGGAAAAGCAAAGCAACAAACCCAAAACAGAAACTAAACTGTGTGTTAAGGAGAAAAAAAACCAACCCTGCTCCCTGCAGGCAATCTAAGGAAGCCATATGGCACCAGTTCAGTAAATAAAAACTGAACAAGTGACCTCTTCTTGGTCCCTCTGGAGACAGTGGCAAGCCAGGGATTAGCAGCATTCATAGTGCTCCCACAGGTTTCCATGATGAGGGACACAGAGGAGACTGTGAGGGGCCTGCAGAGGTGGAAAAGGCAGAACTGGAAGGGACCAGAGGGACCATGAGGGGCCTGGCAGGGAGGAAAGCTGGGCTGGTCTGTTTATTGAATATGAGCCTACAAAACCTGCTTGGCTTTGGTCTCAAACTGCCTGTCCATGGTGGGAGCAGATTTACAATGCCCTCCTGAATAATTCCTCTCCACTTCTTGTGTTTGGTAGATCTCTGTGGCCATGAAAACCTCCCCACCTCCTGTCCCCATGGCCCAGTAAGTCCCATTTCAATGAAAAATGTCCTCATTCTCTAGATTAGGTGTGCAGGGAGAGACCCTGGCTCCACCAGAGGCTCCTCTGCCCACAGCTCACAGCTCATGGCCCATTTTGGTGTGTAGGGGAAAGTTGTTTCCCACCAAAAGCAATCAGCAAGGAGAAAAAGTGCTGAAAGAATGTTTCCCCAAAGTCCAGTGAACTCCCCAAACCAATTCTGTATCTTCTTGGCAGGAAGTCCACATTTTTTAAAAGACATATCTTTTAAAAAATTGCAGAAAGAAAATTGCAGAAAGGCATGGAGTCCCTGCCCATCACATAAATCCACAGTTCCTGCTGAATCACTTGGAATTGTGCTGCCCTGGACTTTGGCAACGCAGTCATGTCTGCACAAAAGTCTAAATAAAATCTGCGGGCAAATCAAAGAAGCAAATTTCATGAGTAACTAGGAATTGTTAGTTTTTGTGGTATGTTTGCAGGGTTTTTCTTATTCCAGCACTGTTTCCTGAGCAGACTCTGTAATATTCCACTTCAATCCCTCTAAGCTGACAGGGGAGCGTGTACTTTGCAATCAAAGTGATTCATGCAATTACATGAGCCAGTGCAGAGTAAGGCAGTGAGAATCCCTAATCTAGAACATTAGCACTTATCTGTTAAATGCTCTTTTTCAACATACTGCAGAACCATCATCTTAGTCCTTACATAAGCATCTTCAGGGACTACTATGACAACAGCAGTGCTGAAAAGCAGCGTAATGAGGCACCAGGAGCCCTGGGAGCAGATCATACAGCAGCAGCTCATTACAACTACTGCTTGTCTGACCCCAGAAATAAAATCACTTGTGGATGCTTTTTTATTGCTGAAGCTCTTTGTCAATCTGTTTCATTTTTATTAGCATGTTCACTACATTTCTGTTTGTACGCTGACTGTTGACTTGGTCTGCAGGATTATATAACTAAGAGTAGACCAGTGTGGCTATTCCCAGGGGATGAAAATATTCCTGAAATCATGCCTGAGACTTTGCAGTTTGTTGATCTGTTGGAAAGGTTATGGAGATGAGCTACCAGAATCACTTGTTGGTGACAAAAATGTAGCTGTGTAGTGAAACATGCATTGTGGGATTTGTTCCCAGCTTATTACACATAGAAGGTGAAAATTCCTGATATTAGAGGGCTTAATATCATATGCTGGTCCAGATCAGTGAAATTCAAACAGGAAATGAGGTTTTAAGAGTTGGAGAAGTTTGCAGAGGGAAGTTGTTTTCATTGTTGTAAGCCAGTGCTTGATATCTCTTAAGTGCTAGTTTAAAACATAATTTTTCTCTCCATTTTGGATTCACTAATGAAATTTATGGATTGATTTGCTAGGAAGTCAGACAACGGTGCCTCTTCTGATCCCAACATCAGCATTTGTGTTTAGACTTTTTAGAAGCTAGTTTATTTGACATCAGAAGAGGCCAGGCATGAGCATGGGGTGCGTGGATGCTGCTGCTCTCCTCAGCTGCCCCATCCCGGGGCAGAAACTGCTGAGCTCTCAGCCAGTGCTGCAAGTTCCCACAAGCAGCACCCCATGGATGTCCCCAAGGGCAATCCCACGCGCGAGAATTGCGTCTCACAGCCTGAGCTGCCTCCCATTTTCTCCACACGATGCAGACTGTGTGATCCAGCCCCACCTCGGGTCCCAGCTGGCTTTTACAGCCTCGGGGAGAGCTGCAGGTGTGAGGCCTCCATTTCTCTGCCAGGCTGCTGCTGGGAACTTGAGAAGGCACTGGCCAGCTCCAGCCACATCAGAGAGAGAGGCAGCAAACTTAGAAGTAATTTACAGAAATATTTGCAACTCAAAAAAACATAAATGATGCTTGCGTAAAGGCTGGGGACCCAGATTAATGTCAGCAGAAATGGTCTATTCTGCCTCGTGTACAGACCTCAAGAGAGAAGACAAATTATTGAGAAGAGTCTTAGGCTGTTTGTCTGTCAACCTCTACTTTAATTAATTAACAATAATTATTGACCTAAAGCAGAAATGTTGGACTACATCCCAATTCAGGGTACAGCTTAGAAATTTATTCTTGATTGACTCGTGTGTTCAGGTCATTTCAGGCTCTACAGGCAACTGATTTGAGGCCTTTCATACCTTGTGTGAACTTTACACCTAGACTATACATTTTTATATATCTGATATAAATAAATGCATTCTTCCTCTACAAGAGCCAGCAAGCTTTCACCATTTTGCTGAATCAAGACCATTTTTGGATATACAGTGACAAAGATTAGACAAATTAGATACTGTCATTATTAAGAGAGTTTTTAGGGCAAAAAGATAATTCTCCTGTCTCGCATTACATGCTTCTTCTCAATTCTTTTATGAGAAAATTATCTTTTTAGATAGCTGATATATTCACATTCTTAGTCTTCAAAATTCTGTAAATTCTGTAGTGCATTATCACTTGAATATGCCAAATAATTATTTGAATGCCTACTCATAGATAGTCTTCAGTAAAACTGAGGCTTTGAGAAGAGCCAGAGAAACCCAACAAGTGCATTCATGAGATGGGCACTGTGAGGATTTACATTTAAAACACGTTTGGGCTTTTACTAATTTTGCAGTAAAACAATTGTAATGACACTGAAATTCAGAAAGTCATCTCCTCAGCTGTCACCTTTTCTTTAAGAACAGGAAGGATTTAATAGGCATTAGTTAATATCTCATTACAATTTTGTGATCACCTAAAGGCCATATAGATGTGAATGGTCTCTTCTGATAGCAAACCAGTTTTAGCTCAAGTTGGTAGTAAGAATACTCACATTAAGGTGGCTTCTAGTAAGTCTGTAGCATCCCCATTGTAATGTATAATGCTGCCCTTCCAGGCTTAGGATTGACAACCTTTCATAAATGATACTTTTTATGTCAAATGTCTTTTACAAGAAATGACTGAGTCTACACAAACCTGCACAAAATTCTTCCCCCTTATTATTTCTCCTCAATTCTATAGTGTTTTTAGAGGATCAGGAGGTTTAGAGCTGAAAGTGATTATTTGTTTTCGAAAGTTCTGGACACCTGGAGATTGTGAAAATAATCATTCCTGGCTTACATTCATTTTTAGTTTCTAGGATACAAACAGAATTTAAAACAAGCTAATCCCTTCACCTGGTTTAAACTGCCAGTGCTTCATGCAGCAACATGAGTTTACAACAGCTAAGGATACATCCCAGTTATTTTTAATCCTTTCATGTCAAAATTGGCTCATCCCAATTTGCTTTTAAAGCATCCTCGGAGTAAACCCTACTTACCCAGCCCATATTTGTCTCGAGCGCACTTGTACAAAATAACCCCGAGCACCCAAAAAGGGCACGTTTGTAATGAAAACACCTCCAGACAGAGTGAGCCCCCGAGGGGAGGCCACCAAGGAACGGGTTTGACAGCTCCTGACCGGGACTGAATCGAGCAGGAGCACACGAGGGGCGAGGGGCTGCTGCTCCCCTTCAGCCACGCTCAGACTCACCTCAGCCAAGGAACGGGGCTGGCTGGGGGCTCAGGGAGATGTGGGCTCTGCAAAGGCCCAGCCTTCCCTTCTGGAGCAAAAATATACACTGAAAAATCTGGGGAAATGGGACCTACCTGTGAGAACAGGAGGAGGGGAGTAGAATAGAGAGAGAGATTGAAGTAGGAACAGAGAGGCAGGAAAAGAGACAAAAAGGGAGTTAGGAAGGAGAAGAAAGGCAAAAAGAAGCATAAAGAGCTGGAAAAGTAAGGAAAATAGAGAAGAAAAGGAGTGAGGAAGGCCATCAAGCCTTTCCTGTTGGAACAAAAATATAAATTGAAAAATGTGGGGATTTCCTCAACACCTGCTGTGTCCTGCTCCCAGCTTGCTACATGATGTCCCCAATATGTTGTGGGATGTTTCTCCCCTAAACTGCTGTCGGATGCCTCTCTGCTCCCTAATCTGCAGTGGGATGTCCATAGCCACGCTTGGGATGAGCCCCTAGACCTGCTATGGGACAGCCTAATACCGGCTACAGGGTGTACCCCAGCCAGCCCTGGGAGGACCCCACCACGCCTGCTGCGGTCAGTCCTTCAGCCACACGGCGGGATTTCCCCCGAGCCCTGGGACGTTCTTTGTGATGTTCCCCGCTAAGCCCAGGTCCCGCAGAGCTGATGCGGGATGTCCCCCGTGTGCTGTGGGATGTTCCCCTGGGATGTCCCCCCTGCCCCTTTTCCCTCAGCTGTGCACCTGGGCACGGTGTGTGCGGTGCACGGTGTGTGTGCGATGTGCGGTGTGTGTGCGGTATTTGTGCAGTGTGTGTGGTGTGTGTGCCGTGTGTGCAATGTGTGCGGTGTGTGCACGGTGTGTGTGCGGTGTGTGTGCGGTGTGTGCAATGTGCACGGTGTGTTCACGGTGTGTGTGCAATGTGTGCGGTGTGCGCGGTGTGTGTGTGCGGTGTGTGTGCACGGTGTGTGTGCGGTGTGTGCGGTGTGTGTGCGGTGTGTGTGCAATGTGTGCAATGTGTGCGGTGTGTGCGGTATTTGTGCGGTGTGTGCGGTGTGTGTGCGGTGTGTGCACGGTGTGTGTGCGGTGTGTGTGCGGTGTGTGCGGTATTTGTGCGGTGTGTGTGCGGTGTGCACGGTGTGTGTGCGGTGTGTGCGCGGTGTGTGTGCGGTGTGTGCAATGTGCACGGTGTGTTCACGGTGTGTGTGCAATGTGCGCGGTGTGTGTGCGGTGTGTGCACGGTGTGTGTGCAATGTGTGCGGTGTGTGCGGTATTTGTGCGGTGTGTGCGGTGTGTGTGCGGTGTGTGCACGGTGTGTGTGCAATGTGTGCAATGTGTGCGGTGTGTGCGGTGTCAGCGCGGCCCCGCGGCCGCGGCGCTGCCGGGCGGGGGTGACTCAGCCCCGGCTTTATAACGGCGGGGCGGCTCCGAGCCCGGCTCGCTGCGCCGCACCATGCGGAGCCTGCGCGGAGCCCCGCCGGCGCTGCCGCCGCTGCTGCCGCTGCTGCTGGGGCTGCTGGCGCTGCTGCTGGCCGCGGGACACGGAGCCATCATCACCGGGGTGAGCGCCGGGGTGAGCGCCGCCGCTCGGCTCCGACCTCACCGCACGGAGGGACGGAGGGACGGAGGGACAGAGGGCTCCGCCGCGGCGGCGGGACGGGTGTTGGGGTTTGTTCGCGGGGAGTGATAGCGGGACTGGGAGAACCCCCCGGGATAAGGGGTGCCCGGGGAGAGGGGAGCGCTCTGCCGTGCGGGATGCCCAGGGAGAGAGGAGCGGGATGCACGGAGAGAGGGCAGCGCTCGAATGTGCGGGATGCCCGGGGAGAGGGGAGCGCTCTGCCGTGCGGGATGCCCGGAGAAGGGAGCGCTCGGCTCTACGGGATGCCCGGGGAGAGGGGAGCGGGATGCTCGGAGAGGGGAGCGGGATGCCGTGCGGGATGCCCAGGCAGAGGAGAGCGCTCTGGCGTGCGGGATGCCCGGATAGAGGGGAGCGGGATGCCTGAGAGAGGGAGCGCTCTGCTGTAAGGGGTGCCCAGGGAGAGGGGAGCGCTCTGCCATGCGGGATGCCCGGAGAGAGGGGAGCGCTCTGTCGCCCGGGGCTGCTCCCTGGGCATCTCTGCTCTCTGCGCTGCCGAGGCTCGGGGTCTGTCCGCACTCAGCCGTGCCAGGACGGAGCTGTGCCGAGTGCGGAGACGGATGGCCAGAGCTGGGATAAGTGATAACGAGGGCATGGGAGGGAGAGCAGTGCCAGGTGCTGAGAGGTGACAGGGCTTGGGGTCCGTCTGGGGTAAGTGGTACCGGCCGTGGCATCTCTAGGGATGAGGGGTGGTCTGGATTCAGTGGTAGCAGAGCCTGGGGTCTCTCTGAGGTGAGTGATGGCAGGATGTGTCAGTCTCTGCGGTGGGCAATGCCAGGACCCGTGGGTCTCTGAGGTGAGGGGATGCCACAATGTGGGGTCTGTTCCTTTGGGGTGAGGGATGTCTTTGGAGGGCTCTCTCCAGGCTGGTCCGGGAGCATGCAGAGATTCCTGCTGCTTTTCCAGGGCTGGAGCTGTCTCCCATCTCCCTGCACGCAGCCCCAGCTGTCCCCAAACCTGCTCTGAGAGGGTCTGGCTCAGGGCATTGCACTGCCCACTGTGCACCCCAAGTTCCGCCAGCCCCTCCATGTACAGGGCAGGATTACAATCCTCAGAAAACTCTGTTTTCCTTCTTTTTTTTCTTTGCCTATGACTGTAGCATTTCCCCCACAACAGCCACCCCTTGCAAACAAGTCTCTGTTGTTGTTGTTTTTAGGCTCAAGATTTACTCTGGCTGTGAAAATACTTTTTTTCCTAAAGACGTTATTTAACCCAAAGCGTTGCATCACTTTTTAGTTAAATGATTTTTTAAGTGTTTGCTTTGGATTAATAACTCAGCATTTGCATTCCTTTGAGAGCTCACATGTCTTTTGTAACCATCAGAAGTTGCACTCACAGCAGTGGATTTCTCTGTGGCTCTCCAGGCTCCCTGTCCGGACCCCTGAAGTCCATGAAACAGCTTGTGGACATTTCTCTGGAAGTCAGATCAGTTCCAAGGACTGATTATTTTTTTTTTAGAGCAGAGAATGTGAAGGAATTTTTTAATAATTGAGGATTTCAAGTTTCTTTTAAGTGGAAACATTCCCAGCAACAGAGGAGCAGTTATCTGTTATTAGAATTGTGGCTACACCTTTAAAGCATAATTAACCCATTAAATAAAGTAATTGTGAGGCACTGAATAATAGATCAAGAACAAGGCAGATTCAAAAAGTAAAAATAGATCAGAACTAGAAAATGTTACTTTATTAACTATTGCAGAGCATTTCTGCTTAAACCACTTTGATGCATTTTTGGCTTTTGATGAACAGGCAAATCTCAGATGAGAGCTGACGTAAGGTGTTCCCCAACCCCTGAGCCTGAAAGGTGTTTTTCCTTTCCAAATTAAAGACTTTTTTCAAGCTTTCCTCAATTCAGTGGTAGTTCTTGTGCTGAAACCTGTTGCCTTTGCAGCTGGCATTTCACCTGGGACATATTCTTGAGCTGATTTTCCGGAAAACTGTGTTTAAATGAGGTGCTCATGTGGTGTTTGGGGAAGTTAAGGAGGAGCAGCAGGAATTACACATTGCAGATAAGATGTGGGCAGGAACACTTGGGTGGAATATTTTCAAAACTTGTCATACATTTTTGGAAAAGGAGCCTTAAAAGTTCTGCCAGATGTAAATATGTGTGTGTGAGGTCAGGAAAGAAATTGTTCAGCCTGGACATTCAAGACTCTTGTTTGGTAGAACACACCCAGAGGGGTTTTTCAGCTGAGTGGTATTTCACCCCAGGACCAGTCCCACAGAGACGAATGGACTTTGAGATACATAACTAAGAAAAAAAGGGAGTCAGGAACTGGCAAGTGAGAAATAGCAGAGCCTGTGACTCCAGCTGAGCAATGGACATTGGTGTGCTGGTGGCAGCCAAAATCACTGGACCTGCATTTTTATTTGTGACTATGGTAAAATAATATCATTAGAGTACTTTCAAATTATTATTATTTTATTTTTTTTAAGAGAGAGGTCAGAAAGTGAGTATAATCTACCTGCCAAGCTAGAGTGGTAGTTTTATGGCCATATTAGTCTTACAAGCAAATGCTCTGTGTTTGGACTTACCTGCAGCACAGAGCACTGTGTTTAGGAGCTGTTTGGGTCACACACAAATATTTAATAATGTTCCTAATGCAACAGCTTCTTCCTAAACTACTGACTGAGCTTTACACATGTATTTTGATCTGGCTCCTGCTGGTCAGTGCAATATTTACCCAGTGAGTACAGTCTAAAGCCATTTATCATGTAAATCCCAAGGTAAGATCAGTGAGTTTTCCCCTCAAGAGCATGTTTACTCTGGGAATGTGCCTTCCCCAGAGCTGTTATCAACATTTACGTATGTTTTTATGAGTTTCCCATTTACGTAGTGCTGACCAGTGCCTTCCATCTCTCACTGCTGCTGCCAGACACCCAGAGCAGTGAGGTAATCAAGCTTACATTCAGGATGTAAGCAGAACCTTTAACTGATGGCATTTCTCACTGGAGAAACGAGACTGGTTTTTGCATTAAATCTCTATAAGTTTTGGTTAAAAAGTAACTGAAAGATGTACAGTAGCTTGTTTTCAAACCCTAATGTGTCAATTGCTCTTCATGGTTTGTGGGTTTCAAGACATACCCACTAGTTTGCATTTTGGTTTCTGCTTATCTAAGCTGTATTGGGTAAGTGGCTAAAATATTTTTTTGCCTCCCGTGAAGGGGAATGCTACCACAGCAGCATTTTTTTTGCATGTGGACACTTATGGAAAGCTTTTCTTAAGACCTCTTTTAGCTATGTGTAATTCTACATAACAATCACAGAATCCACATTTAAACTATTGTTTCAGCTACTTCCTCTTGGACTTCCCTAACAAAGCTCTCATGCAGTGCTGCAAGGGCACTCACAACCATGGTATTGTCATGTGAAGTTAGAAGGAATAGTTACCTAAAAGTCATTAAATAAATGGATGATTTCCTATCTCAGCTTCTCCACAAGAGTGGTTTGGTGACTCTTTTGGTGACAAGTTCAGTGGGGTTGGTCCTTGCTCCTGCCTGAGCTCACTCAGGCTCTGATGTGGGAGCTGGGAAAGCGAGTGGCACGTGCCATCAGTGCTCACAAGTTTGGACTGTAAATCACTGGCAGACCTGGGTTTGGCCCAGAGCAGCTCTGTGTGTGGTCCTGGCTTTAAACAACCTGGTCCCAACTCCAAAATGTGCCAGGAGCCTGCACGTTGCAATCCAAGGGAGACACGAGTATTGCAAACCAGCCTTAAATCTTATTAGCCAGCCTTAATGAGCCATGATAACTTAGGGGTGCCAGAGGCAGCTCCTGAGCACCTGATCCATCCTGTTTCTGGAGTGCATTTATCATTCATGTAATTTGCTCCATGCTGTGTTGCACGCAGGCCTGTGACCGAGACCAGCAGTGCGGGGCCGGGATGTGCTGCGCCGTCAGCCTCTGGATCCGCAGCCTCAGGATGTGCACCCCCATGGGCAGCCTGGGAGACGACTGCCACCCCCTGAGCCACAGAGTGAGTACCTCACTGGGGGCTGGAGGGGTGTCCCGAGCTCTGCAGCACATGGCACAAAGCCTAGACGTGGTGGAAAGGCGGGGAAGCTTCCCATTCCGTACAATATCCAGCCATTGTACCTGCATGGGAGCAGAGATGAAGGCACCTACGTAAGGAAGTGCATTAGTGTCAGAATTATGCTGAAGGGAGTCAGAGGATGAAAGCACTACATGCTTCCCAGATTGTTTTCTTATTAGTTTGTTGTTGCTGCTTTGTTTTGTTGCCTGATCCAAAACAGCTCTGGCAGCTCCCAAGCCCAGCCCTGCCAATCCCTCCTGGTGCGAGCAGGAGCACAGCAAGTGCCTCCAACCCCAGTGGCAGTGGACAGGATCCTGTCACAAGCATAAAAATGTCACCAGTTAGTGTTGGGACAGCTGATGCACTGAGAAAGTGTTGACACACATCTGGACTTGAGAAAAGTCTCCACAGACTCTCTTTGTTTCTGTTCTACCTATTAATTTTAAATATCTATGTATATGTACATATATACACACACTGTATTATTAATACAATGATTTTAACAAGTACATTTATTTAAGACTATGTAATTATGTATTTCTTATGCAGTATGAAAAAAGCTGCTTATTTAAAACACAAAAGACTGAGTGAGATGTTACCAGGGAATTTGAGAAGCTGATGGTCTTCAGAGTCATCCTCAGGGATGACTCTGTGCTCTTGCACAGGCCAAGAGTCATCACAAGTGGAAGATATGAGGCAATAAATTCAGATCATAAATGTGCAGCTAGTTAGCTGCCTCTCTCACTTTCCTCCAAGGCCTGGCTTCTCAGTTTATTTTCTCAGTTTTAGGAAGTTTAAGGCTCTATTTTATTGCAGTTAAATTTTTAAAACTTCTGCTGTGATATTGGGGACCAAATGGTCATTTTTACTATGTAATGTAGCAGGTTCTTCTTGTAAGGGCTCTTTCCATTACCAGGAATTAGGATAAGAGAAATTGACTTCTAGAGGGTTTTATGAGCTTATTGTTATTGGGCAATAATTTAAACTGTCTGATATATTTCAAGCTGACTGCCTGCATAATTACAATCAGAGTAGATGCCTGTCCACCCCAGACACTAAGTCACTGATGTTTATAAGCTTTATGAGGTTAATTTTAATTTCTCCACTGATCTTCCTGAGAAACACAAACCAAATTGATTTACTGGAGAACGTCAAATGAGTTTATTTTAAGGATGGAGGGTTTGCTCAGTGTTTCCTGTCTGGTAAATACTTGTGTAGGGAGCAGCTGGGTGCCCTGATCACCAAAACTTTTGATTTACTGCAGGATAGATAAAAATCAGGCACCACCATGGCCATGGCACCTCGGGGACGTCCAGAGGAGCCAGGAGATAACTGGAGGAGATGGCTGGCAGCTGGGGTTCCACCTTCTGGTTTCCTTCTCAACACCTAGATGGTGATGGACCGATGCCATTAGCAGTCCCAGCTGGAATTTCTAGGCCAGGTCTGAGGCAGGGCCAGGCAGGGTTTGCAGACAGGTGAGGTTGGGCAGCGTGGGGAATGAAAGGAACGTTTCCTTGCAGCAAGTGGAAGGTTCAGAATAAATCACTGGGTTGTCAGGAGGCTGAGAGCTCAGGATTTGGGTTTGGTGCAGTGCTGGGTGTGAGCACCCAAAGGGGTGATTCCCATGGGGATCCCCAGCAGGGGTGGGAGGTTGGTGCCTGTGACAGTGGTCACAGGGGTCTTAGGATGAAGGAAGAGATGAGGATCTGACTCCATGTTACAGAAGGCTTGATTTATTATTTTATGATATATATTACATTAAAATTATACTAAAGAATAGAAGAAAGAAGTTCTCATCAGAAGGCTGGGCTAAGAATAGAAAAGAATGAATCAACAAAGGTCTGTGGCTCGGACAGAGAGAGAGCCAGCTGTGCCATGATTGGCCATTAATTCCAAACAACCACATGAGACCAATCCCAGATGCACCTGTTGCAGTCCACAGCAGCACATAATCATTGTTTGCATTTTGTTTCTGAGGCCTCTCAGCTTCTCAGAAGGAAAAAAATCCTAAGGAAAGGATTTTTCATGAAAAGATGTCTGCAACAGTTGCCTCTGCTCACACTGGAGTGGTGTGGCACATGGAAACCCACAACATACCCTGGGGCTGCTCTTCAGATGGTGCTGGCCCAGGGTATTTCAGGGGATGTGAGCCCCCTGCCCACCTCCTGCCCCAGCAGGGTGTCACTGGAGTCAGGCTGGTGCTTGCCACCATGCATGGAGGACTGTGTGGGACTCTCCTAAAGACAAAGTTTGTGCACAGACACAAGAAAATCTTGGAATATTAAAATTTTAGGCTTCAACCACACAGACATCTGGAAGTGAGGGAATTAGGGCTGCCTGCCTGGCTGGTAGCAGAGGCTTTGCACCTCTGTGCCTCCTTTGCTGCATCCAGGGAATGCTCAGTGTGTGCTGCCAGCTGGCAGCACCACGGCTCCCAGACACTTCCCACTGGGCTGTCCCTTTTGGCTCCTGTAAGAGACAGAGCTTGTGACCAAGTTGTTGAAGATTGTCAGTGCGTGTGCATGTCATGGCACAATTAAATTTGTCTAATCTACTCCATATGTGCTCCCTGCAGCACAATGTGGCTGGAGGAGGCTGGGATGAAATGAGAAACCTCTGCCCTGTGGTGAAAAGGATCCTGCCCACAGGGAGGTCAGGCAAGGTGACTCCAGAGGTCCCTTCCAGCCTGATTTCCACGGGACCCCAAGGTTCCTGCTCTGTGCCATGTGACAAGGCAGGGTTTGGGACACGCAGAAAACCCTTCACAGAGGCACCACAAAACGTGATGTTAAAGGCCAGTGTAGTTTCACAACAAACTCCTTTATGAAATGGCAGTAAATGGAGAACATGTGTCACAGATGTAGATTTACACAGCAACATGACTGCTAACATCCTGCTCTTAACTGTGGCTGGGCTGGGTGTACACTGGGGCTGCCTTTGCCATCTGCTCTGTGCTGCAGCTCGTGGGGAACTCTGGCTCTGAAGGGAGGGAACTGGGCAGCATTCTCCATTTCCCCAATATTCCTCCCGTTTCATCCCCCCAGCCACCAGCGCCGTGGCTCTCCCTGCCACTGATTGTGGGGAATAGTAAATTTGTTATTAGCTAAAAAGTTTTTAAGCTGTTCTGTAACAAAGAAATCTTTGGCTGCTGCTGGCTGTATGTATTGCCAACTTCCTATTGTCTCACCCACGTCATGAGGCTGATGCTGCAGATAAAGCTCAAGGAATGCACCCCAGCAGCCCCATCCTGTTTGTGAAAAGGATGAAATAACCCCCCCAACCAGCTGATGTGCTTGCTCTGTCCCCAGGTGCCCTTCCCGGGGCGGAGGATGCACCACACCTGCCCCTGCCTGCCCAGCCTGGCCTGCCTCAGGACTGCTCCCAGCAGGTTCAGGTGTCTGCCAGACTTCAGGAAAGAAGATGTCTTCTTTTAGCAGGAACTGTTCTGCACTCCAAAGAGCCACTCAGTATTTTTGTTCTCTCGTTGCCGTGACCAAAAAAAGGGGTACTTGCCAGGGGAAACCCTGAACCCCACTTCCCTGCCTCACCAACATCAGCTGGAGATGAGACACTGCTGTTGTGGCCAAGGTTTTCAGGAGGGACTCGCAGTGGAGGATGATTTCATTTTGGGGTAGCCAAACAACATCTACTAGAGCAAACCTCTCTCTGAGGGCAGGGGCTTGACCATTCCTGAATAAATTTGTGGGCTTCATGGTTCTAGTATAACCCCAGAATGAAAACATCCAAGTTTATTGCCAGTTTTGGAAAAATTTGGCCACATCTTTACACTTTGGAAGACCTGAATTGAACTGAGAGTTGGATAACAGCAGAGTGTGAAGCGTGTGACAATTGCCAAAACAACTGTATTTACATTGCATTTCATATCTTTATTAATATAATTTTATTTGTAAGTTAGGCACACCTCTAGGGTAAAGGTTTAACCAATAGATGTAGTTTTTACACTTTTAAAAAGTGGCACGTGGAAACAGAACATTTCAGTATTCAGAGCATTAAAAGATTTACTTATTTTAGTGTTCTAAGATGAGAAGCTGTTGTTACTTGAGTTGGTGTAAAACTACCTGATCATCTCAAACTATGTATTAAGATGTAGTTTATATTAAAGAAAAAAGGAACCCTGAAGTTTATTTTAATAGGCTGCCTGACTTCTTGTATATGTATCAAATTTGCTGTGCAAAAATTCTGTATCAGAATAATGGCAGTGTATTATTTGATTTATTTTAATATTATAACATTATTTTGTCATTGTGGTTTTTGATTTTTATTCAGTGTAATCTGTTATCCCACACTTGATTCACCACCTAAGCTAGCAGAGCTCCTTATGGATAGCTTAGCAAAAGATTATGTGCCTCTGGCTGTATTTTGGGAAACTTGTAGTTTACAAGGCATGAATTCCTCAATCAAGCTGCAGTTTCAGAATTTGGAAGAATCTTGGTGTAAATAATATGAGAGGTTTTTCTTGGCTGGTGCCTCAAAGGATCAACTTTAGCCCAGCAAACATAAGATTTGTGGGTTTTCTATGAAATGCTGTGTGACTTCATATTTACTTGTCAGTCCCCAGAGCTGGAATTCCAACAGTTTGTGTGAAATTCACATGTTTCTTGCTCTCAGACATGCAAACATATGCTGGAACTGGAAAAGTGAAGTCATTCATCGTTCAACCATCCGTGCTTTGCTGCTGGTGGAGATGGGGGGGTTGGAGGAGTGAGCACACTGTGTCCAGGCCAGACCTGTAAAACTGAGAGGAGAAACATCCCTGGCAGTTACCAGGTACCTTCTGCTGGGCTCCACAACCTTCCCTGAGGGACAGAAAAGAAAAACTGGATTAGGTATTGCCAGATCCTCGTGGATTCTGCATATGGTAGGGAAATAAAAGTCTTGGGAGAGATTGAATCCTCCTGGCTGAAAACAGGGTACCCACTCCAGTGCCTCTGAATTTTGCCTCCCCCTTTGCAGTGGTGATAGAAAAAAAAAAAAAAAAAAAGAAAGGACTGAAGTGCCACTGAAGGGTAATTTCACATCTGGTTTTCATTAATGTGGCCAGGTACAAAGTGCCTGTATTAGATCTGAAGTCTCAGAGGGGCTCAACACTAACCCAAAGGGCTGGTGAAAGGCTAAGTCATTTATTGAGTTCAAAGTGACATGCCAGCACGGCAGAAATTCCCATAACCTGGATTTAAAATCCAAGCCTGGTTCTACCATTGTCACTAAATAGGAGGGCTCCCCAAACACCCTGTGCACCCCCAAAGCCTGGATTTGCAGAACACACTGGAAGTGTGGGGGCTGCTTTTCTGTCCATGTCTGTCCCCATAAAATAAGCTCAATACCACAGACTTCAATTTACACAAAATCAAGAAGAAAAATAGGAGCAGTCCAAATGTGCCTGTGTCCCATCTCTTGCTCCATTTTTAAAAATCAGAGCACAAAAAATGAACCATGGGACGAAACAGCAGCCCTGCTCCTCATCTCCTGCTGGCCTAATTCACCCAGTGAAGGCAGTAGCCCTGGTTTGTATCATTGTAAAAAAGTGGACATTGTAAAAGAGTTATACCTAAGGACTGCCTCAGACCTGCCAGATCCTAGGAGAGTTTATCAGACAAGAGCAGAGCAACTTTGTAGTTGTAATTTGTCCCAATTAACTTGTGGCTTTAAGCATTTATCTGGGTAATGAGAACGGCCCCAATTACACGGGTTCAGAGTTCACACCCTCGGCAGCAGTGGAAGTTCCTGTGCCCTGCAGACACTCCTGGACAGGGAATTTGGATGGTGCAGCTTTGAGATATGCATTATCCCATACTCATCCTTGAGGGGCTTCTCCACACCTTCCCTGTGATGTAGAAAAGATAAAGGCAAAACCTCACTGTCCTACATCCCCACTATATTCACTTGGCAATAATTATTACGATAATTATTACGATTCCCCTTTTAGTAATTTAATTTCCATTAATTGACACTCACAATGGAGGTTAGTTGATTTGAGAGAATTGTTCTGGAAGGAAGATTAAGCTTTTGCATCCCCATTATTTCCTAAACTCTGCCCTAATCAATTATCTTTTCTCCCATCCTGGGGGAGATTTCCTCTCCCCAGCACACCTGCAGAGTCCCTTTAATTTCTGTCTGCAGTGGAAGGGGCTGGGAGGGCACCCTTTACCTTTGCTTTGCCCTCATAATAGGGAAACCAGTGACCACAAGTATTTCCAAATGTGAGTGGCCCTGCAGTCCCCTCTGCTTTTCCATTGAGGAGAGGAGGAAGGGAAGGGAAGGGAAGGGAAGGGAAGGGAAGGGAAGGGAAGGGAAGGGAAGGGAAGGGAAGGGAAGGGAAGGGAAGGGAAGGGAAGGGAAGGGAAGGGAAGGGAAGGGAAGGGAAGGGAAGGGAAGGGAAGGGAAGGGAAGGGAAGGAGACAGGTCCTCGCAGGAGAAATCAGATGAGAAAATAGAACAGAACTTGTGCAGCCCTGGAACCTCCTTGGAGCAGGGGAAAAGCCTCATTCCCCATTTCATTCCCCATACCCACAGCCTGTGAAGAGAGAGGCTGGATTAAACACTTCCCTTTATTCACTGCACTTAGATCTGTGCCAATGTGTGTTTTAACTTTATTAATATTGCAGTCATTTCATTATTAATAGAAACGTGTGCATTAATTTTTAATATTATATGAATATTGATATTACAGATATGCTATAGAATAACGTTGATATCCCACCACACTGGAGGCACTTCCATGTTTATTGCCAGATTTTAGGTTAGCAGAGAGACCTTGCAGGAAAGGGCACCATCACATATAATGAGTTGCTGCCTTAATTTGATTAGGTGCATATGAGGAAAGGGGAAGCAAGGTGTTTGAGGTTTGAGGGTGCACAGCTGGCTGGGCCAGCACACATTTATAAGCCTGGGGGACTGCAGGGAAGGCTCTGCTGCTGAGCACCAGCAAGCCCAGCTGAAACTCAGCTTTATTTGCATCCTCCTGCCCACAGTTCACCCCTAGAAAATTTTGCTACTTTAAAAAAAGTGTTACAGAGGTGACAAAAAGGTAAATTAGTTTGGTTGTGTGGCAGGGGGGACTCAAATCTGAGTGGGTCCCTACAGAAGAGACAGGCCAAACACTGGTTTTACAGAACTAGTAACTGAAAGGAGCTGAACTGGCTGAAGGTCATCATGGTGTTTGGGAAGATAAAAGGGAATAATGCATTCCTCTATGGAGAGCGCTTTAAGGTAAGAAAAGTGATTATTGTTGATACTGTTAATTTGTAGTGGTGTGGGAAACAGCAGTCTTATTGTGATTCTAAATCTCCTTGTGTGTTTGGAGATCATTAACATTCCTTGTCAAGAGGGACTGAGCTAATTTTCCTCATCAGCACAATGAACCAAAGCAAAGGATGACACCAGCAAGTGTGACCCCAGACCAAGGTCCTTGCCAGGGCCTCCCCCTACCCCAGCAGCTCTGGGGTTTGTTCTTTCTGCACAGATGGATATTCAAAAGAAACAGAAGGTGCTGAGAATCCCTTTGATTTAAACAAGATGTCTCAGGAGTTTGATCCTGACAATGTGTAATGTGTTTTCCAGAAGGAATTAGAAAATTGCAGGAAGAGAATAGACTGTGCAAATGCAAGAGGATTTTGATAACAGCGAAATCAATGTGCCTTTCTCTGTTACATAGATATGAAATGGCAAACCAGCAGGGGTGCAGTCATTAGACTGATCAATAATTCTGAGCACAGGAACGGAGATGAGTTTAATGCACATCAGCAAATCACCTGTGGTTTCTCAAGGAGAGTCCTGAGTGCAGGCAGACCCAGCCCAGTGCAGCAGGACACATTCCAAGGACCTGGCAGGGCAGGTTCCCCCATGTGTGCCTTGGAGGATGGTGGCAGCCTTTGGGTCGCTCTGCCTGGTCATCAGGGCTGGGAAAGGCTGGATGTGAGAGGCTGAAGCTGAGCAATCCTGGTGCACTGAAGGGCGGAGGATGGATGGCAGCTTGTTCTGTGACAAGATGTACAATGCAGGGTGACAGCAAAGTGTGCAGGAGAGGAGGAAAGAGCAATATAACCACAGAGGAGAGGTGTAAATACCCCTGTGGCAGGGGTTTCCCAAAAATCTGAGTGTGAGCAGCTTAGTGGGGCAGAAAATGAAGGCAGGCACAATGCCAAAAGGACAGAAAATCTCCTTCTGCAAACTGGGAAACTGTGCATATTGTGTACCAGGAGTGCCCAGAGCACCCCAGACTGATGCTCCACCCCAAACACCTTGCTTCCCCTTCCTAATAAGCATGTACTCAAATTAAGACACCTGATATCAGAGTGTTACAGGCACATCCCTGTCCCCAGAAGTTCACAAATCTCCCAGACTACATAAAGCAAGTGCCTGTGCTGCATTTAATGCGTACCTGCATCACTGCAGCCTGAGCCAGCCTGGGATGCAATGACTGCTCTGCATCCCAGCAGATGGCACAGGAAGGATGGGCCATGGGCCCTGGAGAGCTCTGCACTGCACTGCTTGGGCAGTGTCTCCCTTCCTAGGCTGGGATCCCCACCAGGTCTCCCAAACTCTGGTGCAGTGCCTCTGCCACAGCATTGTAACACATGGAAAGGATTAAATCTGCTTTTAAAGCATAATGTGGCTTTGTAAATCCCAAGGCAGTAACACAGTGCAGAAGCAAACTAAGAATATGGCCTGGTTCCAGCCCAGCAAGCAGGGCTGGGTTGTCTTTATTTACTTTTTCTCTTGTACATGTGAGTGCACTCATGGCATTTCATGCAGAGATTTGTGGGCTCTTTCACCATAAACAGGCAGATATGGCTCTTGCTGCAAGGAGCTTGCAAACCAGCAAAGCTGATATTAATTCCAGGGGTTGCAGGATTCATCCTTTATTTACTCCTCCAGGCTATATGGGAGCCCAGGCAGCAGAGCACACCTCTGACCTCTTTCATGGGACCAGAAGGGTCAGCTCAGGGAAAGGCATCAGTGAGGCAGCTGCCAACATTCTCACTCTTTCCAAAAATTTCACCACATCCTGTAGAATTAGTAGGTTCTTAATTTTTCCCTCTCCAATTTCCTTTCTCACATGGCTGAAACCTTGACAGAAAGGTCCCCCACCCCTTCAAATCCAACAGCAAAATTTCCTGACTGTGGTGGTGTCCTAATTCCAGCTCCCTTCCCCACCCTTTCATTAAACTCTCCAAAGTCGCTAACAAACCTTTCACACATTGCAACAGAGCTTCAACTATTTGGATTTGGTTTCCATCAGCACTTAGGCTCAGACACATATTGCACAAACAGTAAGAAAAAGTCTGTCCTGCTGAGTATTTAGGATCTGTTGGGGAGGAAGATCATTGCCAAGCTCTCTGTGTCCACTGGCAGCCCTGTGGCAGGTCCTGCAGAGTCTGGTTCCTGCAGCCTCCCTCACTGCCCTGCTGGGCCACCCTTTGGTGATGCTCAGCCCAAACCTGTCCCTCTTGCTTTCACAGCCCAACTCCAGCTTTGCCTCTGCCTGTGCTGCTGCTCCTTGGCTCAGGGGCCCATGTTGTCCCCCTGTAGTCACTGCAGCTTGGCTGAACATATTCCCTCTCCATCCACCTTCCTCCACACCCAGGTGTCTCCTGGGGCTCTGCTGGAGACAGGGGCAGCCCCCAGGGGCAGCTCAGCCCTGTGGGCACCCCCAGCTGGTCTCTGTGCCCCAGGGCCACCGCAGCCCTGAGGCACCCAGGGGCTGTCCCCTCACCTTGGGCACAGCACACTGAGGGACCTGCTGTGTACTGTGAGCGTGCAAAGCCTAATGAGGGAGGGAAAGGAAAAGGAAAGGAAAAAACCCACTTGATTTACTCGACTATCAAGGCACTCAACATTTCCTTTCCAGCACCCTCCTGCAAGTGCTCAGTGACAGATGGGGACAGATTGAGTGGTTCGATGCAGTGAGGTAATATTCCACTAAATCATTCCTCTTTCTCTCACTGTCAGAAGGCACCCAGACTTCAGCCCTTCCTCTGAATCTTCCTGTATTTCCCTCCTTAATGACAAAGCCATTTTAGCTCTACCTCTGCTAAAATTCCTGAGAGAAGCAAGCGCTGCTGTTTATACTCTGTGATAAAATGGGTGTTGTAAAACAGTTAGCAAAAGGGAGGAGTGAATCACCCTGAGACAGAGAGGGTTCTGGTGCTGTTCCCTGGTGTTTCTGGTTTCTTTTCCCTGCCTGTGTGCTGGGGCTGAGCCCCGGGCCGGGGTGCAGGGCCCTGGCTGGGCAGGCAGCAGGCTCTGGGCAGGTGTGCCGTGGGCAGGCGCGCAGGCTCACACCGCACGCCTCACAGATGGAAGATCCTTTTTTTCTCTGGATGATTTGTTCCAATGGTTAATCATCCTCACACAAACACAGGATTATTTTTTTTAATGACATACCAGGAGATAACGTTCAGAAACTTTTAGGATGGGCTTTGTCTCTACCGGGCAATCTCTTGATTTCTGCCTACTCTATGAGTGTCATGATGACTGACTAAAATTAGCTGTGACTTCACAGCTTCCCTGTGCCCTTGCAAGACTAGCTTTGAACTTGAAAGCCTCCTACACAAAGTGCTTTGTGCTATCAACCTGGTCACAGCAGATGAGAAAAACGTGGCACTGAATGCAGCGGCCTTCCAATAAATAGATCCACAGTACAGCCATGCATGACTCGAGATCAAAGACAGAGTGCAAGTGCTGAGGTCATTAAACATGAATAGAAATACAGAAATGCAACAGCTTGCATGAAAGGCTGAGCTTGACTTTAAAGTGATGAAAGCTTGTGTAGTCAGCGATTGTTCACCCGTGATAATGCTCTTGCCATCAGTGGTTCTCTGCATTAGAAAGGTGAATAACTAATCATTCTTGGGGTAAAGCATCGAGGTGTGGGGCAGTTAATGATTTGTACTAAGTGAAAATAGGCTCAGAGATGCTCAGCATCAGCAGCTCTAGGGAAAGTCAGAGTGCCACAGATGTCACACTGGAAAATCAGCTCCTGGTCACCAGTTCTACAACTGATGGATAAGGATTTACCCCACACAAATCCTTCAGGAATGACATGGCATCAGAAGTCACCGGCACTAAAGGAGGTTTGGGTTAAGATATCCATAGGCACAGCCCCAGCCCAGCATGATTCAACACCAGTTTTTAGGAGACCATCTTCATGGATGGTCTTTCTTGGATGGCTGCATTTCTTCAACATGTCATATATTTTTTAATATTCTGAAGCCTAAGAACATCATAGCATGGGAAATGCTTCCTGGTTCCTATCACAATAGAGTTAATTATAGCCTGTGCAGTGTTTTGAGCAACTACAAAGGAAGCTGTGCAAAAAATGATGACTTTAGGAAACTTCTATTAGAAAACAGCCCCCCTGCCATGTTTCTAATAATTTTTTGATTAGCAGCATAACTGTCTAATAAGGTTTCTGGGGTATTCTGACACTGTGTGGAATGATCCAATCTGCAGCCTGAGCTAATGAAGTGACACTCAGCATTGCCTTCTGCCAATGTGTGTCTGTTACTCTGGAGCCACTTCCCTCAGGGCGGTTTGTTGGCAATTCTGAGCGAGTGCAGGTGCCTCCAAGGAGCAAGGTGACTGTGCTTAACCATGTGGGGCAGGTGGCAGAGGTCCAGCCACATCCTTTTCTGGGAAAAGAGGGAAAATGCCAGCTTTGCTCTCCTCTGAGCTCTGCACAGTGTGTCCCAGGGCAGTCCCACAGCATATGGCAGAGCAGCCTTCTGAAGATGTAGCTGCACCACATCCAGGTAGAGCCTCAGGAAAGAACTGTTGCTATCAGACTGAGCCAAATTCCTGCCCTTTTGCTCGAGGCTACTGGCTTCACACCAGTCTGGGAGGCGGCTTTACCTCCTCTGTGCAGAGCTGGTATTGGAAAAGCAAATGATGACAGCTTGTGGGCTACACATCCCCTGCTCATCTTTCACCTCTAGCACAACCACTGAACGAGACCTTTACCCAACAACATAATCTGGCTGAGGCCAAATGTTTCAGCTCCTTTCCAAATCTATCAGCAGAGCCACAAGCACCCCAGAGTACTGCAGGCACGGAGTGCTGTAAATCAGAGGCCATCTTAGCTGCTAACTGGGGTTTCAGACCAGTGCCATTTTTCAAGCTGGCCTGACATTTAAGTCTATACTAAAAACCTCTGCTGACTTGAAGATTTTGGCTGGAAACGCTTGTAAGGAATGTGTTAAATACCTGGGGAGTGAGTGAAGATGCCAGCAGCAATCAAGATTTTTCTGGAGCAGCTCTCAGCACAACTGCAATCCCTCACCACAGATATGCAGAAGCAGCATGCTGTGACCTCTGAGCCAGACTGTGAAGAATCTCTGGGGGAGATGATATTGGTATTTCCTGTGGTACTCAGCACTTGTGGTGCCCAGAATATGGGAAACTGTCATGCAGCTGCCTGGAGGGGGGGAGAGAAGACTGAATGCACATTCTGGTGACGTACAGGTCGATGGGAGAGCTCACCAAGCCTCCCAACTTTGTGTTTTGGTCAGTGGGGATGGGGAGAGGGGTTCAAACCATCTGAGTTTTTGTAAGAGAGCCCAGGACAAGCAGCAACAGCTTCTCATGTGGGAGTAATTATTAACGCCCAGCTCTCGCTGAGTCTCAGCCCTTGGCACTTGTGAGTGACAATGAAAGTGCTCTGGTTTTTGCAGGATGGAGGATTTACAGCCACACCTCACAGTCCATACAGCAGCAAGCACCTCTCCCTGTGCTCATTCCATTCTCCCCAACATTATTTCTCTCTTTTTGTTTTTTTTTTAATCCAGAGCAGGTTTTTATCCTCCCCAACACCCCTTCTCTGATCTTGGTCAAAGCATTTAATCTCTGTGACCCACTTTCCCCATATGCAGACTAAAGACTGCTATGTGAATGCTGTGCATTTTTTTTCTTTTTTTTTTCTTTTGTAACTTTCTTATATTTTCTCAGATTTCAGAAGGAATATTTATCCTCTGGTGCTTCTCCAGCCCTTGCTGGTTTCCCCTACTTTCTTGGTGCACTCTCAGCCAGCAAAATAGTGGTTTTTGCTGTGCTGGCACTGAATACTCCCTAATTTTCTGCCATGTCCTTGATATTTAGTTTCACATCTTCTGGAATTAAGCCCTATTGTAGAACACCTATCTAAACCCTGAATTAAAGCAACTGGAGTTCCTTCTCTTTTGTACTACCACAGCCTGGATCATAATCTGACTGACATCACAAGTACCTAAAATATAAAATTAACTTCAAACATTAACTTCAAACAGCAGTAATTTTGCCCTCAGAGTATATCAGGAGTCTTGAGACAGCCCTGGAAGCTCTGTGCAAGCAAAAGGCATGGTATACGTGGTAATTATTTTTTTTTTTTTTTTTTTTTTGCTTGTGCTGTAGCAAGGCTGGGTCTGGCTGCCACTGATGGGTGATAGCATAGCACACGTTATCTTCACCAGATAAGAACCAATCACCCATCTTGTGAGGACATCAATGAGCCAGGGGATGCCTCTGCACAGAGGCTGGGATTCAATACAGCAGCACTGCTTGATAAGCCAAGCCTAAATAAAACCATCAGGTCACCCAAAGGTGAGTGTTCATCCCCCACATATACTACTGACTCTACAACTTGTGTTCATTTTTTCCTAGAAGTGAAAAATCTGGTCCTTGCAGCTTTTAAGGAGGTTTTAAAATAGCTATTTTCCCATCTCTGTGGCTTAAATAGACTCATAACCATACTACTTATAGCCTGGAAGTGAGAGAGGATGCTAAAATATCAGACATTTTTAATAGAGTAAAGAGAAAGAAAATATTGGCTTGGTTACCAGCAGGATTAGGAAAAAGATGGTGAGATCTGAGTTACAGATCACAGTTCTAGGCCCCTACTATGAAGGCAGCTTCGGGGAGAAATATGAGAAAAGTTCCAAAAGTTGGAACCCTGCAGAAAAACCTAAATCAGGGGTATAAAGTATACTTGGAACACAACTCCCAGCAACAGCATCCATGCCTTGTCCCAGTCTTTGTTAAACAACTCTACTCCATTACTCTCCAAGACTCACTAAGCTATCATCTTATTTTCAGCCTGAAAATATAATTAGCAGAGATAACCAGCTGCTGCTGTGATCTGAAGTATGTGACAGCTTTCCTTCTGTACTCAGGTGCATTTTCAAGATGCTTTAGAAGCTTTAGAAATGATCATTAAGTCTCACTTTGTTTTAAAGATATCCCATCCATGGTCATATTTCTGAGGCCAGTTCTGGCAGCAGTGGTACTGCAATGTACCAAAAACCTCAAATTGCAACCTTCTCCTTCTGCACTGCAGGAAATGGTGCCTTTCTGGTGTCCAAATCCCAGCTGGGGGTCAAAAACAAGATTTAAACCAAACCAGGAGCCCCACCTCATTTCATTCCCTGCCTCAATCTGAAGCTGCCACCTTTGCCCTCCTCTGATCTGCCATGTTTCTTTTGTGCTCCCTTCATAGTGACAGGACAACTATGTCTCAGTTGAAATAGTTTCTACCAGTTTTGGACTACTCTCCACAGAAATGCTCAGCAGATGCAGATTGTATCCCTGCTATTTTGTGTGAGACTTGCTCCATCCAGCACATGTTTGCTAAGTGCTACATGATCCATCAGAGAGGGGAAGCACCTCAGGGACAGCTTTCTCTGAGGTAGCTAAGAAGTTGGGCCAGGATCCTGCCATCAGGTTACTGGCAGAAACACTCTCAGAGACATTTTTGTAGAACAGAGCAGGTTAAAATGCCATGCTTAATAAATGGAAGCTTCCCACTAAGAATATTGCTTATAAATGAGTATGGTATTGACCAAGCCACAGTGTTAAAAAACTGCTTTGCCAACTAAAATTAGCCATCCACAATTACACACTCTTTTCTATCATTAACAGAGGAGCAATTAGCTGCAACAGAAATTTGGTTTCAGCAGACACAAAGAATTGTGCTATTTAAACCTGTTGCCCATCATGAATTTAAGTCTTCTTAAAAATAGCTTTAGTCACTTTTATTGGTATAAACACCTAAATTGAGATCTAACAGCAAATAAGGATTGTGCTTGTCCATAATAACCTTAGCTGTGAAATCTACTCAGACACAAGACATACAACCTTCCACATACACAAGTTATTTGTCAGCAAAGCAGAATGCTGCCATTCTGAAACAATTACATACAGTAAAGGTTTTCAATATTTTATTAAAGAAAACAGTCAAAATGTACAAGTATTACCCAGGTTTGTAGATAACTTCCTATAAAGGCAGTAAAATATGAATTTCAATCTAGGTTTTAAAAACTGCTATAGTTGCTTATTTTTAAAGTTGGTATTTTAAAATCACGTTTCACAAATAGTTCTGAAATATTACCAAATTAATAGTGCAACAAGAAAATTTGAAATTAGTTCTACACTGTTTGCATGTCAAGCAAAAGTTATAACTAACAGCTTCAAATACTCAAACCATTTGAGAATGAATGAACCCAACAGCTCCCACCAAAACTGACTTCTGACCACATTAGGAACGTCCTCTTCATGTTCTTCACTTAAAATCAAATAATAATAAAACAACACCTCTTGAGGTCATCAAAAATAACTTTAGTATAAAATTGTCTTGGCCCTTATCAAATATTACATGAGTAAAATTGTTAAGCCTTTATCAAAACAGACAGGAATAGGGAAACAAAAAAAATGTCATGGCCTTAATCCATATCTGTTGGAATCATGTTTAGAAACGTTAGAAGCAAGACCAGAAACTCGGAGCCCTGTTTTGTTTTTAAAAACCACACAACCACAAAGAAAAGAACAGCTTCTTACTGCCTAAGGTTTGGGGGTGTTCTGCTCAAGTACCTGTTCCCATAGACAGCAACCTGTTATGTTCTGAAGAGAGCATACGCAAAATATAGAAAAATAAATAAAATAGCTTCTTACAGCCTAAGGTTTGGGTGCTGGGTGGTGGTTTAGTATGTCCCCCACAGGTCACACTCTCTTGAGCTCATATGCAGAAACATGGAAATTTATATCCATCTTTCTTTTTTTTTTAGAAAGAGAAAAGCCCCCCTTACATCCCAAAGCTCTTGAGATCGCAAAGGATGGTGCCCTGGGTGCTCTGGATGCTTTGGCAGCATGGGAAGTGGGCTCGGAGGCAGACCCTGAGCTCCTTGTTGAAGATGAAGCAGAGGATCGGGTTGACCCCTGCCTGGGCAAACGTCATCCAGACGGAGGTGGTCAGGTACACCTGCGGGATGGAGCTGGCCTTAATGAAGACCCGCAGGTAGCAGGCCACAATGTAGGGGGACCAGAGCAGCAGGAAGAGCAAGGTGATCATGTAGAACATCTTGCAGAGCCTTTTCTCCATCTTAAACTCCTCCAGCACCAGCAGCCTCTTGATCTGGCTGTGGGTGGCCTGCCTGATGCCCACGAGGGTGGGCGGCGTGGGCCCCCTGCCAAAGCCAGCCGTCCAGTTCGCAGCCGCTTGGCCGGTGGCTCCCGGCCCGTGGAAGGTCCAGTTCTGGCTGATGGCCGGTACCAGCTGGGCCGGCTTCATCTTGCGGTGCCCGTGGATGAAGAAGAGCAGCTTGATGTAGACCAGGTGGGTGGCGGCGATGACGGCCGCCAGCATGAGCATGAAGCCCAGCGTGTCATTGGCCTTGACGTAGCGGTGCTCGAAGATGCACTGTTCCTCCTCCCGGATGAACTTGTAGGTGCCCACGTCAAACACGGGGGGAAAGGCCATGGCCATGGAGAGGGTCCACACCATGCACACCACAGCCAGGCAGGTCCAGCCCGTCATGCGCTTGGCGTAGAAGCGGTGGTGGGCGATGGCCATGTAGCGCGTAACCCCCACGCAGAAGAGCAGGAAGGCGGCGTGGAAGCAGAAGAGCACGGCCAGGAAGGCCAGCACCTTGCAGCTGAGGGGCCCGTGGGGCCAGGCGGCCCCGCTGCGCACCGACAGCATGACGAAGGGGAAGCAGGCGAGCGAGCGGAGCCCGTCGGCCAGGCAGAGGTCCAGCAGCAGGTAGTAGGGCGCGCGGTGCAGGTGCCGGTCCTTGAGGATGAGCCAGGCGAAGAGCACGTTCCCGGCCAGGCTGACGCACAGGATCAGCCCCAGCGTGGCGAGCTTCAGCCCGGAGGCGCTCAGCAGGCCGCCGGCGCTGGGCAGGTGCGGGCTGCTGCTGCTCCCCAGCTCGCTGCTGTTCGCCATCGGGTCCTTCCTCCTCCTCCTCCTCTCCTCCTCCTCCTCCGCGCGGGCAGAGCCGGGGGCTCGGGGCCGGGGGCTCAGCGCCGCGGCAGCGCGCCGGGGCCGAGGGCCGCGCCGCCCGGCGCCCCCATGCCCGCAGCCGCCGCCGCGCTGCCGCCGCCGCCCCGGCCGCCCCGGCGAGGCGGGGCGCTGCCGCCGCGCTCCCCGCGGGCCATGCGGCTCCCGCGCCCGCGCTAGCTCCGCGCCCGCCGCCGCCGCCGCCCCGGGGGCATCGGGGATGCGCTGGGGGGGAGGGGGGGGCGCGGAGCGCTGCGGAGCCTCCCCTTACCGCCGGCTGCTGCTCCTCCGCGCCGGGCGAGGGGCCGGGCGAGCCTGCGCACAGCGGCGGCGGCGGCTCTGCCCAGCTCCCGCCGAGGACAATGGGGTAAATCCCCCTCCCTCTCTCCCTCCTTTTTCCCTTCCCTCCTCCTGCTGCTGCTCCTCCGTCCCTCCGCCCACGCCTCCGCCCCCCGCGCAGCCCGGCCCCTGCGGAGCGCGGGGCTGAGCCAGGCGCGCAGCGGCGCGGAGCGGCGCGGAGGTCCCGCTGCCGCAGCGGGGATGGGAGCGGGGCTGCGCTGGGCGGAGCGGAGCGGAGCCGCCCGCAGCCGGACCCCCGGCCCCCGCCCTTCTCCCGCCGGGGGCGAGTGCCGGGATGGGGCTCGGGGGAGCCGCGGGGTGCGGTGCGGTGCGGTGCGGTGCGGTGCGGTGCGGTGCGGTGATGTGTCCGGCTCCAGCGGCCCTGGCGGGGATCCCCTGCATCCCCTGCATCCCCTTCCGGGGAGCGTGATGCCGTTCGTAGCTGATGGAGACAGTGTATCTGGGCATAAAACAGGTGTGTGTGTGTATGTGTGTGTGTGTGTATAATCCCATATACACGCATACCGGTACCTACGGCATGTGTATTGTTTCAGTATAGCCACACATTAGTGATACACCCGTGTCTCAGTCACCAGTGTGCTTCTGCTAGATCTGGCCATGCTAAATGGCCATTGAACTTCCTGCTCGCATGCAAGGCGAGTCCAGCTGCACCTGTTGCAGTGCAGCAGCTGGATGTGCTGTCCCTTGCTTGGCAGGGGGATATGGAGGGGAAGGAGGCTTGCAGGAAGCTTACAGGGCAAATGTTTCAGTATGAACATCAAGGAAAAGGTGCCTCTGCAAGTCAGGAGACTGACATTTGGGTTCCTAGTGGAACCTGTCATTTGGGGTCTGACTAGGGCTCTTAAGAAGATCAAAAAGGATGCTCTCCATGTTTCTGTGTTGTTCAGGGGCTTACCAACTCCCAGGCTTAGTTACACAGGACCCACAGAGGGCTGGTCAGGTTTTGTGAGCTGGATAACCACATTTGACCCGACTGGCACAGAGCATCTGTTGATGCACCTGTGCTGTTGGTGCATGTTTATAATGGGCAGTTTAATGTAGGCCAGTGAGACGCAGATCCCTGTCCTCTCTCTCCCACTTTGCCACCCCTGTGTATGTAGGGCAAGGCCTCTCTGCGTGCCTTGTAAGGCACGCACCAACGCACGGCCCTGGGCTCACTGGAGATGCTAATGCAATTATCGTACTATTACTGAGTTTCCTTCATGGCCTCTTGTGAAGGACACGTTTGAAATCCTTTTTGAGCATTCTATTAAAAGCCATCAGTAAATTCAGCGTTATTCCAGAAACTGTAGCAATTAAATCATCTGCATCGGCCCCAAAAGCGAAGGTTGGTGGAGCATCTTTCGAGCAGATCTTTCTGGCTGGTTTCAGAAAGTCTTTCTGCGTGTAGCAGGGACCAGGCTCTGACCCTGATCGTGCCACCAGACGTCCAGAGCAGCTCTGCTGAACTCCTGGCATTTTAACAGTGGTGAGCTAAAGCCAGACTTTGGCCTAAAGATGTGTCGAGGGCAATCTGTATCACACAGGACTTAATTTGCCCCAGGATCTGGTTTATGTCCGTTATTTATTGCACTGTTAGGAAACCAAAGAAATCCTGAGAGGGGAAAAAAAAACATAGGTGGTAGATAATTGATACTGCTTTTTGCTTCCTACCAGTGCATCTGAGCTGTTTTCAGTTGTTAGGTTTCTCATTTGCACCGAAGTTTTACTGTGACAGAGAATTGCCCACGGGTTGTTCAGTGCTTTGTGCAATTTTCCAGGCGTTTCTCACATCCACGCAGTGACTCGAGCGCCGGGTTCGCGGTGTCCCCTCGGCAGCCCTGGCGCCTCTGTCTTTGTGGAGGATTGGGGACACCGCGTGTGTGGCTGGCCCCGGTGCAGCCCAGGAACGGGCTCTGCCACGGCAGGCTGCCAGGACAATGTGCTCTGCCAAACACGAGTACGAGGATCGATTGTCCTCGGGGCCATGTGGCTTTTCAGAGGAGCCGAGGATCCCTCATGGCCCGTGTTAGCTCTGTGATCTCTGCCATCAAGTGAACAAAAGGGAATAACACACCTGCTTCCCTCCTCCGCTCCTGCGGGAAGGGTTTTCTCCTCTCCCTGAACGCTCGCCAGCGCAGCTGAGCTGGCTCAGGAGCTGCCGTAATTCACTGCTATCTTGCCAGGCCAGCAGCAAATTGCTAGCTCATCTTTCTTCCACCTGTAGCGAGAAGAGAGCCGGCAGGGAATGGTGTTTCATCCATTTTCCCAGGGCTGCTTCCCTGATGAGGCTGTTATACAGTGCTATAGGAGGTGTGAGCCTAGAATTTGGCTGACTGAGAGATGTGACACTAAAGGGACAGCCAGAAGGAATGAAGAAAATAAAGGGCAGGCAGGGGGTTAACAGTCTTTATATGAGCAGGCTCCTCGCCTCCCAAAGGGGCTGACCTGGCATTAGACCCACCAGGATAACTCTGCCTCTTAGTTACACCCTGCCAGGAGAAGAGCCCTCCTGCTCCACCTGGGTGACCCCATACAGGCAAGCCAACACCAATTCAGGCTGCTTCATGTCTTGTTGCATCAGACCCATCAGCTTCAAACAAGTTCCTCGTCCAGACTCAGACTCAGCTTGGACATAAGTGCCAGACTTATAGCATTTGACTAAAAAATAGAAATAGCGTGTTTTGCAACCCCTTTGCTGGGGTGCTCAAGGAGCTCTTCCCAGCTGCAGGGACTGCAGTGCCTGTGGAAGTGTCAACCACTGAGAGTCAAAAGGAGCAGCAGGGACTGTCCCTGTATCCACATGGCAATGCCTTCATCTTTGGTGCTGCCAAGTGTCCAGCGCCCAGCCAAGCAGGGAGCCCTCTGTGCATGGGTGTACCCTGGGCACTCAAACACAGAGCTCCTTCCTCCAGTGCCATGCTGGGGGCTGGAAACGCTGTGTGTCGCTTGATTTGGGCATAGCCAGACTCATCAAAGCAGTCGTGGGGAACAGGTAATTCCCAGAGATTGTAATGAGAGTGTTAAGCTATTTTCCTTTCTCCCTTCAATCACTTTCACAGAACGAGTTTAATGAAGAGCTATTCTCTGCTTACAAAATGGTGCTGCACAAGCTAGATGGTTTCCTCTGACCTTTCAGTGTGCTTTACTTGAATTGGCTGCCTCTTCATGTTCTCCTCTCACTGCCTTGAGCAGGAAAGACAGCTGAAATAGGGACTCTTGCAGAAAATACTGTGGCATATTGCCTTCTTTCCATCAGTCACTGGTGTGCTTCCTGAATCCTTGTCTATTTATTATTAGTGGTTTTATTTGTGTTCCTGTGGCTGGGAGCTCTGCATAACGTTTCTGGAAAGAGAAGTGTCCTGTAGCCCTGTAACAGTGTAGTTGAAATCAGTCTTGTCCCTGGTGTGATGTAAAGGAAGAAGTAGGAAACGTCTGGACATGCCTGAAGGACAATCCCTGAGCTCCACCATGGCTGACACGCCACAGGGAAGCAGGACAGGTGAGAGCAGTCAGCCAAAGCAATTTTGCTGTCACAGATAATTCAGGCAAGGAAAAGTTTTCAGGCTTTGCAATCAAGGAGATGGAAAGGTCAGGCTGGAGCAAAAAGGGATAACAGAGGCTTCAGCTGGATCTGGCAGAAAAAGATTAAAGGTCCTCCTTCCCAGCTTCCTGTAATTCCCAGAAATTCTCTGGATGACACTCATTATTTGTGTTATCTTTGCACCTAGTGGAGTGAGTCAGGGACCAGGGTGCTACACAAGCTGTCCTTTTGCCAAGGAAACTTAAAATCCATCAGTGCAATGGGAGAGAGAGCTGATACGAGCCCTAGAGAAGGGGGAGAATGAGCAAAGCACGAGGTTGCAGCCTAGGGAATGGCATTGGCATAAGGGTGGCTATCAGTCATCCCTGGAAGGGGAGGAGGGAGTGTCAGGAGCTAATGAGGCAGGTTTGTGGGTGTTTACAAGGATCATGGTAATACTCTGTGGCAATGACAGAACAGAAGATGACACATTAAGGTAATGTTTGGGCACTGGGTAATGTGAAAACAGCGTGAGGAGATTAAAATCTGCAACATTTACAGTACTGCCCAAAATAACTGCTCTGCACAGGAGCCATGCTTGCCCTCTGTAACCAGAGCACAGGTATGGCACTTGCCAGTGAAACAAAGACAGATTTAAACCAATGCTGGAAAACTTCCACCCTGCCTCTTGTTTACAGAGGATCCAGATGCCAGGTTGGGGATGGGGCACTGCCATCAGGCTGGGAAGGGCATGGGCCAGCAGAGCTCAGCAAAACACTAATGAAGGATTTTGGATGTGGTTTTGTTCCCATAATTATTAGCACAGTAGTGCAAAATGTACAGATGACACCAGAGTGGATGGGACTATTAATGTCACTGTTGAATCCTGATTTCCTGGATGGCAGTGGAGGATGTGCAGGCGAGCAGTCCCAGAGCTGCATCTGTGGCACAGGGATATCTGACAGCTAGCAATCACATTTTTCAAGGGCTTATTCCTGGCTGTTTAATACTTCATCTGCTCTCCTGGGGAGGGAGGAGGGAAGAACGGAGGAGTATATTTGGCACAGCAGGGAAGTGGACTCGGGTCTTTTCCATCCCTTAGTGCTGTGCTGTTGCAGGGGGAGAGAAAGCCTCCTTCCACAGCAGTACTAATCCTCCTCCACAGCAAGATGAACGTTTTGAACTTGAACAACTCCTCTCATTTTTCCCCCATGTGATTGTGAGTCAGGCTGAGCTTCTCTATTCTTCTCCATAATTGAGTAGGAGATTATTTTGACTGGAAATAACCAGACACAGGTATCATGGCTGTGAAAACCTCCATGCATGCCACTTGCTGAAAGTTCTGTAGCCTTCTGCAGAGTGACCTGGTCTTTAAAGGCTTTGCTCAATGGAGAGGGAAGAAAAGCAGAGGGGAAGAATAGCTCCTTCCTGTTCACTTCTATCACTGTCTCTGCTAAACTTAACCTGCTGAATTGTTGGTGACACACTGTTCTTCAGAAGCAGCTCCTTTGTGGAAGACCTCCCCTGTGACACAAGGAATAGCTGCTGTGAGACAGGAAATATCCCTGACATGATGGCTTTCTACAGGAGCTCATAGCTGCTATCCAGTCCCATGGACATGCCAAGATAGTTATGAGAAACCATTCCTTTAAAATCTCCCCAGGCACAGATTTTCCTGTCCTTCTCTTCCTGTATCTGTAGTTGTCTTCCATGAGATGCCAGCTGCTTGGGTTGCATTGCCACCCCTCTGTCCCAGAGGCAGGGACTGATGGAGGGGTGCAGGGTGAGCGAGAAGCAGATGCAGTGTGAGGCTGTGGCAGGGCACGTGGCAGGGGATGCTGCCAGATGCCAGTTCTGGCTCTTGGTGGGTACCAGGGAGGCGGATGCAGCCTCATGGCAGGGCTGAGATTTAGCTACACACACTCCTACCAGCAAAGCCAGACACTAAGGAGCATTTCACAAGATCAGGCTTTCTCCAGTTTATACATAAGTGGGATTGCTTCAGGCTATTGAACCAGCCTGCTGCAGACCAGCCAAGCCAGAAGTTTTATCTGTGCTGTAGCAAACTCAAGCCACTGCTGTTGTGCTTGTGCATCTAATGTCTCAGCTGCTTGCTGAAGAGCTAATGAGCTTTTGGGGATACATGGGTGCTATAAACTCCTTAGGCCAGAGATAAGCAGCTTATTGCCTTTAGGAGCACTGCCAGCCCTTGGCTCTGCTGCTGTGGTGCTTCTCGGGCCCAAGTTCTTTGTTAGCAGCAAGGGCTGTGAAGTCCTGAAATAAATGTGTTCTGTTTCCATGTGTGCATGTGCACACTGCAGCCTCTCCACAGGGTGAGGTAAAACCAGGCCGTGGGACAAGCAGGCAACACCAGGCTTTGCACACTGCTGTCACATCTCCCTGTGTGTGACTTGAACCCTCACAAAGCACGTTCCATTCCCTGCACTGAGGCTGTGCTGTCTCATCTCTACAGGATGAACCCACCACCCTCATCACAGTGAAACGGCCATGGACAGTGTGGGCAGCTTCAGAACAAAAGGTGGCTATGTTGGTCGTGAGCCAAATTATTTCCATTGCTACCCTCTCTTTGCTTTTGAATAGACCTACTGGGAGTATCTGTCCAGAAAATTCACTGCGTTAAAAAAAAATTGAGGTAATGCACAACTGAAAGCCAGTGTGAAGGTAAGTTTTTATTCTCTATATATGAATTCAACCCTTACTGTTCTCCACTCATTGTCTACAGTGTCTACCATCAAAAGCAATCCCATTGACCATGGCCAATAGGCTGAGGTTGCTACTCCTACAAAATGCTAGGGAGAGACTTCAAATCTGCTTGGCTAGTCAAAGCATCTCTATCCATGTTGTGTATTTTACTTTTTCCCTCCCTTTTTACCCAGGTATAAAGTAGCCAAACAGCTCTCTTTCAAGGCATAACTAGGAGCAGAATTTGGCATCCAACTCTCAAATTTTTATTCAGTTGCTCTTGTTGGAACAGTTTTGGAATTAATCTGGTCATCACAGAGTTATTTGAAGTGCTGAAAGTACCTTCTGATACCATCTTTTGAGTAGATAAAATCTGAAATATTATTTCTTTGCTGCACCATTGTCCTTATTTGTTACCTTTCCTGCTGGTTTACCCTGCACAGCTTAGATGAAGCCAGAACTACTCCCTTATTTTGGCACTCTGTGCAAATGGATATCCTCTCCTTGCCTATGGCCCCTTCCCCCCACAGCTGGTGGAAACGAAAGGATGAGCAAAGCAAAACCTTTGGTGTGACTAAAACTGTGAGATTTAACTGTACCAGAGAGTCCATGAGCACTGCTTGAATGCTAAATTCATAGTTAAATGGGTGTTGTCTGTGGAGATAACACCCCTGCTGGGGCGTTGGAGTGGAGTGATGATCTGGCAGTGTTCCTGTGACACCGTGGGGTCAGCTCAAAGCTCTCCACCACCGCCGCTGGAGCAGCACAGACAGTTCAGTGCCATGCCTGGAATTCAAATCCAGCCATCACCAGATTCATGCTCACGAGCTGAATGCCACTAACTGACCCTTCTGTATTTAAATCACTTCTTCAACAAAGGCGTTCTCTTGTCATTTCACTTTGAACTGTAGGACTAGCACATTAAAAGGCTTTGCAGTTTTAAAGTGTTGGTGGGTCTCAACCAACTTTGTGGGCTAAGTAAAGCGTTAGAAATATTTTTCACCGCACTATCCTATCAACTGAACTTTTAAGGCAGAATGATGAAAAGAAAAATATTCTTTTAATAGTGCTTTCTCTCTGGTAAAAGGTGTTGCTAACTTGTTGAAGCAGAGCTTGGAATAACAGATGAAAACTGTCAGAAAAGCTGTGATGTACTTTGGATCTGAGTGAAAATTGTGACCAAAATCTGAGCCTGCCCAAACCCTGAGTTATATGCCAAAATGCCCAGGATTCCTTGGATCATCATGCAAGCTGATGAGGGTAAGAGCTTATTTCTTTGGGATTGGCTTTATTCTTAGGCATTCCTTTTGTGCAAAGGGCTTTTCTTTGGAAGGGTTGGGTTCTTTCATTTTTTATTTATTTGGCCTTTTGCCTTTGTTTATTATCTAACAAAGTTCACTTCGGTGATAAGAAAAAATCCTCCCACAGCTGTGTTAAACCTGAAATCTTCACACCTGAGAGAAGCAGGGCCTGGGCCTTTGGGAAGATCCAGCAGGATTCCACATTTTTTGAGATCTTAAAAAAGGTTTTTGGGGTTAAACAAAAACAAAGCTTAGGGGGAGAAAAGGGCACTGGTTATATGCATAGCACAGAAGCCTTGTGGAAAGCCTCTGGGTGCCACTGGCATGCCAATTGATTTACCTTTGCAATAAGGACATGATGACTGGGAGGATCACGGAGAGCTGTATGAATTCTATCCGTGCAATGTGTGAGCTCATCCTGGAGACAAACCTCATCTGCCAAGTTCTGCAGGGCCATTTCCAGCTTCTCTCCTCGAAGGAGAGGCTCTGCTACCAATGAATAAAGTGGGAATTTTGACACTGATTTCAAAGGAAGCTAAATTGAGCTCCATGAAAAGGGAGCACTAGCATGCAATGCTGCTCTTAGTTTTTTCTTATTAATGTGACTAATTAAATGTTTGTATTTTTTAAGCACTAACAGTTTTTTTGATGGTCGTTTAGAGACTTTGAGAAAGTCAATAATTTTGATGAAATAGGACTGTAGACTCCAGAACAAAGTCCACATGGAATCCGTGATGTTGCTAGGATACAGCTATTAGTATTTTCAGTGGCTGGGTTATTTTCTGGTGTGGGTTTTTTTTTTTTTTTAATAGAGTTGGCCTAACCTCTCTAACAAACAGTAGAACACGTGACTGCCTGATCCCATTTACATGATGCTCCTTCAGTTTACCTTGATGAAGCCAAACTTGACCCTTTAATTTCAGCCACTTTTACGTGTGAAGAAGAAACACAAAGAGCAATTTTGATGTGAATCTGGTTGGTTTTCTTAATGGATGTGCACGATTTTATCCCTGTGGGTGTTCCATTGCTGAAGTCAGTCTCCCTCTAGTGGTTTATTTCCAGAGGGGGCCTTTGCTTTGCTGGCTTGGACAGGTACCAAATGTGCTGGCGTGATGCAGAAAATGATCCCCGTGAGCTGAACCATAGAGCAGGGAGCTCGTATAAAAACACTATATCCTGTAATTTTTATCTTTGAGATGTACTTATTTTTTTACAATATCCAGAGTAGTGGGGGGTTTCCATCCCAGACTCACTCTGCAGTCCAGGCTGACACGGTTTGTGCAGTGTGTAGCGTGTGACTCTTGCACATTGTTTCCTTCAGCTGTACACTGGGAAGCCTGTAGAAAAGAGATCAGCATTTAAGCTCATGTTCCACATCAAAGCCAGTGCCAGATGTGGTGCCAATAACATTATGACACAGAATAGCATTGAGGATGGTGCTATTTTGGGATCCTCATGTTTGGGGAAGCAATATCTAAGTGAAACACTGCAGATATTTCACTAGAAAATCAGGAAAAGCAAGATGTTTGGAATTTGTTTCCAACATGTAACTTTGAGACCTGTCAGGTTTCTTTCATTTATGCTCCTGACCTCACCTTTGCTGGGTATCTCTTTAGCACCTCAGAGAGCCCCAGTGCTTTCCAAGTGCGGGGAACAGGGAAGGATGGAAGCAGAAGCCCAGTGTCCAAAGCTAAGTAAGAAATTCCAGTCTCGTAATACCTGCTGCATGGACTGGATGCTGGGTTAAGCCAGTTCAGCTCCCCAAAGATGGCTAGGTAAAGAAATAAAGATCTAATCTAAAGCATGATGAAGTCAGTCTATGCTCATATTTAACTGTAAAAGGCTTTTGGATGAGGCTCAGCCTTCCTTCACAAGTGGTGGGAACCAGAGAGAGCTGTGATTCTGGAATGCATCAAGGATCCTGGAAAGACTGATGTCTTTCCAACTTATACACTACCTTGGGGTAGGTACTGCCTTCTTCATGCTCATATCTGCCAGTTGCTTTTAATATACCAAAAGAGCTATTGGACCAATATTTTCCTTTATTAATTGCCTGGAGAAATCTAGGATCACCTGGCCCAGAAGTTGGCAAGCTCCTGTTCCATTTTCACAGGAGGTTGTGAGATGCCATCTCCTTCCCATGAAGCATTTTACAGAATGATCAGTTATGTAACAACTTTAGGGTAAGGTTTTACTTTTGTTTGCCTTTTTGTCAATGCTCAGCTTCTATTGGGCAATCAGGAATCTTGGTTCTCTGGGAGATGTTAAACCACCTTCCTTTGGATGCTGCTCCAGAAAGTCTGCACAGTGGTTTCCATGAGAGTGATTTTGGAGCCAATTTTCTATTTCATTTTTGTTTTCACTCTTCAGGATAAAGTTTCTACACAGTGTCCTGGCCAAAGCTGACTTAATTTTAGTACCTAAGCTGAGCAAGAACTATTCCATTTATTTTTTGGATATATAAAAAACAATATGCATTTACTCCTTTTGCAGCTGCAGTGTGCCTGGAGCTCGGGGCTTTCTGCTTTAAAAACCCTAACCCTAACCCTAACCCTAACCCTCCTTTCTCCCCACTCCAGAAAGCAAGTTTATCAGCTTTTTTGCCACTCAATATACTGCCCCATGCTATTGGTAAAATTCTACTCTTTAGTTATTCTTCTGGTAACTTTCCAACTCATGACAGAGAAATAACAAGGAACTGTTGAAAACTCAGGTCCAGCACATCAAATCTAATAAATAAACCCAGCAATTATTTCTGATTATTCCTTTTGCAGTTGGGACGCAGTTTTGGTCAGGTTCAGGATCTAAGTTGAATTTTTGCTTCTTTGTTTTTAAAAAGCATCATTTGAACTGGTGTTTAATCAAGTTACCAACCAGGTCTGTTTGTTTACATAAGCCATGTGGAGATAAGCATGTCTATTTCCTATAATCAGTGTCAGCAGTTAAAATCCATTTTGAGTTCCTGAGTCCTCTCATTTCTTTTTCTTAAGAATTCCACCATGCTTTAGATGCTTAAAATTCAGTTATTCTACAGATAATTTTTATTTATTTTTCAGATCACATGTAAATTCATTTAATTAGTACTGTTGTTTCTTAACTTATAAATCCAAGAGTGTATATATAAGAAAAAAAATTGGGGGACCATAAATACACAAAACTGTATTTTGTTTACCAGTAACAGGGATAGAATAATGACAGGAAACAAAAATGACTGCAAATTTTACATGTTTTATACACTCAAAAATCATTTAAGGTATTAAAAAGCAGACAAGAAATGGAACTGTGATCTTAATTTACTGCTGTCTGTGGAAGTTGCCATCCCTCTGCAGAGCCCCGCAGAAGTGGCTGGGACATTTACTGGTACATCCACAGAGATTTGATGGAGGCTTAGGCTTGTATCAGTTGGACCTTCTGTAGAATATAACTGTGGGCACTTTTTTAACCGACTTCAGTAGTACCTAGTGTGGAGCAGTGCTGTTTCCTCAGGAGATGATATTGATTTTTGACTGCTGCTACATTTTACCCTGTACTTGCAGAGAAAAGCAGGAAGAAGTGACGCTTAAAGATAAATAGCTGTTGAGATGGATACATAGTTATCTCTTTCTATTAAATTACTGTGAGAGAGATCCATGACATACAATTTTAAGATCTCTAAAACATATCTTTTCATTAAGTCATGCTGTTAAAATAAATATCCATCAGCTAAGTGGTACTTTCTGTAGCAACTAGTGATGTGCTACCCTTGGGGTTCACGGCCTTGCTTTTATCATAGCAGCACTGGATCCATCTCCTGCTTTAGAAGTGAATGCCTTTATTTTATCTACATCAGCACTTGTTTCTGTGAATGCCTTGGCACAGGATGAACATCTGGAGGCTGGCATCCTGTGGCCAGGTCCTGGTTCGTTGCCATCATCCCACACGTGTCACAGGGCATCTGCATTTCCCCTCGGTGCTAAGCCTTTCTTGGTATCCGTGTCTGAAATAGCAACCATCTGACAGTGCTCTCTGCTATCTTACCCCGTAATGCCTTGGGAAAATGAGCATGATGAAAGCTTTGGGGGAATATTATTCACCAGTCTGACAAAAAAAAGATCCTATCTGTGATCCTCAAATGCTTGCAGGTCAGCAGTTCCAAAGAAGATGCAGAGAAGCTGGCAGGTGTTTTACTCTTCAGATAAATGAGATTTCCTTTTTAAAATGTTCCAAGGTCAAGTGATAGAAGTTTGGAAAACACGAGTTTAGATCTGCTATTTATTTTGTCCATTCTACAGATTTCCACGTTCATACCCACATGTCTCATTGGTAGGATTCCTGCCTGCAGTGATGTTAGGGAGCAGGGGGAATTTCAGCAAGCTTGAAGGGGCTTTTGGTGCCACCTTGGGAGGCTGATTCATGCTGGTAGCTCTTTACACTCGTGCTTAAGCAAAAGCTGCACACAGAGGCAAAGCAAAACAAGGAATTAATTCAGTGCTTCCCATGGGCAGGCAGGTGTTCAGCCACCTCCAGGAGAGCAGGGCTCCATCCCACGTGACTGGGGAAGACAAACACCATCACTCCAAGCATCCCTCCTTCCTCCTCCTCCCCCACTTTATCTACTGAGCACAATGTCAGATGGTGTGGAATATCCCTCGGGTCAGATGGGGTCAGCTGTCCTGCCTGTGTCTCCTCCCAGTTTCCCATTATTTTGCAGGATCATGGCCTGCTTGCCCTGTTTTCTTGCCTGACTTCAAACAATGCCCTTTAGATAATCTTAATTCTCTTGCAGGAATAGTTTAACTCTTCAGTATCTTTGTGGGGGTAAGTATGTGCATATAAACATTGTCAAATAAGCAATGTTATTTGTCTACTCCAGGAAAGACAAAATATTCTTACGTAAGGTATTGTCCTTAGGTGCTGATTTTTCTCTCTATATGTTGTAGATGAAATCTATATAAAGCTGAGTAGATACATTTTGATAACTGAATCATTTTAATAATGTGTTAATCTTCCTAACTGAACACATCAGATATTTGAAACTAAACTTAATAATTTCCCTTCTTCCCTATAGCAAAATTTATTTATCTAGGATCATCTATTTCATCTATTACAGCTTATGAGTAGGTGGCTTACAATGAAAAATGATGGTTAATATTATAGGAATGTTCAATCCGGTAAGTGCATTTTGACAGGCTTTGATGGCTTGAAATCAGTCTTTGTATTCAGAATGGATTACCAGATTTATTTAGTTGCCACAGCATGTTTTTGACTTTATGCTTTGTAAATAAATATTTTGCTTATTTATACCAAAAGCAGTTGTGGCTAAGCACTTACAGCGGTATTTTCAAAACTGCTTGGCAGCTTTTAAAGCTTCTGCTAAAGCTGTGATGAGATTCCCACTGGGAAACAAAGGCCAGTGTGAGCACATATGAAACAACTTCTATACTTAATTCTTTTCAGAAAAACAGAAAAGCTACAGTTCAGCATCAGAAATTAACATAAGTGCAACCACCTGGAGGTTTATTCATGGATAAAACAATGGAATTTATCTTTGTATCCTTTGTTCTTTATTCATGCTGAAATAATGAAGGAGTAGCAAAGAAAGCTGGCATTAGGATTCATTTTGTGGAGATTATTTCTCTTTCCATGTTCCTTTGTGATTCACCACGAGATGCTGTACAGTAGGTCTGGCCTGATTAGGCAGCTCAAATAGTCCTGATACTGCACTAAATTTTCTCCTATAAATGTTCTGATGATGCAGTAACATCACAGGGCATGAAACAGGCAGACCAGGAGAAGCACAGAAATATTTCATGTGCAGACTCTCCATGGGAAACCCAGATGCATAATTGTAGGTGAAGTGGTGACAGAACAAGTATTGCCACCCCCAGAGGATCTGTCAGTGCCTGGCTGGTGCTGGGATCCAGCTCCTTCCTGTTCCAGGGCTCACGGGGATTAGCAGGGCCTGCTGAGTTCTTGGAAATGAGTTGTTCACCATGGCAGTAACTGACAGGTCAGTAGGGCATATTGGATTATTTGTATTGTTGATGGCAGTATTATCTGAATGGGAAGAATCCAATAATGGCTTCATTTCGAGGGTCAATATTTGCAGGGTCTTGTTTTGTAGTACCATATGTACTGAGGTTTTTAGTAAAGTTCACAATCGTCTCACTACTCCTACCTTAAAGTGCAAGTTTTTGCTGGAGAGTTACAGAAATAGGAATTTCTACAGATTCTTTCACTTAAAAATCATCTGTCATTTCTGCTAAATCAATTTAAACTTAACTTAAAATGTGTACTCAACTAAAAATAAAATAAATCCCAATTTCATGGGTTTCAAGGCACAAAACTTCTGAGTGGTCATCTGTGTGGATCTGCTAAGTTTCTAGGTGAAACAGAAACACTACAGTTCAGATTTGTCAGCAGGCTGGAATTTTGTAGCAAATTCAATGCTTTTTTCTTCTGTCTGTCTGATTAGAATACTGTCCTTGTCTTATACTCGTGCATTAAACCAAATTTGTGCAGGTGTAAATTCTGGAGCAAATGATCCTGAACTTTTAAATTAATGCATCATAATTTTCTCAATTATGTTATTTTCAATAGGATTTTGGTTTTGCTTGATTGTTTGTTTTTCAGATAAAAACATTTGAGTCCTCATGCTCATATCCATAAGTGTGTTACACTTTCCAGAGCTGAATGAAAGGCTGAAATAACACTGTAATCGGGTGGGCCTGGAGCACTTACCAGGCAGGCTACTAGGAATAAATGGTCACTCACCATAACTTTTAAAATAGGTAATTTTCTGGTTGGTTGGTGCTTTCTGCCAGCTGGTCACAGTTTCTCTGGAAAACATTATTTGCAACTATCAAAATGAACCATTTTATAACCTTGGAGTGGTATGTTCTGTCTACCTGTCTTAGCTGCTCTTTTAAATGGCTTTAAATTTGTTAAATGGCTACCATAATGATCTAGGTAGCCTTTGAAGGCTATGGCTGGAGAATGCATTTTAATCTTCTGTTTGAGTAGACCTTACTGTTGAAGCAGCTCAGCGGCAGTGTCAGCACAAGGATATCAAGTGATGATAGTGTCTGTTGTACAGCATATGTAATGCCAGATGCCTTGGTGACTGCTAAGCCACCAGTTGCAGAAATATCCAGAAGAGAAGTAAATTCTTGGGCAGTGGGGTGAGACAAAAAGAGGCAAAATTTCTCAGGTTTTGCCTGTTTGTGTTCCATTCTACATGGAACAAAGCCGTAGTAGAGAGGTGCTAGTATGGTTAGCAAGAAAAGAACAAGGGGTAGTTGGTTGTGAGTCCACTTCTCTCTACTGACAAATAGATCACTTGATAAGTTTCAAAGTCTGTTTGAACTTACTTCCTTTTTTGTGTGCTTTCAAAAGTAATCTGACTGGCTCTGTTTCTGTAAAATACCGTGAATTTATCTTTTTGCTCTTTAATGCTGAATGTAAAGTGTACATAAAAAATGCCAAAACACATGCATGAAAAAAATCCCAGACCTCCAGACCTTGCTATGATAATTCCTTTTATCATGTTGATGACATATTTTTTTTTGTTGCTGGTTTTATCAGTTTTTTCATGTGAGCTGTCATAGTTCATGAGCCACTGGACTACCAGCTGTGCCATGGCAATTTCTTGTTGATTTTGTTTGTTTGTTTCCTGCCTGTTTCACCATGGTAATGTTCTTAGTTCAGGTAATTAACAAGCAAATAGTAAAGCAGATGTGAGTTTGCCTGTTTTATACTGAAAAACTTGGGAGGTATTTTTCTGCTGGTTTTGTATGTATTTTTAAAGCAGCTTATTTTAATAGGAGCCTTGAAAAAACCTTAGAGCTATTATTAGACTTTTGAAGATGTGATGCTGTTTCAGGAGTTTTGCATATTAAATTTCTTCCTCTACATGAATATCTAGGGTTTGCCCAGAGCTTCAATTATATCTGTAACAACTGAGAGTAACTTCAGTGTTTCCCTGGACATATTTCATGCTGATCACATGTATCAGGGAGGGATGCTGAGATCTGGTTTGCTTTTATCCTTTATTCAGCCGGTACCCGAGCAACAGCTGCGTTTTCTTCTGTTTCCTTAAACCTGCTCTCTTGCTTCTGTTTCCAGATTTAGTAATTTTACACATTTTTGTTTCCTCTTCTGAGACACAATGGGAGGTTGCTTTTGTCTTTGATCTTCGTTTTTCTTTAGAAATCCTACTTCAGCTTCTGAAGGGAAAGAAAAATGTTTCTAGTTCTAAGAAATTGAATGTGCCTTAGCAATTTTGACCTCATTCCCCCAAAATTGTGCCTGTGGGATTGTGTGCTGGGAATTGTAAGGTGGGTGTTAGAATGTTAGTGCAGTGACAGGAACACAGGGATTTCTGGGGGTGTGGGATGCACCATCCCATGTCTCACGCACTGAAGAATCATGGAAAAGATTATAAATAGAACCATTTAGGTTGGAAAAGACCTTTCAGATGATGGGATGCAGCTGGTGCTGTGTGCCTAAAGGATCACAGAATATCCTGAGTTGGAAGGGACCCATGAGGATCATTGAGTTCAACTTCTGGCCCTGCACAGGGCCATCCCCAACGGGGACACCCTGTGCTTGGGAACATTGTCCAAGCGCTCCTGGAGCTCTGGCAGCCATGGGAGCGTGACCATTCCCTGGGGAGCCTGGTCAGTGCCTGACCACCCTTTGGGGAAAGAAGAACCTTTTTCTGATATCCAGCCTAAACCTCCCCTGGCCCAGCCGTTCCCTTGGCTCCTGTCAGCGGTCACCACAGAGATCAGTGCCTGCCCCTCTGCTTCTCCCCACAAGGAACTTGTAGACCTCAATGATCTCCCCTCAGTCTCCTCCAGGCTGAACAGACCAAGTGACCTCAACCACTCCTCTGATGGCTTCCCCTGAAGGCCCTTGAGGGAGAGAAGCAGCTCCAGGTGGGAGCTGGTGATGGTCAGTGTGAGGGCGAGCTACAAAAGCTGAACCACGCCTGGTGTACCAGGCTGCCGGGCAGTGAGACCAGCCCAAGGATGTCTCACTGGATGCTCAGGGATGTCTTGGCATTACAGGGCGTGCTGATGGTAAATGTGGCTTGAAGGCATCAGTGCCGGTGTGGAAGAACTGCCTGGAGACATGGAAGTTCCCTGGGTGCGTTGGGTGCCATAGCCCGACCTGTGGGACTTGTGCTTCCCCTCAGCCCGTGAGCATGTCCCACCCTTCAGGGGGGGCGAGGAGCTCGTGGCGGGTGTGACCGCTGGTGAGGGAAGGTGCGGGGCTGAGGGAAGGTGCGGCCGTGCCCGCTGCCCCGCCGTGCCCGTGCCCGCTGCCCCGCCGTGCCCGCACTCCATCTTGCCCGCGCCCCGCCGTGCCCGCTGTCCCGCCGGCTGTGCGCCTGCGCCACCTAGCGGCCCGCTCTGAGGGCCCGGCAGCACAAGGCGTGCGGATGAGCTTCCCTTTCAAAGTGTGAAGCACCGGCGGCGCCTTAAAATGCTAAAAACGGGGGCTGGGGTGTATTAAATGCAATTGAAAATAATTCCGGGGCGGGGTCATGCGGTCCCCTTCTGGTCGCCTGTGAATGAATAGCAGAGCTTTGATGGTGTGTGGTAGCTCTGAGGGCAGCGCTGTGCTGCTTGGCTAAAAATCCTGATACTTTTGTTTAGTTTTATGAATTGCCTGGCAAATATTAATTTATTCGCAAGTATTAAAGAACTCTAACTCCTATCTTTAAATGATTCATGATAATTTGGAGTTGGACTTCCCCTTTGACATGTGAACATTTCAACCTCACACTCATGCAATTCACATTCCTTCTCCATCTCCCTTCTCCACCTCCTTGATAAAATAAATACTTTAATTAATCAGTGCTTTGTCTTCAAGGTCACTTCCTGGTACAACAGCGGCTGAATGTGCATTAAATTTGAAGAAGATATATATATATACAGTACAAACAGTGCAGGTACGGCGCCTGGCTCTGCTGCAGGAGCTGCCACATGCTATTAATGTAACTTCACACCTCAAGTTTCGTTTTTCCTCCTAGGATGAGTCACACCTGTGGCTTTGCTTACCTGAGCTGTGAAACGTGAGTGGTCCTGGTGTTGTGTGTTTGTATTACTAGTCAGTGTTTGCATTTCATTTGGCTTTCTGGATGGGGAAAGGAGGAGGAATATTGGATTGGGCATGTGGATTCTTAAACCTTCCTGTGTTTCCGCTAGTACATTGAATATTTGATGTACTTTAAATATCTTTCCAGCCTTTTCTCCTTTTTCTAATACAGAAATTAATTGCACAAACACTAAAAATTGCAGCATGTGGCTTTTTTTTGGTGAGTTTTTTTTCCTTGAGTATGTATCTAAAAAAATATTCTAGCAAATTGAATTAATGGACTCTTAAACTGTGTAATACTTGCAGCAGTAAGAAATTCTGCATGTCTGTGTCATCTGCCATTGCCTAGCAGTGGGTGTCTCTTGCAAATAAAATTGTATTTCTGTTTTAATACCACATTTAGCATGAAGTGCGTAGCAAAATGGCATTTGTCTCACCTTAGTGCTAAGCTGACTATTTCACTATATCTCTGAAATTTTAGGGTAATGCCAGACCTTTCTCTTTGAGAAGCACACCTGTAGCAATTTACTGAAATTTTAAATAAGGCTTTCTCATGAAGGTCTGCACAACTTTGTACATTGCATGAGATTTCCAAACACAAAACCTTCCAAACCACATCCCTAGTTCAGGACAAAAAGAGCTCTCAAATATTTCCACAGCCATGTACCAGTATACTCTTTGCTCCTTCTTCTGCAAGTAGCTTTAGGGTTTGGGTACACAACCATTTAAGAGTAAGATCATAGTTGAAATGGGTATTTCATACCAAGTTTTCATATTTTTAGTAGTTTTCAATTTCTTCTTGTGGCTGGGTAGAGGTAATGGCTGTTAGGCAGAGTTGCCAAGGGCCACAAAATTTTATCACATAATGTTGCAATCCTTGTTTCTAAAGTTGTACTAGTGATTAAGTATTAGATATTACTTAATGTATTAGATAATACTTACATATTATGTCTAGATAATACTTAATGAGTTGCACTAATGATTAATATAGCATCGCCACATGTTGATGCAACTTAGGTCTTTAAAAATCCTTTCTATTCCCAACTGTTAGATAAAGAGTAAAGAGATCGGAATCTTTTCAATCATCCCTCCCTGTTGCTCACTACTTTTAGGTGCCTTTTTATCCATCCCAAACCTCCCTGATAGCTTCTGCTTTTACCAGCAGGAACATTGGGAAGTAACCCAATGGTTCCTGGTAACTTGAATCTTTGCATTTCTCCCCCACTCCTGTATCAACATGTGCATTTCAGGTTCTTTGCATCTGGTTGAAACCTTTCACTCAGACAAACTAGTTGGTTGCTGGTTAGACATTTAGTTCACCAGCATTATTGTTTGTGTTGTTTTTGTAACTCAGGATAATCATAATTATGCTTAAGTGAAGCAAGGTGGATATTTGATATAAATATGTCTTTTTAATATGTGAAGGAAATTCTATGTACTGGTTTGTTCTGATATAGTCAGTGTAACTCTGGTTTTGATGATTTTTTTCCCTCTGGATTCAAAAGGATAATCCACATTTGGACTGTTTCCCTTTTCCCCACCTTCACATATGCAGGATTGGCATCTAAAAAAAATAAAAGTAGAAATGATTCTGTAAGAAGTTCCTTTCAGAGCATTTTATTCTGACATAGAAGGTGCCAATTCTCCAGGAGAAGGATGTGTAATTGGTTCAGAGGAAATTAGCAAGGAAATAAATCTTCATGAAACACTCTCTTGTGTTAATGCAACTAATATTTTTCCTTTTCAAGGATTTCTGGAGTGTCTACAACAACATTCCTCCTGTGACAAACTTGCCTCTGAGATGTAATGAGGGGAGAAATGCGCCCGCTTTGGTACGTGTGCTGTCATCAGACATTGCTGGGAATGGGTACTGGAATCACTTGAAGGAGTGAAAGGTTTGGGACAGGAGGGTCTTGTTTCTGTTGGCTGCAAACACCTGAACTCAAGAGACCAATGAAGGAAACCCCGAGGTTCTTGTTCAGTTTAAAAGGGACTTGTACCAAAGAGTCTTTATTAGAAACACAGACTGTAATTTCATTGTCCACCTCTGGATGTAAATGTACAATCTGTCAGGATTGATGGGAGACCATTGGTCCTGAGGAATCTGTAGGAGTCACACTGGGTATAGATAATCCAAAGATGAATTTTTAGGTTATTCCTTTAATTTGGTCTTTACAGGAAACTCGAAGCCCTAATTTAAAGTCTTAGAAAAATCATTGTGACAGAATAAACTTGAGAAGCTCACAGATTAGTGCACTGTGCCTTTGTCATTACAAGGCAGTTTAATGGTTACATCTGCCCTGACCTGCAGCAGCTCCATTCTTTTTTTAATAAGGGCAATTAATTTCTAGCTGTCACAAAACTGAAATGAAGTGTGCTCATGTTCTTTTATTAAACTGAATAAATGGAAGAGTAAAAAGCTGCTTCTGTGAAAATATGCCAGAGGTTTTCCAAAATTAAAGGTTACCATAGTAAAATGTAAAATTGTTTTGTGGCTTGTTCCCATGCAGTGTGCAGCCACTTCAAAGATGGTCTGTAGTCAGGGAAAATACAAGTGTTTTCCAACTCACAAAACTTAGGAAAAGGATTAGGTGTTGAGAGATAGACTTCATATGAACAATGAAAGAATTATCTCTGATGTCAGAAGTCAGAGTCATGCTGCCTGGAGTTAGTAATTGCATTTCAGATGGGATTTTTCTGGGAAAATTAAACCACAAACATAGGGTTATCTAGATGTGGATTTGGATGTGTATTTTCACTGATCTGTTTCCCATAACAGGGAAGAAGAAAGCAATGCCAAAGGAGGAATATGGAAAATGAAGGTCCCTAAAGAAAGTACGGTATGTTACATTGACTCTTTACTCAGACCTTGTTTAGTAAGGGAGTTTCTTTAAACTCTGTTTGATAAAACTGTTGTAAAGGTTTTTACTTCTTGCATCACCCAACACAACAACCAAACACTACTTTAACTTTCATAACCTTTTAAAGTCAAAGAGCAGAATTTTACTTTCCAATAATTACGTATCTCTTGCTTTAGATAACATTTGGCAATGTATTATAAAAAAATGAAAGCTACAGTGTTTCAATTTGGTGATTTATAATCACCTTTGTTCTCAAGACTGTTTGCTTATAGGCATACAAAGAAAAATAGAAAGAGCTTTTCCTGATAATCTATGCTAAATTATATATATATTTTTAATTTAAAAGTGTGAAAGATGAAGTCTATTCAGGCATGTCCTTGAGCTCTAATGAAATAACTGTGTTTCTCTTTGCCTCTCTAATCAAATGCATGTGAGTAACTTCTGTGAACTGCCACAGAAAGGAGATTTGACCTCTTCACACATGGTGTTTATGTGTGTAAGTGTGCTCTGGATCAGGCCTTTAAACAGAAAAAGTGAAGTGTCAGAAAAATGTGACAGCCTTGCAGAAGGCATTAAATGCTGAAAGATGGTAGTCAAAATTTCAGCCAAAAGTTAATTGATTTTTGCCTGTGGGCTTTTTCCTTGTGAGTTGCAGCTTTCCTCCCCCACAGTCCCAAGTGGTCACAAAAGACTGAAATTGAAATTGTCTTTTTCCTCCTATAATCCAAGGTGTGAAGATTGTCAGAAGTGACAAGTGGTTTGGAGAGCCTGAATTACTGGGCAGTGAATTTAGGGACCCCAGAGGCCTTGTTTTTGAGAGGCTGAATGACAGCCCCTTTTTGACATGAAGATACTTTTGATCTCTCAAACTATGCACCACATGGCCTCAGTCACTTCTGAAAGGTTTCCTTGAAGGTGAACTTCAGCCAGCTTTCAGTGCCTTGTAAATAGCATAAATAACACCTTTATGCCTGTTTCTCTTTTTTCTTTTTTTCTTCATTCTTCATCAGACGTGGGCACAGCCTCTCCTTGGCTAAGATGAAACATCTTGTACAGACCCAACATTTAATTATATAACACAGCATGCACTTACAATAAATACTCCTTTTTGTCTAGACAACCTCAGAAAGAGAAGACACTCAAAACTGAGCTAGAAAACCTAACTTTCAATTTAAGAAATAATAATGTGAATGTAATATTCTTCTGCCTCCTTAGGCTGCAGCTTGGAAAGAGCTACTGCTAGCAACTATTGGAGAGCGGTTTACAGATTGCTGTGCAGCAGGTAATGATTGAGACATTTCTCCATCATTCTTTTCACCATATTTGCTTCTCTTCTAAGCGTGAATATCTGATAAAAGTGGCTGTTACAGTGACAGTGAATTTCCTGGTAGGAATTGTCTTTCACTGGCTATTATTCCACAAAAAAAGAATGGCCTTTCTCAAGTTTACAGAGCACTTCAGAAATAACCTTTTAAATGGTCTCTCACAGCCTTTATACACTGATAAGGTTGTCTTGGGGTCGGTTTAAGCAAATATATTATATTCTGCTGTCCCCAGAGTTAGTTCTTGCCCTTGGCCTTGTGCTTCTGACACCACCTTTGTGCATTGTTGGTAACCCTTTCCTTGGGATGCACAGAGCAGCTGTGCCATGGAGCTCACAGCTGGAGCAGCCACTGCCCCCAGCTGTGGCATGGCCATTGAGCTCTCCACAAAGCTGCATCCTGAGAACTTCCCACCAGAAAGGGCTTCTTCAGTGCAGCACTGAGTTACCAGCACTGGCAGCAGCAGCCTGACTGGGGCTTTACTCATTTCATTAATTTTGTTTTCTTTTTTTCCTGTTGCTGCCTTGACAAAATATGAAGGAAAAAGAGAGCAAAGTCTGGAAAAGCTGGTGTCTGATCTCCACCAAGTACTTTTCCTGGGGTTTTAGTTGTTTCACCCTCATCCTCCCATTTCTGCTTGTAGACATCACTGTGGGTAAATTGTCTCTAGTAGTTCATATTGCTGACCTTACTGGAGGGAGTCTTGTGATTCCATTCTAATCAAGTCTAAGAGTGCTAATAGCAGAGATGAATAATCCTATGGCAATTCATAAAAACCACCATGAGGTAATATTTCCAATAACTTCTTTCTGGTAACTGCTTTGTCTGGTTTGAGCATTGGTATTTTCCTCACTGGAGATTGCTCTTTTTTCACATCTTTATTTTTTTTTCCAGCTTTTGGGCACTGTTTCATAATACATAAGTAGCAAATTAGACATGTCTCACTTTTAAAGTATTTCTTGATGGTTCTTCCCCTTCTGCAGATGATGAAGTAATAGGGGTTACTGAAGATGTTGTGACCTTGAAGATGTTGTGCAAGTCTGGAACATGAATTCCTCTTCAGCAAGTGAAGCAAAAGTTTTAGAAAAGATTCATAAACTTCTTCCACACACATCTTTTAAAGCCATCTTTTATAAATGTAAGTATTTTGTACTGTTCATTTCTACCTTCATTAGAAAAGCAAGATGCTGGTAGGGTATTCCTATGGAGATATCCCGCCTGATTCATCATTAATCACTTCAGAATGTAGCAGCTGACATTGCATTAAAATTATGTCCCTTCAATGTAGAAGTTAGCTATCATTCAAAAGATATTTTCAATTTCATTGTACAATCTCTTTTGTGTGTAATGTACTTGATTCCCAAAATGTTAAACAAATCTCTTAATAACTCTCAAGGCTACATACTATGCAATTTAAGTATTAATTTAGAGGAACCATTTGCAATCAGGATTTTAAGGGATCTCATATTTTAGGCTCCCTATAAATGTATTATCAAACAGTTGTTAGCACATTGTGTTCTCCCTTGACTGATTTATACATTTTTATCTTCTCTTTTTTTAATCTTTTCAACTCCTTGACAGAGTTTACATGTTCTTCTATTCCTTTTTTTTTCTAGCCCACAGAGAGCACCATGCTTTTGAAGGCTGATGTGGAAAGCATTGAGTGCATTGTATGCCAAGATCATGTGTTGTTATTTGGTGTTTTGAGCTGGTCTGGACAAGGAGGAGGATGGTGGAAGCCCTGCAGGAGTGCTACACAGGGTTGACCCTTTTGAGTTTCTGACATTTCACACTGACCTATTGCTAATGAACATGAAAAAACCCTGAACAGTTGCTTTGACCATAAATACATGATTCATTGCTTCTGTTGACTTGGTGTTTTTAGTTCTTAGTTGTTTCTCTTAAAAAATATTTTGGCCACTTGTTTGTTCACCCTGATTATATTTGTTCCTATTTCTTAAAGATTGTTGGCCACTTCTTCTGTGCTGTACTTAATGAAAAGCAAACATGCAGAGATGCTATGCTGCTTTTCCAAGATGTGCTGTACATAGAGAAACCCTGGCTTGGGGAAATGTGTTTTCAATTTTCACTTTGAAACATTCCTATCATGTTAAAGTTTACTCACTGGTTTGTCCCAAGAGAGAAAGAAATTGCACTGCATTTATTCTAATGTTCAGTCTAATCTGGTCCTACACTGACAACAGCACATACTGTAAATGTAAATAGAAAAAGGTACCTCAAATGAGCAATTAAAGAGAACACATTTGTATTGGGACTAACCCTGTGTAGGATGATGTTAATGTCTTTTGATTGTATTGATTTCAGAAAGCCCTTGTCCAGGTTAGAATCAGAAATTTCTCTGTAGGAAACCCTGCAAACTCAACACCTCTTATTTAAGGGTGATAGGGTGTTTATGGTTTTATATTGTATGCTCTGTTATGGTATCTTTCTGTCCATCCATGAAAAAGTGCCATGAATCATTTCTAATGAATTGTACAAACTGGATCCATTCCTCCCACTTCCTTAAATGTGTCAGGCCCATGTCTGCACCTACTAGGACAATGACAGAATTGCTGCTGACTTCAGTGCAAAGGAAGAGATCCCATTGTCTGTAGTTTCAAGCCCTCAAAACTTCCTAAGTGTCCTTTTTAAAATAAACAAAAAATACAGAAAAGAAATTTGTGTTGCAGATTGAATAGGAATATAAACAGTGTTAACCTTTAAATGTTTGTCTCTATTAACTATTTGAGGTGTTTTAATACACTACCAAAGATTGATGTGGTTCCTTTAACAAGAAGGTGCAAGGTAGAGATGAACATACGTTCTGCTGAGCACTCCTTCATCCTTTAGAGGTTTTTGTCTGGTAGCTCTTTAAGTTGCACTGATTTCCACATCTTTAGTATATTAAGAGGCAGCCATAAGAATGAAATAAATTTAAAAATAAGTATCACACATTTGAGATTTTTTTTTTACAACTTTATCTTGTACTTACGACTTTAACTTGTATTTATGGATTAAAACTGTGTAGTTAATGAGCATTATTAATTAAACACATTTTCTAAAATCCAAACGTCTTGCTTCTGTAATTGCTTTCTGGGATGAAATGTTACTGGTCCTGCTTTTTCAAACCTGTGTATTTTACATTAAAACTTACTCTCTTAAAAGCTGTTTTGTTCTTAGATTAATTTTTTTTCAGTGAAGAAGTGTGAAGTACCAGTGGATACCTGCAGGGATGTACCTGGACAGCCTCCAGGCCTGTGTGATGGAGGGGAAAGGTGACTTCAGAGAAGTGAGGGTTAGAACACAGTGAGGAGAAATGCTTTCAACTGCTTGATGAGCAAGATTTCTCACTTGAAATATTTCCCTATCTTTGGAGGAAATGTAAGTGGAATACTAATGGAGAATTAATCATGCACCTCTCACTCTGCTTCCTTTTACTTTTGGAAACAAGCCACAGCCTCTAATTTCTTCCCCAGGTTTGTTTTCAGGATGGATGTTGATTCCAGTAGAGCTGGACCTGTGGCAGAAGGGGCTGATCTGGTGATGTCACTGGAACTTTCTAGTTTAAGGTATTCCTTTATTCATCCAACTGCGGGCAAGTGTTTTTATTTTGCTGCCTTGTGTGCCTCTTTAATACTAAAAACCTCTCTGCTTCAACATTGGGTAAAGACTTAGAGACATCATTCTAGCTGTAGGGTAGCTACAGATCCATATTGAAAATTAATAAGGTCCTGACTAAATTTAATAGGTCCTGACTATCAAGGTCCATATTTTAAATTGTAAATTTTTCATTCTTCTAAGTTCCTAGTCTATAAAATCAGGGATTCTATTTTTTTCCATATACCTTAATTCTGATAGCAGTTGTTAGCATTACTTAGAATAAGGGTTGATGGATATCTTCTCAACTGAAATTCAGTGTCTCTTATGCCACGGTCCAGGATTGGGCTTGGATCAAACTGGGCAGGGCAAGTTCACAGGAACATTACAAATTGCATATTGGAATTTTGCAACCATTGATTTTAAGACTTAGTAGAATTTTTGAACTGTCCTTTCATCCCTACATCTGTAGGGATGTATTTGTACCAAATCATGTTGAACAGTTAATTTTTATACTCTTTCAAATATTAATTATTTTCACCTGGAGATTTGCTTTATTGAACCTGATTAAATGAGCCCCCTAGTACTTCAAAATCTTCTAAATTGTTTAAATGGATATCACAGAAGTGCCTACAACTTCCTATCCAAGTTAATTTCTGCTGGCATTTCAATGTAAAATGAAAACATTTAGCTTCCAAAGAAACTCCAGAGTGAGTGAAATGAAAGAATGAAAGAAACCTGCTTCCCTCTTGGGGTGGGAACAAGCCCTGGCTGATCCTTCCCACACTGGAATGGTGCCCTCGGGCACTCTCCAGAGAGGCTGAAGTTTTTTCTCTAACTGGAGCACTTGTCACATTTATCCAGGCTGTTTTGTGAATTTTGTGGAACTACCCCTGATATACCTGGGAATCCAGATGAGATGAGAGCTAAGAGGACAGTTCTGTTTGTGTTTAGAAGTGTTTGTAGGAGCTTGTAAAAGTGCTCACTGCATCCTGCTGGGGAGAGCTCGGGTGCTGCAGGGTGGAGGGTGGTGTGGGGCTGAAGGGGCACTGCCAGCCTCCCCATGGGCACAGGCATGGACTGCACAGAAGGAAGGGGATGCAGCCCAGGGGAGCACAGGGGAAGAGGAGATGCTGGCCAGGCTGTGATTGAAGCCACCTGGGCAACTGGAGCCAGGAAGGAGAGCCATGGATTGGTAAGAGGAATGAACAGTTTTTTATTTCTGAATGTTCCACTTGTGCTGGTCTGCACCTTCCCAGGGCTGAAGACAGCCACTGGCAGCAGGTGGGGGACCCAGCTCTGATGCTCCCCTCACCTTTGTGGCCATCACTAATTCCTCTCTGGGCTGCCACACAATAAGTGCTGGAGGGATTAGTTGAGAATTTCACTTAACAGGGATGAAGGGATGTCTTCTGGGGCTGGCTAATTAACAGGATTTTACTCTAGTAATTAAATAGCAGTTTGTTGAACACAACTTAGCTGATAACATCTTTGGAAAACATAACAATTAGCAGCAAGGAACTGCAGCTTTGCCTCAAAAGCCTGTCCCCAACCAGTTGCTGGCATGGTTTTAACCTTTCCTTCCCCAGCAGAGACAGTGTTGGCTATTAATTTATTTGGGTTTGCTGCTGTTGTTGGACAGCTTGTTCACCCTCTGCTGTCACAGCAGCTGGTTCCTCTAGGGCTTTATCTCAGCTGAAGGGGTTTGAGATGTACCACATGTTGCTCTCTCTAGCACTGCCTTCTTAATGCCAGTGCTAGAAGACAGGAGTATTTGCCACCAGACAAAAGAATATTTTTATATTCTTTCTATGGCAGATTAACCAGAGGGGATGAAATCAAAGAGTTGTCTTAAAACAGAAACCTGACAGAGGGAAATTATTGATCCCACACAGCTTATATAAACTTTCTCATCTGCACACACACATGGAAGGGGGAGGTGCCTTCAGCTGGAAATTGTTTCTGTCTTCATCTCTCTACTTCTCCCTGTCTTGTAATGATTCTCTTAGGACAAGGATGAGGAAATTAGATTAGACAAACAGTGGGAGATTCCACGGTTTGCTATAGAAGCCACCTCCAATCTTTGCTACACTTTGACAGCTCTCAATTTCTTAATTTGTCAAGGTAATGAACACTGGATTATTTCTGAATCTGTACGTACCACGGTGCAGGGGAATGGGGGCTGTGCTGTGCACGGGGACTGCCCACCCCAGCAGCTTCCTCCCACCCAGCTTCCAGAGCCTCATCCCTGGCAGGGAGGTGGTGTGTGCAGGAGCCGGGGCTGGGAGCTGGGCTGTTGGTGCAGGGCTCTGCAGGAGACAAGTGGGCCTGCCCCGGGAGCATGTGTCATCTCCAAGAAGCCGTGTGGCAGCTTTTGACCTCCCTGTGTTTTGCTTGGCTGGGCAGCACATTGTTTCCTTCCACTCTCCCCGAGGCTGTGCAGACAATGGAATGGGCTGGCCAAGCCAGCCAAGCTAAATCCAGCAGGAGACATCCATCCCGTGGGTACCTCCCAGGCACAGCATTCCTGCAGTGGGAGGGTGGGCATCCATGCACCTGCATGGCTCTTGAGTCCAGCCTGGTGCTCTGCTCCTTGTCAAGGGGCAGGAAAAAGGGCTTTAAATGTGGGGGAGAACTACCAGCTGCTGGGAACAGTGTCAGTGGGAAGTGCAGCAGTTCTGGAGCAGTCCTGGGGTGTGTTCCTGCACAGTGGTGAGGCCAGGAGCAGTTTCAGCTTTTACTGCTCCCTCTCCAAACTGCCCATGGCAAGGGCAGTGCCTGAGATGTGCTCTGTCTCATGGAGGAACTGGGAGTGTATCCATCAGCACTGAGGCTCCATAAATAAATAAGCACATGGGAGCAGGCTGGAAGTGAAGGAGGTATCATTCATCATGTGAGGGGGCCTGGAGTATGTTCAGCTCATAATGTGTAACAGAGTTATGAACAGGCATGGGATGGATCCCCTTCTTTTTGGATCATGATTCTGTGTAATAAACATGCAAGACAATTTGTATAAAATAGTGAGGATTCTTTCCTAGAGAAGTCATTTAAAGCTATATTTGCACATAAGTGAATAGCTCAGAGGAATGTTTTGTAGTTACATTTCCATACAAGTGTGCAAAGAGAAAACAATTCAGTCAGCAAGTGATGGATGGTACATGTAATCCTGTGCCATGATGTGCCTCCCTGGGTAATCATATTCCATGGCCTCCCACCAGGGAAGCACCTATCCTGGCACCCCTGCCTCCCTGCTGGAGCTGTCACAGCCCTGGGGTGGTTCATATTGTAAATTCCACCAAAGATAGAAGAGATTTTCCCTGCATGTCTTTGGTCACAAAATAGAGGGTTTGGAGTAGGAAAATCCTGACCCAAATGCATTAGCATTGCTGGCATTAGCAGCCTTTCAAAATAATATTTGTCTGTGAAAGGACAGGGTGGCCTGCCGGGTTAACTGGGAGATGATCCTGCATTGTGGCACAAGCATGGTCTGCATAGAAAGCTTCATGGCTTTTTTTTTTTCACTTTGCAATAATTTTAGGGAGACTTTTTTGGGTTTTTTGTGTTCAGTATTTCCCAGCCAGCTTGTTAGTCACTCTCCACATCTACACCCTGCAGCAGCAGCAGTGCTGCTCTTCTGGCTTTGTGTCTCAGATCCCTCACGCTCTTGCTGTGACTCTGGGGTGGGGGTCAGCTGGAGACTTTCCTGGAGTTTCTCCCAGCAGAATGCCTGACCACAGGAGCACAGGGCAGCCTTTCCCCAAGTTTTCAGAAGCAATCAGGGTAAAGTTTCTCCCTCTGGAGTCAAGCTAACTACAAAAGTGATGTGAGCATCTTCATTGCCCTCATCTCCATCCTTCCTGCTTCTTAAAAAAGAAGTTATCTCTGCTGATTGTTTTTCTTCCTTGGAAGGCTCTTAAGTTTCTAAAGTTTTAAAGTCATTACCAAAAATTTTAATGTAATCTTTTCAGGTTTTTTTGTGGTTTTTTTTCTGTTTTTTTTTTTCTTTCTTTTTGTGAGTTTATAAATATAAGGCCTCAACAGCTCGACCAGAAGGCACCTGCAAAGAGCTGCAAGCGAGTGGATCTCCTTTGAAAGGCTGGCACTGGAGCTGCCATGAGATGGCACTGCGACATCAGGCATGGAGCTGAGCAGCTCCATCCCGCGGGGAAGTACCTTCCTGGAGGGAGAAAAAATGCCAAGGAAGAGAAAGGACTTATGTAAGGATAATTCTGCTATTAGTCAGGAGGAGCTGTCATGGAGCCGTGTCTGGACTGGACTTTTCCTGCTTATACAAAGCACATAATGCTGTAGGAATTCATGTATAAACAGTGCAAATAAGAGGGGAGGGTGGTTAAATTATGAATAGCAGTAAGGAAATAGATTTTCTTTAACTGTTGCTGGCAAATTCAGAAAGTCTTTGATTTCTGGGGAGTTTCTGAACACAATGGCATGCTAAAAATAGTAATGGTATGATTTTTTCTGGACTTGTGTGTTTCTCCCTTTCTTTGAGCGTACAAGAAGTTTAAAACAAGTTGTAGGAACAGGGAGAAGCTGTCATGGCTGGGCAGGTTTGCAGCTGGAGTGGGGCTGGCTGTGCTGCCCTGGTGCTTCTCCTTAGGGATGGGATCTCTTCCCAGGGCTCTGAACTTCTGGCAGGACACAGGAAAAACACTTTATGTCCATAGTGGGGCAAAGCAGCATGCTCCTTCTGAAAGGCCAGGCAACACTGGTGGTGTCAGGTGATATCTCTGACACCATAAATGAAACACTCTTGAAAAAATGTTTTCCAACCCTTTTGCTCAAAGCCAGGCTGAAAGCATGGGATGGAACATGCTACAGTTTCTGAGTAATTGTAATTAGAAATACTACACAGTGGAGGGAGCCTCTACATGCTGTGAGTGGTTTCTCCCCTCTCGTGAGCTAAATGGAATATTTGCCTTTCCCTCTTTTTTCCTCACCTAGGAATGAGCTCTTTTGGTGCTCAGACAGGCCCTTGTCCAGATCTGGCTCTTGGAAAGTGAACACAGCTCATCAAATGTATTTCTGCACTCAGAAAGAGTGGGCTGCATCTCCACGGCTTCCCTATGGTGCTGCCCAGGTCTGAAGCAATTCTGAAGAAAAGGGCAAAGCCCATCCAGGAGAGTGGGCTGGGGGTGGTGTTTGCTATTTCCTGCCCCACAGCACAAGGAGGGATTGGTAACTGGGACCAGCAGTGGGATTTGTTCCTTGCTCATGTGTTAAACCATCCCAGGCACCTGCATTTTCCTGTGATTCTGAGAGGAACAGAGCTTTGGTAAGGAGTAGTCTGGTATTGAGGCCAGCTTGTCAGCAGAGAAGCTCCTTCAGGGCTGTAACAGGTTGCAGAAATCCGCCTGAGCTCAGAGATTTCACTGCTGCCACTGCTGATTGAAGTTTGCTTTTCCCAGGCACCATGATCTGTGTTATCCCTGCCCATTACATTAATAAAAAAATAAAAAAGAGCAGCCTCTCGTACTTGACCCACATTTCTCTGAGGTCCCTTTTTTCTTCCCTATTTTTATCCTCAATATCTGTATTTCAGTCCAGACAAGGAGCAGAGACAGGCCATGTCTCCTTTCCATGAGCGCAGCAGGCAGGAACTGCCGTACTTGGGGTTGGGATTTTTTTCTCCAAAGGCAAAAAAACTTAATTTTTAAGGGTGTTTTTTAAATGGGACTTTGGGAAATAATTAGCCTTTATGCTACTTCAAAGAAGTCCCCAGCATGATTAGCTGTCCCCTCAGAGGACTGTGCCTGTTAGGAAAATACTCTGGCTTAAGAATCCTGTGAGTAATACAGACTTTGAGTGATGGTACTTAGTACAAATGGGCCAACGATCACATGCTTGAGTCTCCTAAAGCCATTCAGGAGATTTTTGCACCAATTGCAGCCTATTCATCAAAATAAGATGCCAATAAGTAAAGCATTACAACGCTTTCAAAGGGGAGTGTGCAGAGTAAAGTAGGGGAATTCTGCCCCCAAATGGATATTCAATCTTATGACAAGGATTGTGTATTAAAAAAAGGGGAATGCCTTGGCTTCTGGCCATACTGTGATCCTAGGGATAATGCTTTATCTCCATTATCTTTCAGCTGCTTTCCTGCCTCTGCCACATGTGGACATAGAAACGACATTAACAGCCAACACCAATAGTAAACCATTTTTAAGAGAGCATGTTTTTTGCTGGTTATATCCTGAGCTCTTGCATTCAAGTTTCCCAGCTTTTTCTCCATGACTCGAAGGATGCAGCAGGTACCCCTCCTATTTTTCCTATGTATTTTAAGGGAAGCACCTTGGCCATCTGACCCTAGGACATGGAGTTTTAAGGAGCCAGTTCCCTGCAGTGCAGCCTGCAGGAGCAGGCAGAACCATGGTGACAAATCATGGGGTTGGGAGTCACCTGTGGGAAGAAATTGCTGCAGGCAAGAGACCTCTTACTTCTCAGTTGAGCTGTCTGGAAGCACTGATCCAGAAGTTGGCAAGGGGGTTTTTGGCTGCTGTGGTTATTCCATGGAGGAGCTTATACTGCTGTGCAAAGGACAGGTGTTGAAGGGCCACCAAAAGGACAGGTCTGACATGGTGAGAGGGCCAGGCTCCCTTAGGTGCCAGTGGCAGGGTGTCATGCAGTCCATGGTCACAGGGATGCCTGAGGGACACCAAAATGAAACCCCAGTAGGCTTTTGAATTGGGAGAGCAGGAATGCAGGGAAACTCTTCCCTGCCCCAGACCATTTCCATCCCAGCCAGCCCTGTCCCTGTTGCCTCACCCATACCAGTGTGTATGGGTTTATATTTAAATCATTATAAATGCAAATGATCCTTCTCAATTACAAAAGCCTGTTTGAACTGGCAACTTTGAAGGAAACTCTGAAAGAGTTCCTGGCACAGCTCTTCTTCAAATATTTGGAAGCTTTGCTAAGTCTCCTGTAACAAAGACAGGCACAACCTCCTGCTCCTCTCCGTCCCTCCTGTGAAGCTGAGTGCTCAGCCAGCGTGTATTGAGAGAATGTCACTGCTTGAATGGTGACTGTGTGACACGAGGGGCAGCAATGGATGGAGATGCCACCTGGGACAACAGCAAGGCTCTGGTGGCTGCACTGCAGCCCAACTCCAGGTGCCTTGCTTAGGTGTTGCTGCTGCAGAGCAGCATCTTGGGGAACACCTTCCTTGCTTCAGTATCCAAGTTTCCCTCCTTATTTTCCTGCTTTGCCCTACTGCATTGGCCTGAGCTTTGCTTCCCTACTCTCTGCCACAGGCTCTCTCTGCACTGAAGATGCCCTGGGGCAGTGAGCTGTGTCAAGCTCTCCCCCTTGTTGGCACTGGCCAGGCACTCCTGATGAAAGGATGGGCAGGAGCCATTTGGAGAGCCCATCCTCATGCCAACTGGAGCAGGTGGAAGTGAAATGAATGATTAAATAAACGTGGTGACCACTGCACACCCTCCGACAGTACTTCCAAAGCACTGAAATGTCCTATTTCAGATTTGATATCTGCTATCAATTGAGATTGAAGGTATTGATCCAGGCTGATTGCTGGGGACAATCAGTAAGTGGAGAGGTAATTGACTGTCATGTCTCTCATTGATTGGGCACCACAGTTCACAGCAGCCAGCATTATTTTCAAGTACTTTGCAGCATCTCCTTTGATAAAGCAATACAGATTTAGGTAACAATGATTTATGTGCGCTGCCATTTAGAAGGTGGGTGAGGACATTCTTAGCCAACATGTCCTTGCCTTAAACAAACTGAAAGGTGTCACCAGGAGAGTGCTGGAGCAGGAAAGCATGGATTTTGGTTTGCACGTGTGTCACTGTGAGACAACACCCTGCTGTGGGACCATCCCACTCCTTGCTGCTTGGCTGCAGCAGATATTAACAGAGGGCCTCTGAGACAGCAAAGGCACTGCACATGAGCCAGGAGAGTGTGACCTCCTCTCTAGGTTGTTTGAAATGTTAAAGCAACAAATATTTTATGCCATGTATTCTACCAGCGCTCGTTAGCAACTGATCCAGAAAAACTGTCCTGGGAGAAGAACAAATTGGGAAACATTCAAAGTTGCTGCAATCAAATCCACAAAAAGCTTGCATAAAATTTTTACATATAATCAGAAGGATGGAAAAATTACCTTATTCCCTGCTATGCACTTCAGATTAATATAGACAAACATTATTCCATTGTAATATTTATGATGACCATGAAACCTCTTTCTGTAGTTTCCAGGAACAGACAGATAAAATTGCTTTTCTCCTGGAGGAGAGTCTGGGTCAGTAGCCTGCAAACAGTGTCTGATGTTGGTTTTTAAAAATCTGTACTACCTGACTCTGCTGCCCCTCATCTGCAAGCTCTTTTGGGTAGGAGCTGCTCCCTGTGAACAGAGGTCCAGTGAAATTAATGGGATTGAGTTGTTCAATGAATTCTTGTACCTAAATACCTTAGTGAATGTGGCTTTGGAGTGGGTTCGGGGATGAACGTCCCAGTTTTGACTCCACAAAATCCAGAACTGGTTACATTCCAGTTACAGCTAAAGCAAAGCAGGCTCCAGAGTTACTGTAAATGCTGGTTTCCCACCTGAACATTGTTTACAGGCAGATTTGGAGACTTTTTTTGTGTTTGTCTCAGATTTCCCAATGTCTGGCAGCCTGTTGGGAGCTGCCAGATGTCCAGAGACGCTGACCTCGCCTGCTAAGCATGCAGAAGCTCTTTCACTGCAGGCTCAAAGCAAGACCAGTGCCTCCAGCACCACGGGTTGGCCATGCACGTGGTGTCTGGCCCTTTGAAGAGTGTGGAGGGAGGCCAGGAGATGCCAGGGATTCTGTCTGCAGCCCATCCCAGCAGCACAGCCAGCTTCAGTCACTGGGAGGCATCCTGAAGTCCTTGTCCTAGCGGGCAGCACTATTTGTTCAAGTCATTTGAGATTCAGAAGCAATACAGTGGTGGGAAAACATGCAGGGAGAAGCCAGTGGACTTTGTGAGTGTACATAAAGCATGAAGGTAACTCTGACAGATCTGTGGCAGTGTGTAGCTGCTGTTCCTTGAGCACATGCTCTAAGCCCCAAAGTTGGCTTTTTCCTTACAAATGGGATTTAATGAGCTACCCTTGACTTTACCTAGATTTCTCATTAATTTCCTTCCCAGATTTCAGGTGGTCAGACCCCATTTCAGAGAGTTTTGGGCGCTTCTCATCCACCACAGTTGCTGAGTCGAGCTGTTCCTCACCTTGGGTTTCGGTCTGTTAAACAGCTCAGCCCAACCTGCTTTTGGTTTGCTTTGTCTTGACTTTTTGGTGCTGCTGCTGAACCGAAACACCCATCTCTCGTGTGGAGGGCAGGGCTGACTGGGGAAGTCACTGAAGCCACCGAAATTTCACAGTGACAGGTGGCAGCCCTGCGGGCATCGCTCATGAGTCAGCCACGCCGCGGGGCAGCGAGGGCGCTGAAGAGGTTTCTCATCCCACCCAAGTTTCCTTTCCTGGGAAGCAGGGTGGCTGTGCTGGGGTGCGTGGGCTGTGCGAGCTCCCAGAGAGTCAAACCCAAACTGAGCTGACGGAATAGCTGTAGCCTCAAGCACCCCAGCGAAAACCTCCTGTGCTGGAGGCTTAAACTGCTGATTACACAGAGCTGGCTGGCCCTGGGTCACAGTCGAGGTGCTGGCTCAGACCATGGTTAAATGTGCAAGTGAAACAGAAAAAACGCTGTGCTAGATGGGGTCAATGCATCAGTCACTTCAGAGAGAGGTAAAACCTACAAACAGCAGCCATGTGTTGCTTACTCCCCCTCAATTTTTTCTGTTAATCCCAACATTCCTATACTGGTGGGTTTATGGAAGTGTAAGACTGGGATCCCCTCCGACCCCTCTTAAAATAACTTGTGTGAGAGCTCCACACATTCTTTTAGTGAGCAACTGCACTCTTTGCATTGCATCTGCTGAAGAGGGGATGATGGGAAGGAGGAGGAGGAAGGTTATGTGAACCAGCAGTTAATACCGAAGGACAAAAAAATGTAAAAGTGTAGTGCCACAGCATTAATTTACACAAAATAAGGAGCATTTCTCTTTATTGAGTGGATATATTGCAGGAATATACGACAGGACAATCAGGGCAAATGCATACCACAGAGAAACAAGAGTTAAACAACATCAAATCATCCCTGTGATGGATCATTAAGGATGTGCAGTCTAAATGTGTGGTAAAATTACAGCATCGTGCTGATGCTCCTACACCAGCGACTTATTTTACATATTGAGAAGTATAGAGGGTAATTCCTAGTAGCAAATGAGTAAAAAGACCAACCCATCCCACACTGACTGCACATTTGGATTGTTGGACAAGGTGAATTTTGAGGGGTGAGGGGGACTGAGTTGAGCTGCTGCTGCCTGGGATTACAGCTGCCTTCGGCTGGAAATGGGACTTGTGCTCCTGCAACCTCCCCACTTCAGACCAGCCATGTGTACAGCAGGGATGTATCAACAAGGAGTGAGAAGGGTTAAATAAACAACAGAGCCAGGACTAAATAGGTAAATGCTGAGGAATTCTCTTTTTTAACATATATATATAGTGTAAAAAAAATTAAGGCAACATTTCTCCTGCTAATTAGTGTTTTCTCAGCACTGCAAAAACTACAGCTGTAGGAAGAATTCAGGAAAAGTAATCAGCAGCACAATTAAGCAATCTGCCATAATGACAGAACACAACTTTAGGGATAGAATAATCAGAAACATATATATTTCTCCTTGATTTTCATTTCCCAGCCAATGATTTGCTTTTGCAGGGTGTATATAAAGCAATGCCTGATAGAAATGCCCATATTTCTGTGCTACAGCTTGTAGACCTTGTTGCAGTGAGGATGCCCATGTTAATTCCTGCCAATCACTTACAACTAATGTTATTCTTACTGTAACTTTTGAAAACCTAATGTTTGATCTGCTTTAATTCTAATTTTGCCACCCTGTCTCATACAAATGCCTTTTAGTCCTTTAAGTTAGAGGGTCCAGCTCCTTTAGGTGGAATGTATCCAGACAAGAAATCCTGGAGCTGAGGTCCCTTTTGTTCCCTGCCAGCCATCCCACCTAAGGAAGCAGAGCAGGGAGATGCTTCACACTGTGTTTGTGCAACCTCCAGCTCCTGCTCAGGAGAGGAAAACGCCTACACCTGTGAGCAGACAGTGAGGGGAATGGGCCTGACCTGCTCCATCTGCACAAGCTGTTTTCCCAGAGCTGCCTCAGGCTATAAGAGCCCACAAGGAAGGTAAGCTCCCCTCCAAGGAGGTGGTTTGGAAAGGAAAAAGGGAAATATGGCCCTTGAGAAGGGGCTCCCATGCGGTTCAGCTCTCTGCCAGTCATGGACCAAGGCTGGTTGGAATGAAGCCACAGGAGAGAGGGAAGCTCATGTGTTGCTGTGGGGAGGTAGGTGTTCTCCTTGGGCTCTGCTCGGGGGGTTTACTGGCTGCTGGGAGGGGGCTCTCATGAAAAACTGAGAGGGAGGCAGTTTTGGTGGAGTCAGGAGTGATCTGTGTGCTGTGGTAGGCCACAGTCATTACAGTGGGACTCGATGAGTTTTGTTGTGGTGTTTTCCAAGAGCTGGCGGTGTTGCTACTGGAGAAGGCCACCAGCCTTTCCCTGGGAGGTGACAGTACTACAGTGGTGTTGCAGGATCCTTCCAGGACGGGGGAGCAGGTGGGATTGCTGCTGAAGGTGTCTGGATGGAGCTCTCAACATGTGCTCTGTTCAGCTGGGGCATGTTGGTGCCCTGTTATCCCTCCCACAATCGTGGATTTCCTCTTGCTCATTCCCAGATGGAGCTTTTGCTTACTATTTCCCTGTATGGAAAGAGTTGGCTGGTCCTGGAGTTTCTTAGAAATGGCTTGTTGTGGGTGACAGCCTTTATCCCAATATCGTGTGTTGTGTCTGGCAGCTGTGCCAAGTTTGTAACCTCTGGTATGAGGGAAGGCCTCGTGTTTGGAATTTATGTGTGGCTGCTAAAATCTTAGCTTCCATCAGAAATAAACTTGGAACTGTAGATGTTACATTGAGGAATCTTTATAAATGCGATTCTCTGGTTTGCATCCTACCTAACCTAATGAAACAACAACTATGAAGTTATATATTTTAAGAATTCAATTTTCCTAATGGGATAAGTGCAGCTGGAAGCCCAGTACTTTCATAATATCAAAAACTTTTTTTTTTGCCTTGAGGGATAAGCTTGAGATAAAACCTTAAAGAAACACCTAACACTGAGGAGCCCAACACCACTAACAAGCAGAAATATGTGAGTTCCACTGCTTCAGGCACTAATGAAAAATCTTGATGCCACTTAAATCAGTTTCTGGTATTTGTCTCAGCATGGCAAAAGATAGGGGATCTTGGTGGCCAGATTTTTATGTCACTAAAGCTGGTGAAAAGTCACATTACCATGACCCAGAGCTCTTGGATCAGAGCTGATACTCTTCTGCAAGTTCCCTTTTCATCCAGGACACTGGCTTGCAAACAAACATACACACACACTGCTGTTCCTTCTTTTCCTGAGTGCCCATGTTAGTGGAAATCATTGGGATCACCAGGTCCAGGGAGCAGAGATGTGTCTAAAAAACTCGTTCACAAAATCCTAAACCATGAAGGAATGCTGGGTTAATTTTTCATCAGAGTATCAGCTGAAAGTAATGTAAACCCCAAATTAATGCAGACAATGCCTAGTCTGGTCTGCAGGCCCTCTGTATTTTTGAATTCTTTTCTACTAAAACTCAATAAAAACATGGGGGTGGAAGGTGCTGCTGGGAATTTGCTTTTTGTTCAGCTTAAGTGCTGTATTTCTCAGTAGTCTTCAAGTTGCTCAGCATGAAGATATTGTTACATTAGAACTACTGTGGGTTTAACACAATTCAGAATTTGCAGGCAAATGGATGTATTGTGTTGGGGCTTATCCACAGAGCACTGTGAAACTACAAATTACAACCCAGCTGCATTCTCTTATCTGGATTTTCTTCCCCTCATGTGCCTGTGAGTCCTCCCCTGTTCACAAGCAGAAGGTGTAAGGAGAAACCCAAGTGAGAAAAAGAGACATAGGCCTGAAGGGACCCTAACAATGGAGATCCTGCCCATGTCTGTGGATGCTTTCCATTAGCAGAGGATGTGATGCCTCTGGATTTATTGGTTTTGTGATTGCCTGACAATTTTGTTTCTGAAATTCTCCCTAGAAAACTGTGGCAGATGGAGTAATAGTCAACATATCCACTGAATGCTTCTCTGACAAGGAGGAAGAAGGGGACTACTAATTCTCTTGGATGGCTAAATGTGGAAATAAAACAAGGATCCCCCCATGTTGTGTTCTCAGCTGTTCCTGGTTCTCATTCTTCCTCTTTGAAGGGAATGAAAAACCCCCAGTAGGTCCCTATGGGAGAGGTAGGAGGCACTTACACTCTGCAGTGGTTTGAGACAAGGCTTTAGCAGCTCCTGCTAGTCCTGGGAAGGTTTTGCTGACCTTGTCCCAGTTGCAGAGCTGAGGTCAGGTTACGTACCAGAGCCCTGTCCCCCAAGCATGGACACCTGGCTTGGGGACAGCACTGGAACAACCAAGTCTGTCTGGGCAGAGGTGCTGCACCACAGAGAGACAAGACAAGTTCTTGGCTTTCATTCTTCAGAGCAAAGGGTTATATCAGCTGATTTGACTGATACTCTGCACACCTGCTAGCCAGTAATAGGCTGGAAACTCGATGACCCCACCATAACGTTGTTATGTTTATTTGCTTCCTTTCAAATGGCTGTTCCTATGAAGGATGCTGACAAATGGGATCTGAACTTATGCATTTAGTGGGCCAGGAAATAAATATATCAGAGAGACAGTAGTTCTTTGGACTCTTCTGAGGCTTGGGAGTTGCTGGCCGTTCTGTTTGCTGGCTCGGTTTAAGCAGCAGAAATGTCCATGTGTTCTGTCAAAGCACTTTACTTGTGACAGGCAAAGTGCTGCCCTGACCTGGAAAACCATTCAGAGCAAATAAATGCATTAATTCAATGTGGAGTATCTTATATTTGATACACACCACTTCCTAATCACTTTACTGAACATCTGGATGGCCTTGAAATGAAACCAATGATGGCGTCATCTGCAATTTGGACATGGGATCCATTTTGGAAGGCTTTTTCCAGGAGAGCACCTCTTGGATCTTGGTATGATTTAGGTTGGGTCCTACAGGTCTAATCCAGAATAAATACAATTAAGGCTTGCTTCTCTGCTGAAGAAGGACAGAAAGTAGCACACAGGAGCCAGCTGGGCCCTTTGATACTTGCAGTCCAAATTGTAGAATTACATTAAAAAGTGCAGATGTTACGAAGGAGCAGGGATTTTCCATATGTCTGAAACAGGGTCTGTGCCCCTTTTAGGGCAGTATGGGTATGTTCTTGCAGAAGAAATGAGAATAATTCATTCTGATTGTTAACATGGTAAAAGAGGCTGAAGTTAACCCTGTTGTGCTAGTAAAAGTTGTAAAGGAGCACCAAGGGTACAGAGACTGCACTGGCTGCTGTGTGTGAGTGAGAGAGATGATTTAATGAACGAGAGATGCACTTGCATTGCAACTCAAGCTCAGCTGAGCAATAGCAAGAACTATTTGCAACATCTTTTTGTCAACATCTGTTTGTCTCTGAGTTCATGAAAGTGGAAAAAATCTCAATGATTTTTGTTTTTTCCTTGTGTTGAAATTTTGCACAATTGTTTCTGTTATTTTGGCAGCCAAAATGATACTGGAATGTTTCACCTTCTTTTTCCAAGTTTTTGAGCTGAGTTGTTCAGTTGAGGTTTGTCACATAAACCATGAAGTTTTACTTCTGTTGCTAGCCAAATTATAATCTTTATATCATAAGCCTTTTGTTGTTTATTTCTTTTTCTTTAAAACTCCAGCTTCTGGAATCATAAGAATGCATGAAAATCTCTACTCCTGCTTTCTGTCATGTGTTTGTTTTCCCTTGAGGTTTTAGCCCTGAGAACTGTGGAGAAACTTCTGGGTGTCATCTGAGAGATGAAAAATGGAATTCATTAAATTTTTGTTTGTTTGGTTTTTGTCGGTTTTTTGTTTGTTTTGTTTGTTTTTGTTTTTTTTTTAAATACCACTGGGATAATTTTTGGAAACTATGACTCATGGTTTTCAATGTTTAGATTTGGCAATGCTGTAGCTCTCCATGCTGCTTCCCCAGGACCAGGAATGTTGGGAGAAGCCATGTGGGGCTCGTCTCCACGGACAAGTTCCAGCACAGGGAGCCAGGGTGTGAATTCACAGTGCCCTAGTTAGGCTGCACAGATTGCCCATGAGGATGCACAGTGTGCAGTTCCTGCCCTTTGGAAGCACTCTCAGGGCATGTCTCTGTAACATCCAGCCCTGGAGCTCACACCAGCCTGCTCCAGCTCTGCACTGAAGGCAGCAGGGCCATTCTGGGCTTCAAACTGCACTTCTGGCATGGACACAGCCCGAGGTGATGCTGCTGTGGGGGTACTGAGCACCTCTCAGTGTGCTGGGCTGTGTGGTTGTAGTGCCTGGGATACCTCTGTGTGCTCCAGGTGATGCTGAGCCTCCTCAGGTGCCCAGGGCTGGCTTCTCCTCCTCCTCCTGGCACCCATCCCCTGTATCTGAAGGAGAAACTGAACTGGTGCATTTTCTGAGCTGTTGGTGAGGACTTGAGGCTCTGGAGCCGACCTTTCCGTGCAGTGAAAGCAAATGTGCTCAGCGGCAGCCAAGGGCCCTGCAGGGAAAGCAATAACACCTGTGTGACCTCTGGGGGCTTTGTGAGGCTGGTGTGACTTGGTTTAACACTGGAACTTGCCTGTGGATTTCCAAACTTCAGAATACTCTGAGCATGGCTTGGTTCCTTGGAGTCACGGGGATGGGAAAGCTCCTTGGCACCCAGTGCAGAACATGCTGCATGAGGATGGGATGACCTTGAGGGAGCAGTTTGAAACTGCTTTTGGCTGTCCCCATCAACTGTACAGAAAAAAAATAAAATGAGCCAGTGGGGTATACCTGGTAAAGGGGGACAAAAGGGAGAAGCAGCCACTTGGGAATTATTCAGTCTCTGGTGACAGAGAAGCTGTGATAGCTGGGGGATACCCGCTGTACCCAAGGCCAAGTTTGAGCAGCTGCTGGGATAAAACCCAGGAGACAGAGATGTTGCTGTAGAGCAGCTCCTGTGGCCAGGCCAGGTGGGAGGGAAGAGCTGCTGTGGCTGGAGCCCTCCAGGAAGGGTTCTGTGCCCTGGGAAAGCCAGGATGCTGCAGGGTGCACAGGACGGAGGAGGGCTGGGAGCAGGCTGAGGTCTCTGCCCCTCAGGAAGCCGTGAGGGACTTGTGTGTTTTCCAAGCAGCAGAGACAGGATGCTGAGGGGTGGGAGAGAGACAGATTTCCTTCTGCAGTGAATAGGCTGGGGTGGGGGATGGTGGCTCCAATTTAACCCTTGCCTGTTCCTTTCATCTCCAAAATGAAATGGTGCCTTAGGAAACCATTCCAAGAAACTGCATAAATGAGTGGCACGAAAAGTACTGGGATGTTGGCACCAGGGTGATGCTGTGAGTTTATTATCCCAGTTCTCTCACCCCCAGGCACGTCTCCCTGGCACTGGCATTCCTTTTTACTTTGAAGTTTGTTTGTTCAGTGGCACTGGCATTGCTATGACCCACATGAACACCAGGGATGCCAAGGGAGAGGCTTATGGGACCTTGCATCAGGTAGAAGCAGCTTGTGGGAGACAGCTGCAGATTTGAGCCCTGTAACAATTTTTCAACAGAAGACTGAAAATTGGAATTTCATTTGTCTTTTACTTCAAGGGTGGGGGGGCAAAAAAAATCTTAGGAGTAACTCCTGAAATGTTTTCTGTTCTTGTTCAGCAGTGAAGGCTCTTTTCTATCTCTTGTAAAATCATTAATAAGACAATCTGGAGGAGGAGAGGAGGGAAACCCAATTACCATCACCTCCCACCCCCACCAAACCCTTGGAACTGCTGTGGAAACAGGGCCTGCATGCAGACCTATAGGGCATAAGTGCATAAAGAATTTGGGAGAGGTACCTGGAACATGGGAATCCAGAGAAAAGTACTTTGTTTACTGCACCAGAGTCTCCCAGAGCTGTAGAGAGTCCACATGGCTGAAAGTTGGCAGCCAAGCTGCAGGTGTGGTGAAAGAGAGGTGTTTTCTAAACACACCAAATACTTATTGCTCTGGCCTTTTGTAGATAAAGATCAGCTCTGACTTTAAAAGAAATTACAGCAGAAGTGCTTGTATCTGGGAGGATGAATACCTGCTTCCACGTTGGGCTTTGTGCAATTGAACTTCATAAACAAATTACCTGATGTGATTAACCAAGTCAGAGGGTTGAAGGAAATGTGCCTCTGACAGTATCGGGGTGGAAGCTGCAATGTGTTGGCCAGACAATTATCGTGGGTAGGAACAAACAGCCACAAGGTTCTTGGGTGTGAGGCTTCCCATTAAAACAATATCTTCTCTCTGAAAAAAAAAATCCCACAGCAGAGGAAAAATAACCCTCCTGAAAGCCTGAATTTTTTCTGAGATTCAAAACACTGTCTTTACTTTGCAGATGTTTGATGTGCAAGGACAGCAGAGAGCAGTTGTGAATCAAAAAGAGCTAAGAATTTGTAGGAAAACATCTGGTATCTAGACTGACCAGATAAAGAGTTTTCAGTAGCTCTGAAAACATTTCTGCCCTATGATTGTGCTAATTTCAGTAGGAAAAACAGTCCCTGCGCTGACCTCATTGAGTTTTACAAGTTTGAAGGTTGGAATACACAGATATTGGCCTACTTGTCCCTAAGGTAAAGGTGACTTAAAAAAAACCCAAAAAAACCCCAAACAACTAAACAAATAAAAAGCAAGCAGAAAAAATTAAATGTTTTAATGATGACATAGGCAAAAAATATAGCAAAAACAAATAAAAACCATTTAAAGCCTGAAATGGAGTTGCAGGCAAGACAACCTGCCCTTCTCAGAGCCTGCTTCAAGAAACAAAAACACTTCCTCATGCCAAGCATGCTCTGCATGAGCTGAGCTTGCTTGGTCTCAAGCTGATGACAGTGGCTCTTCCTGCTTTCGATGAAACAAACAATGCAATGGGGGATGATGGTTCTCTGTCAGGGCAATTCTTTTTTTCTTTCAACTGGGATATCAGCTGCCTTCCTGGTACCTGAGCCCATTCATGGACTGGGCAAGGTTGGACAAGCCATTTCAGCCAGGATGAAAATCCTACCACAGCTGGGATGTGAGGGTTGAAGGAAATACTGCTTTGTGCTGTTTGGAAATTATTCACTCGGGATAAAAATACATGTTTAAGGGGAGATTTCCACCCTTTCTCAGGTGGGATTAGCTATGCTTTGGTGCTCACAGCAGTTGACAAGGAGGTGACAATGGGAGAACAGGATGTGTTGTGCTGTTGTCTAAAAGCAGAAGGGTAGGTGGGAACCTTCAGGCAGGTTTCTGCCTGCAGTGCTTCTGGTTTGGTACACCTGGCCTGTGGCAGGCAAACCTGGATTGCCCTGTGTGTCCTGATGAAGCTGGGCAGCACAGGGCTGTCTCAGCAGCCCGCAGTGTCACTCGGTGTCCCCTGTGAGCTGGCAGCATGGGCAGAGGCAGTGCTGGGACACGTGGGCTGTGCAGAGAGTGCAGGGTGTGAGTGGGACCACGAGTGCAGGTGACATCCCTCCCTCCCATGAGCACTGTCCATCCCATCCGCTCCAGCCTCCGCCCCCAGGCTCCGGCCAAAGCTCCCACTCCATCCAATTGCTCCAATTAGTGCTGTGGGGATTTCTTCTTTATTTAGAAGGTGGCTCGAGACCTGCCTGGTTTTGAGTCCAGCTCCCTTTAATCTGCCCCAACCATGATTGAGGTTAACAGAGTTTCCTGCCCAGCAGCCTCTTTGACAAATTAGAGAGAGCCAGTGAGGCACTGTCAATAAACTTCCCACTGTATAGATTTTGTCCAGCAGAGCTGAATAAATTGGGTCATGCTGCCATATGTAATCCATGCACTTGAGGTTTGACCTGGCTCCTGTGCAAACCAGTGGGCAGGGATGTGTCTGGGAGCTGGACTGGAGCTCTGGCTGAGACAGCTGAATTTTGAAAGAGCTGGGGTGGAGCCGTGCCGTTCATTTTTGTGGACCAGTTTCATTTGTATGGGAAGATGATTGATGTCTTCCCGCGGGAGCTTTTGTCTGTGCTGGAGTGTGTCTCAAACAACATTGCCAAGATACCTTGGGGCTGGGTTAGGTAATTATTTTGTGATTAGATACTGAAATCAAATAAATAAGTTAATAATTTTACAAGTTCAGAAGAAAATACGTTTATTTAATATGAAACTTCTTCACAATAGCAATGCATAACTCTGTCTTTTTCTGCATGGTGTTGGCCTCGGGTCAGATGATTTCCCACTGAACGATTCGCTGGCATTCCATGGCCCTGGTAATGCAAAGTCACCTGTTTAGAAGGAGGCAGGATTCTTGTCCTTCTCTCCTTTGGGCACTTCATGAGAACCCTGCAAGTGGTGGTGATGGGCCATCAGTTTTCACAGCTCATATTGGCAGCACAGAAAAGATTAGTGCACTAACAGGGGAGACTCCTCTTTTGAAAAGAGGCTTTAAATGATGTCAAGAACCACCACAACGATATGGTTTTTACATAAATAATAATTAATTACATGTAAATCAGACTTTTCCCCACCCCTTCCATTAGTACCGTCTTTGCTAAGCTCTCTGTCTTGTTTCTGTCCACTCACTCTGAGTAGCTGAATGGCAACAGACATCATTTGCAATGCTAACGTCAGATACGGGTCAAAATGGACAAGGAAAACACAACCCGGGGTTTTATCAATGCAATAACAACTAGTTCTGTCTAGAGATGGCAGTGTACTGGGGTTTAACCTCTTCACTGCCACAGAGCCAGAAACAGCAGGATTTTACTTTTCTGGTTTCCTGTTCTGCTATTTCTAACTTATTTTCAGCCCTTTCCTTTTCCTGGCCACTCTCTTTTTTCCCCCTTCTCTCCCCTTTCTGGTGTTTACTAGAGCATCTGGTAGTGTTTATCTCCCAAGACACAGGAGACTTTTGTTTTCATAGATATGTAACTAGCCTAAAAGCTTTAATCTTTGTTGATGTTGGACTTTTGGATTAAAAAATAGTCATAATAGTGGAAAAAGTTAAGATGAAATAATACTTCAGCATAGAACACTTTGGAGACAGCATCAACAGAAAACCCTTGACGGGGACAGCTGCAATTACTGCATCTCCTTCACAGGCAATGCTGAACTTGTGGGGAGAGCAGGGCAGGGAGTGGGGAGACCAATTCCCTGAGATGAGACTGCTTGTTCCACTGGAAGCTGAGAGTGTGGCATGTCCTCATGGAGATTTCTGCATGTGCTCCTGCAGCAGCAGTTTAAGCAGACCCAGAAATGCCAACAAGATGTTAGAAATCTGTTTCCATCTCTGCTGGCTCCTTCCTATGCTGCCTCCCAGGAAGGCAGGGAAGGAGCTGATCTGGCTTTTAGCAGAGTCACACTGCACATGACCTGGGGTCTGAATCCCCCGTGGAGAAAAGACTGTGATGGAGGTCAGAGGAGGAGATGGTGTTTTGGATTTGGTCTCTTGCTCTAGAGAAGCACGCTGGTTTTCCTCTGAAAGCTTCAGAGATGCTGAGATTGGGTTAATTAGAAGTTGTCAAGATACAGCAAGAAGTGTTGCTGTCATCAGAGAGATGTAGAAAGTGTTACAGAAATTGGGTAGCAAAAGGCAGGTAGGTGTCTGCTATCTGCAGAAGATCTTATTTGCTGCCTTCCCAGGGGACTAGGCACTGTCCCAAACCTGCAGCAAAGTCAGCTAGGCTGGAAGCAGACCTGCAAAATCCGGGTGGCTGCTGCTTTCCTAGCAGGAATATATTCAGTTGCTAATATTGTAAATGCTTGCTGGTACATTTTTATAGCAATAGCATTTATGTAACTTAGGATTTTTATGTAAGTTAGGACTTTAAATTAAATGTCTTAATTCAGGTGCTACATACCTCACTTTCCACCCCTGCTCTCCTGCTACATAAGGTGTAAACCTGACTGTAACCTCTCCCAGCTTTTTGGGATAAAACATTTTTGGAAAAGCCTCACTTTGGGAAGGCAGCAAGCCGATGAAAGGGAGCTTAGCAGTAATGAACCAAGCTAATAAATTACCTAATGTCACCTTAGGATGGGTCTGTGGCCGCCTGTCACACAGCAGCACATCAAGCAGGAGATGCACAGTCGGTCTCTCCTAACCTTTGTACCTCCTCCTGCTAACCAGGGAGCTGGTTCTGGAACAGACCCGGCCTGTGGAGTCCTGCACACTGAAGGGTAAAATATTAATAAGCCAAAGAGGAGCTGGAGGTGTCAGTGAGGCTCCTGCACACTGCAGCCATGGGGGAGAGTGCTGCTGGTCTCCACACAAAGGGAATGGCAAACGGTTTCTCCGCAGAAAATTTCACCCGACCAATTTTTTTTGCATGCAAAAATGCAGATTCAGCAGCACCAAAACGGTCTGTGCACACATGCCAAACTTGTCATTTATAAAAACTCAAAAAAGCTCTGACAAATGCTGAAGCTGTTAGTTTTGACACTTCTGACATGAAACACTTTGATTTCTCATTTTGAAACTACTTTGTGTTCAAAATGTCCTTTAATTTTATTTTCAAGCAAGGGGGTGTGTGTCTTTTTTCTTATTCCCCCAAAAAATCAAAATTGAAATGAAATCTTCAGATTGACTCAACATGAAATTGTTCTTGGATTTTTGATTTCACGAGGCTTTTTTTTCTTAGATGTGTTTGGCTTCAAGTCACTTCTTTTTCACCCCCAAAATTTGCCAGTTGGTTTATCAAGAACCACAGCGAACATCAGCCCCTTTGAAGGGGCGCAGCTGCCACAATAGAATATTTTTTTCATGGCTGTCAGTTGCAAAAAGAAGGGAAAAAAAAAGAAAGGAGCCTTGCTTTTGCTTTCCAGGAGATTGAGTTCATTTTCTATCTGACAGGGATAAATAATAAACAGTATTTTTTTTTTCTGCTGTGAGGGATTGTGTTACGTTATCTGTTTAAACATTCCGTTACATTTTAGTAATGTGAATAATGATTATTCCTGTGCTTCTGAGCTCCCTCTCTTGGCTCGGGCGCCGGAGGTTCAGGAGACACCTGGCATTGTTGACAGAGCGCTGAACTTGAACGCCTCTCACTGTGACAGGGCAAGCCCAAATATTTTGGGAAGAGTCCTTGTTATGTTACGACAGGGGTTGGTAGCACTGATGCTGGGGACAGGTTTTGCTTTAATACAGAGCTGATTATGCTTTATTATTCAGGGAACAGCATGAACTTGGGCAGGCGGGCTGCTGGGAGAAGGAGGATTGCACTTGGGCACTTCTGATTTGTAGGATGTGCTGAAGGTCTTCCAAGAGATGCTGTCTCTCAGGAGAGGTCAGGATAGGAGCCCTGAAAGATGTTTTTCTGTGGGTGAGGAAGTGGAAGAAATAAAGCTTTTTTCAAAATAATATAAATGTTTAATGTAGTCCCTACATGTAGACAAATACCTGGGGAAGAGCTTGTATTAAAATACCTTTTTAATCATACTTTCTATCCCTCAAGGTGGTGTTTGCTTCCTACAGTGTACATCTTCCCTCTTTTATTGGTTTCTTCTGCTGAAGTCAAGCTGCATCTTGGCAGTGCTTTGTGCATCTCCAGTGCTGCACGAGTGTCCAGCTCGTGGTGTTTCATCAGCCATGGACTTTCAGCAAGATTGGATGGGTTGTGGCGTTTGCCAATTCACGTACGGCGTGTAATTATATTCAGGAAGCAATAGGAATTAAATTACATTAATTCCCATGAATATTCATTTAAGAATCTCGACCAAATTCAGGCAGATTAATAGTCCAACGAAAATACAATGGCTATTCATTGCCCCCACAGGAAAAGGAAATATGTATTGGCTGGCAGCTCAGGCCAAATGGAAATGTGCTATAGAAAAGTTATCTCTGGGTGGCTTCTGGTACAGTGGCGGCTGGAGGGACACCTCCAGGAGCAGAGAGGATTAGTGTGGGTACGGACGTGGGGAGCCTTTCCCATCCACCAGGAACGCAGAGGAGTCTGGGGTGAATCCAAGACTCGTGTCTCTGCACTGCCCATGCAAATCCAAACCAACTCTGACTGCAGTGGAGCTTCTCTGGACTCACAACAGAGCAAAATGTCATTTATTCTGTGCCTGACTGCCGCTGCCCTGTGCGCGGAGCCAGGCTGCAGCCTGCTCTGCCTGGATTGTGATGCTGCGGGGCAGCACAGCTATTTCTTTCCCTTACAAGCAGCACCAAGCTGGCTGTGCTGCTGGCTGTCTGCTCTGCCACAGCCAGCCCAGCAGCAGCCCTCGGGGTGGCTGTGGGGCAGCCCTGTCCTGCCAGGCACCTCCTGGCACAGGGAAGCTCAGTTCTGTTCCAGCTTGTCCTCCCAGCACAGGCCAGGACATGGCTTCTACTGTGGCCAGGGAAACTGGGAAAGTATAATAGCAAAAGCAGATGAAGGATGCAAATGTGTTTGCAACTGAGGGATCAGAATTTGGTATGCTGGAAAACCCCCTCCCCAACAACAATATTTCATTTAAAAAAATATCTGGGTTTGGTTATAGCTCTCATTTGGGAGAAGTTATTATTTTCATTTTGCCAGACAAGCCAACTTGAGACATTAGCTGCGTCACATTATCTCTTTGTGGGACTTCCCCAGTTGGAGAACAGATCCAGCTTCCACTAAAGCTGGTGCAGGTGTTGCGAGGAGCATAGGGCTTAGTCTGTAAGCTGATGTTTACACCTTTTAAAACTCCCACTCATAGGCAGGTTGACCTTTCCTGCCCTTGAAGTTCTCTGAGCAAAAGAAAGGTCCAGTTATTTTACCTTGCACATGTACCATGTGATGGGCAGAGCTGCATTTTCTACTTTTTTGAAGGTTATTTGTTGCCAGGCTGATCTGATTTGCCCTGACTACACCAAAAACAAGGAAATGTGGAAAGCAGCAACCACCATTTTGCCAAGAAGGGGTTTTGCCTCAAGTTGCAGTATGAGTATACTCACAGGGCTGCTTCTGCTTGTGCTTATTTGAAACAAAAGTCAGATAATCATAAAACCGGGCTGTAACTCCAATGTACATTTCTCTTTATGTCCGCCAACTTTTCGGGGCAGTACATGGTGTGTATCTCATCTTTTCATGTCTGATGTAAAAGGTAAAATAACAGCTGAGTACCCACATGGGCTTTGCACCTACGCAGGAGTGCCAAGTGGGCCAGGAAGCCGCCGTGCAGCCTGGTGATGTGCTCTGCAAAGCCTCATAAACCAGTGACTAAGGCAGAAAGGACTCCAAGGCCTGGCTCCTGGGACATTGGAGGTGTGGCATTACAGTAGCTTGGAAAACATTCTGACTTTATAACAAGTAACACCTATAATTACAGAGGCGTCATCACCTTCATAATTTTTTTTTTCTTAGCTAACAAGCTGTAGTTGTAGCCTGTGTACATCCCTGCCAAAATCTGCGAAGCATTTGCTCTTGGGATGGTTCTGCCGGTGGTGGGAATATCAAGCATCTTTCTCCAGGCACTTGTAAAACAATACAGCAGTAAACAATTCAAGCACAATTAGCAGCTACATAGGCAGAGGGGGAGGGAGAAGTCCCACCGCTGGTACTGTCTGTGGAATTAATCATGTTTTACAGAGTTGATATACTGGTTTGGATGTGTGAAGTTAAAAACAGGAGATGAAGAAGTAGCCAATAAGCGTTTATTCGAGGATGAAATGTAAAACAAGTGTTGTTTTTTAGCGGTATAGCGGAGAGTGTTTAAAAAATGCTCTTTTAACAGGTTTGGCTTCTTTTTCTTCCTACTAAAGAAACAGATGAACTAAAATATATAACGAGGTGTTGTTCGCTTTTAAAGCTGGTGGTCCCGCCAGGTGACACAAACCCCTGCGGTGTCTCCTGCGGTACCGGGGCTGCAGAAGCGGGATGCTGAACGCTCCGCTCCCGGCTCTCGCCCGTTCCCGGCCCCGAGCGCTCCCCGCCGGTCTGAGCGCACCGCTCCGGCAGCGGCGCGAGCATCACCTCCGCAAATATTTATTTGCAGCGATTTTCCGCTCTCAATTATTTAAAATATAATGAATTACGCATAAGTACCTCGCTATTAGGGTAATTCCAGGTCTTAATTGCTGCCCGCGCGGCTCCCGCCGTTCTGCCGGGAGGTGGCGCCGCGGGCCCGGCGCTGCTGCCGGAGCCGCCGGGGCCGGGCCGGGGCCGGGGACCGGGACTGGGGCAGATACTGAACTCAGCGCGGTTCGCCCCGCGGTACCGCTCCTGACAGTGTGTGAAACTATCGCCCCGGCCCCGGGTCAGTCCTGCGGGCAGCCACGCGCGATCGCACAAAAAGCAGGGAGGGAAGAAAGCCGGGCGGGTCAAGGAAAGAGTTTTTTCCCCGAACAAGTCGATCGGTAGCTCGGTAACTTGGCGGCCGCCCGCTGACTCCGGCCCGCAGCGCCGGGCGGGACGCGCTCCATCCCCGCCGGGCGCCCGACCACCGAGCCCCGTCCCCGTCCCCGTCCCGTGGGCGCCGCGGCGCTGCCGGCAGCGGGCCGGGGTCCCGGGAAGGGCAGGGCGAGGGGCTGCCCGGCGGGGCCGCTCCCCTCGCCCGCTCCGGCCGCCGTCAGAGGAGCCGCTGAGGTTCCAAATCCGCGCTAAGGCCATCCGTGCTGTTAAAATTCGCGGTGCGCGAGTGCCGGAGCCGCGGGGCTGGGGCAGCCGGGTGGTCCCGGCTCTGCCCCCTCTCGCGTTCTCCCCGCGGGCGCTGCCGCCCCTCTCCTCGGGAGCCCTGACGGCGCGGCCGGAGCGCTGCCGCTCCGCGCACCCACCGAGATGCGGAGCCAGCCCCGCGGAGCGGCTCCGGGCGGGCACGCAGCCCCGTCCTCGGGACGGTCAGTCCCGCTCAGCGGCCGGTGCGCGCCGCTGCGCACCCGCGCACTGTGTCTAAGCGCTGTTTGCGCCCACAGCGGCGGGCGCTGCGGGGAGAACGCGGGCAGCGCCCGCCTCGCCGCTCCGCGCAGGTAAGGCGGCTCCGCGGGTACCCGCGGAGGGCACTCCGGGATCCACCGCATCCCTCAGCTCCGCTGGCCTGATGCCCCGCTGCCCCCCGCGCGGCTGCAGAAAAGTTGGTAGGGGTGCGCAGCGCTGCGCCCCCGCCGACGGAGCGGCCCCGGCCCGGGCGCCGAGCTGTCCCTCGGGGCGCGGAGGGGTGCGCAGGGATGCGCAGCGCTGCGCACCGCGCTCCACCGCCACTTTCGCTTCCCCGTGGGGCCGCCCCGCCTCCCCCGGCCCGGCCCCCCCCGCCCCCCCGGCCGTCCTCCGCGGAGCTCCGCGCCTGCGGGGCTCTCGCCCTTCACCCCCTGCGCGCTTCACCCCCCGCTTCTATTATTTTATTTTTTTTTATTATTATTTTTCCCTTGCGCCGAGCCTTGTTTACCCAGCAGGTGGATGTGACGTCAGAGACTGACAACAGCAAAAAATAACAACATCTCCCTCCGCGGGGGTGTCGCGGGCCGCCCCCGGCCCGCCCGCGCGGGGCTGCGCGGGGCGGGGAGGGGGCGCGGGGCGGCGCGGGGCGGGGGCGCGGCGGGGCGGCGTGCGGGGCCCGCGGGCGCGGCGCCGGGCGGAGGGCTCTATTGTTATTTACCGAGCGGCGGAGCACGCCGCCGCGCCGCCCGGGCTCGGCGTGCCGGAGGGACGGGAGGGAGGGACGGGACGGAGGCAGCCCCGCGCCGCTCCGCGCCGCCGCCCGCCCGCGCCGCGGCCGCGCCGTGCTGGGCAGCGGCAGGGCCGAGTCCTGCGGGTGAGTCCGGCGCCCCCCGACACTTTCCCCGCTCCTCCGGGGCTGTTGCACTTTTCCCCCCGCCGGCCCCACGTGCCCGGCCGCCCCTCCCCGACCGCCGCCGCGGTACCGGGGGGGTGGGGGGATGTGGGGCGGCGGTGCGCGGATGCGGAGCCCCCTCCCCGGGCTGCGGGGCCGCCCGCACCCCCTCCCCGCCCACTTTGGAAACTTCCCCCCCGCCCCGCGCTGCGCGCACTCCCTGCCGTGGTGGGATGCGGCGCGTCCCGCCCCCCTCCCATCCCCGCTCGCGCTTTCCGCGTGTTTTCCGCCGGGTCCCTCCGCGCCGCCGCGCAAGGGGCGCGTACGCCCCAACTTCTGCACTCGGGGCAAGAAGTTGCGGTGGGGCCGCGCCCCCCCCCGCGCTGTGCCCGGCTGCCCGTTCCCCTTCCCCGAGCACCTGTTGCGGCTTTACGCCCGCGCAGCCCCTTCCGCAGGCGCGGAGCTCCGCGCAGCGCATCCGCCCCCACCGCGGGTCCCTGGGACGCGTTGCGCCCATCCCCCCCCCCATTTCTTTTCTTTTCTTCTTTTTTTTTTTTTTTGAAACGAAGTGTTTGAATAAACACCCGCGCCTCCCCAGCTCAGCCCGGCGCAACTTCTCACTGCGCGGGTGCGGACCGCGCATCCTTCACGCGCGTGTGTGTGCGCACGTCCCCCTCCCGCGCAGCCCCGCGGTGCGGAGCCTCGGGACGGAGCCGCGGCTCGCTGCGCGCCGCGGAGCCGCCGCCGGTGCCCGGTAAGTAGGGCCGCCCCGCGCACCTGCCGGCCCGCGCTGCGCGGCCGCGTCCCCGGGCAGCGGAGGGGTGCGCGCTGCCGGCGGCCGAGCGGCGTGTCCGCGCCTCCCTCCTCCCCACCCCCGCCCCGCCGGTTTGTGGGTTCCTTTCTTTCCTGGAAAAAAAAAAAAAACAAAACCAACAAAAACCCAAAGCAGCCGAGGGAGCGGGGCGCGGGCAGCTGCGCGGGCACGGCTCCGCGGGGCGCAGCGCAGCGCAGCCCGTTCCGCACCGCCGGTAACTATCAGCGACCGCGCGGCCCCGGCGCGGAGAGCATCGCCGGGCGGGCTGCGGAGCGCCGCGCTCTCAGCGACTCTTCTGCTGCCGCTTGGCTGTAATGATTTTAATTGCGTGTTTTTGCTTTGAGTGAGCCAAGCCGAGCGAGGTTACTTTTTTTGGTTTTTTTCCCCTTTTCCCCCCGGTTCCCTCTGAGCCCGGCAGCGGCGGCAGCGCGCAGCCCTCCCGTCCCTACCCGAGGCATCTGCCGCCTGCGAGCGCTCTCCGAGCCGCTTCTGTAGAGAAGCTGGAGCCCAACTTCTGTGCTCAGAAGTTTAAGGTTTCATTTTTAGTAACTGTTCTCGGAGTGAGTAATGGATGTGTACTGCTCGTAGCGTGTCGTCTACACTGTATAGCCTGCTGATTTCTGGGGTGCTGGATGGTTCTAAATATTAAAACAGTTCTCTAAACTGTGTTTGCTTTCCATACAGTTTTTCTAAAGTTGGATTTTACCTGATTTGACCAAATGTTGATGTCACTAGTGACAGCTGCTTAATTAGACAAAGTTGCAAGCATGTCATCGAAGAAACTTTTTTGCCTGTGCTGGTAATCCACAGCTTTTTTTATTATTTTGGAAAACAAGCATTTTGCTCAGTTTAATATTATTTTTAACAGTTTTTGTTACTGCTGAGAAGCACTTATGTTTTGTAAGTTTGAGAGAGCCTGAAATAACTCAAGTTCCCAGAGAAGCGAGTGTGGGCAAGGAGGTACCGTGCATCTCGGCACCGAGATTTGGGGGAAGACAGGGAAATTTGGGGCTGCTCGTTTCAACTTCTCTCCTGTGAAGCTTTTCCCCTGCACATTTTGTTTGAACTATCTCCCCACCATATTGAATGGACCAGGGCACTGGGGGAGGAAGCTCTCCACTAGTTACCATTCAAAAGGTGTCGGCTAAAATCTCATTGCAAAAAGGTATTGTAGCTTTAACATCTTGCATTGGCAGCATTCTTCCCCCTTAGTCTTTGGATTAGTCATTGTATGAGAGACAGGAAAAAAAAATCACTTTTTTTTTTTTTTTCTCTGGAAAAAGTAAAGTAAACAGCCTCCAACAAGTGAACCTTGACAACCCAGATTAAGGAAGGCAGGAGAGATCAAACAAAGCTGCTGCTGGGCTGTTGTCAGGAGCTGCCTCACTGAAAGCTCTGGACTATTCGATCAGGCAGCAAGGCTATATGTTCACTTATGCAGAAATGGACCATTACAAATGCTGATCTTTGTTGTGAAACCAAAGGATAACTCTGAGAAAAATAACTACTATTTCAAATAAGGCTTTCTGTTGCTTACGGTTTTGATTGCAAAGTTAGTTTTTTGTGCATGGGCTGGGGTTTGGGGTTTGTTTGTTTTTTTTAAAGTGATGATGGTTTGAAGTGCATTTTTACACTTTCAGAGGGACTTAGGATTTGATTATGTTTATGCTGCCTAGAGCTGCAGAGAAGAAGGCGTTAAATTAGTGCAGTGCAGAAAAACCTAAAAGTTCTGTGGAATTCAGCTTTTATTTCTGGATCGCTGAATTGTAAGGAAACGTGGATTTGGTTTTTTTTCTCTCTGTGTGTAAGTTTTGTGTTGGTGTATAATAGAGGAGTTTGGTTCTGATTAAGCACTGTATATTGGATGACTGCATTCCTAGAGTTTGGAAAACTTGTAATATCTTTGCTTCAAACATGTTGCCAAGCAGTCAGGATGGACCTTGGTTTGATACGCCGGGATTTTTACAAGAGATGTCTTCATGGCTGTATCACAGACACTGATACTGTGTAGTTTTTAGTGGAAATACCCGTAAAGAGTATTAATAGGCACTTGATTTTACTTCAATAAACAGTTAGGATTTAGCTACTAATGGAAATGAACCAGGGGAGTGAGGTTAGTTTTGTTGTGTGACAGTTTCATGTTTGTATTCAAACACTTGAACTCAAACTTTAAATATGTGTCACTTTCATTCCTTTAAAGTATTCTAAAACAATGGAAATATCTGTTTTTAAAAAAAAAATCCAAGTAAGAGGCTGTTAACCTAATGTATATTAATCAGGAGGCAGACCAAGTGCACATCTGCTGAAGAATTAAGAAATCCTAAATCTTTTTGCATAAGCATTTTTTTAATTAGCAGTGCAGATCTCACAATAAGTACTTTATACTTTCTGTAAGGTAAGGTTTCATAACTGTCCTGCATAACTTACTCTCAAGCCTGTAAAGATTTTTTTATGGTATATATTTTAATTAGACAATAAAAAGTACGTGCATTAAACATGCACATGTATGCTATTAAGCCATTTTGCGTAATGTGTAATGTTTTCTAACATCTATAAACATTTTCTGCTTAAATCAGTTCCACCAGTAACCGTAACACAGCTGGGTTTTGCCCGGGTGGGAGAAGGAGCAGGGAAGTTGAGCAGGGAATTGTGCATCGGACATTAGCGTGCAGCATACGCCGCAGTGTGCGTTTCTCATGGAGTGGGTCACCTTTTTCCAGAGCTGAAATTCACATTATCGTCCTTGATGTGATATACTGTAAACATTTGTAGCTCCTGAATTACTCCTGTTTCATAGCACTGTAAAAAATTATGAAAAAGGCTGGTGGTAAAAGGTAAATATATGGAATGTATCTAGTGTTTAGTATTCGTACCTCTTGTGGTCATTTATATTGAGAGATTGAACTGGATAACACAATTCCTTTTGTGAAATATCCGTTGAGCATGTATTTGTGTGTCAAATGAAATAACATATGCGCACACATATGTAGGATTTGTATGTAAAATACAGTTATTTCAGCAAGGCTGTCCGGTTATTTATGGGGCATAATGATACTTCTGTCATCTTAAATTTTCTCCGAGAAGCTTTAATAAATTTAAATAGATTATATGCTGTCAGAAAATAGTATAAATTTTGTTTACGATTCACTTGCTTTAAGGTACTTATACTAAAGAAGCTCATTTAACCCCAAGACTGAGGAGCATTAAGTGGTGAGAGGAGTCTGCTGAAGAGCTGCTGCTGCCCTTTGCTCTTGTGATAATCTTAAATTACTACAATTTAATTGCAACTTCAAGGCACTGAGCTGAAATATTTTTATGCAGCTGAGCCAGGGCTGGAGAAGGCTCGGTGGGGTTTTTTGCAGGTAGCTGGGTGTCTTTTGGAGGAGCAGCGTTTGTTCAGGCCTCTCCTGCCCTTCCCAGCACATCCAGCATCGTGTGTGCAGGGACAGGGTGCCTGGCAGGGAGCTTTCCCGGGGTTCCCACTGCAGGGGGAGCGGGATCAGGCCCCGCAGGGCTCGGGTGCACGAGGGTTTTGTTTGCTGTCCGTATTTAAGCTGAATTAAATAGTGCATTTTAATTATTCCTCAGATGAGCCTTGCTGTCAGAGCTTTTCCCTGCGAGCCTCTGCTGGGGGAGCAGGTGGGAAGGGGCTGGTGGCTGGAGGGGAAGCCCAGGGGGTGGTCAGCGGTGTGGGGACACGGTGGCACCCTGCTCTGAACATGGCCCGTGGGCACGGTGTGGTCCCTGTGTCCCCAGGGATGAGCTCAGGGTGCAGTCGGCCACCCTGGGCCTGATCCAGAGTGTGCTGGCATCAACTGGGGCTTCTGCTGATGTCGCTGCCTTTGGCTTTTGGTCTGTGCCACTAACTGGTACCACTGAAACTTTTTCTCCCCCTCCCTCCACGTAGAGTAGCGTGTTTTCACACCCGGCGAGCGCTTCGGCAGAGATGTGATATGCAGGAGAAGCCAGGAAGCATTTGCTAGGTGGAATTCAGAGACGCTGTGCGCTAGAGATCAGCAGCGTCTTTGAGACCGTTCTTAGAGGTCCTGGCAAGCAAACTTTATTCCAGAGCTTCGAAAGGTATGGCCAGGCTGGGAGCGCTTCACGTCGTGCCACCGAGGACGCGCGTCAGCGCCGGCCGTGCTGAGGCACAGCGGTGTTCAAATCGTGAGTCTGATTGTTTTTCTGTTGGCCAGAGCCTTGTGGAGTGTCTCGTTGCAAGAAGAGCCGGAGAAGATCTGGTGGCTGCTGGAAGTGGTTGGTTTTGCGCTGGCAGAAGCGCTGCTCGCAGCCTGCTCGCTGCGCGGTTCGATCCCGCAGCTCGCTGCGCTGGGAACTGCAGCTCCTGCAGGTAACAAGGTGATGATGCCAGTGTAGAGAGAGGGGGGAAAAATCCAGCATGGAATAAACCATGCAGTCCTTTCAGGAGAAACTTAATTGTGGGATTGCTGTAGTGTTTTACTTTAAAAAGATTTATTTTGTGCTGTAGAGGAATCGGTTGTGCTGTTTTGCTGAGATCATTTATTTGTTGGTTGGGATTTCTGGAGTGCTTTAACACGTGCTCTTTTTCCTTACTCCAGCGCTGGAGCTCCCAAGTCAGAGGAGCTGCTGGCTCTGTTCGTGTGCAGCCTTCTCTGCAAATGTGCTCTAGGGTTTTGTCTTTCTGTTCTCCTGGCACGGGTCTCTTCCATGCATGCAAGTGAGCAGGCTTATGTCTAATGGCTGTTTGGATGTGGCAAGTATCCAGAATAATCCTGATGACTTTTTGTTCTGCGTCATTCTGCAAATGAAGACGGGATTCTATGGAAAACGGGAAAAGGGAAGAGCATGGGCAAAATCAGTTTCTCCCTGAGAGGCACCTGAGGAGGACTAAATAATTTTTCTCCTCTCATTGACCCTCCTGGTGCTGTTTTTAAAGCATCTCCATTTTAGTGCCTTGAAATTGCAATTAAGTTGTAGTAATTTAAGATTATTGCAAGAGTGCAAAGGGCAGTAGAAGCTCTTTAGAAGTCTCATCTCAACACTTAATGCTCCTCAGTCAGGGGGTTAAATGAGTTTCCTCAATGTGAGTACTTAAAGTAACTAAATCGTAAACAAAATTTATACTATATTCTGACAACTAATAATCTATTTAAATTACATTAAAGTATGTGTGTGAAAATTTAATTAAAGGCAGAAATACTGTCAAGCCCTGTAAATATCTTGACAGATCTACTGAAATGGAACCCATATCGTAAAATATTTACATAGATCTGATAGGCTACAGTGTTTCTGGGAGTACTGTTCTGAAAATAATTGTGGGCTTTTTTCCCTTCCAGTTTCCCATTCGGTTGCAATGGTCTTGGAAAGCAACGCAAATAAATACCCAGAATGTTTTATTGGGATGATTCTCTTGTGTATTGTTTACTGCTAATGGTGCTGTCTGTACAGTGCTTTTCGCTGGTGTGTTTTTATTAGGAGAACCTGTTTCCTCACTAAGTTAGTTTAATTCAGAGGCACTGAATTTAAAAAATGGGCACTGAAATTAAAAAACTGGCAATGAAAACTGGGGCTCTGCAATGTGTCTGCGCTGGACGTGCCATCTGTGAATCAACTTTCTCCTGGGTGTTTGTCCCAGAGCACGGTGCTGCAGCATCTCCTGCCCTGCTGTGACTCTCAGTTAAATTGATTTTTCAGGTAGAAAGAGCTTACAGCCTTTTTTCCAAGGGTTTGAACTTTATATGGAAGTGTTTCCCAAAGTGCACACGGGGCACAGCACCTTCTTGCTGGTGCATCTACAGGCATATCTGCTGTGGTATGTAGTCCAGGCTGTTTTTAAGATGAAGAATGTTTTGCCCCGGGTAAAACTGGGTCTGTCTGAAACTTCAGCCAGACTTTGGCCCTTCTTAAAACACACTGGCTGGAATTCTGCAGGTGGTTTTGCTGGGAAGGTGCAGCATGAGCCGCGCTTTCTCAGCACCGTGTCATAGGTTGGAACAAACTCCAGTTTTTCCTGTCTGTAGCGTACACCCTGGAGCTGCAGGGTCGCAGGAGGAGGATGAGGATTTGGGCATGCAGAAGGGATGTGGTGGGAGCGTGGTTCTGAGGAGCCCGGGCCAGGTGCTGGGCACTGAGTGCTGACAGCCCGACAGAAGGTGGCACAGCGCGGCAGGTTGGCTGCAGCCTCCAATGGCATCGTTAGTTTTCCCCTCTTCGCCAGACATTTCCTTTCATGTTGGATCTGAGTTTTAGCTGTACTTCCCGATCAGTCTTGTCATCTTGTTGCTAACAATTAGGGTCAAGTGTCTTTCCTTGGGCTCTCCACAGTCTTCGTGTTGGTGTCCCTCCCCCAGCTGCCTGGCTAAGCTGTTTGTTCATTAATTAGTGGATGGGGCATATTAACACATCAGTAAACCGGAGTAGTCAGAGTTCCCAAGGCATTTCGGGAAGCCCTCTCTGGTTTTATGTGACCGGACATGCACTATTGCTGATTTAGATAGCGGAGCCGATGATGCCAAAGCGTTGTTAAGAGAGAGATAAATAGAGAGAGCCCAGCAGTAAGCAGAATGTCATGTCTCTATTAAAAAGCTTGTGATAAAGGAAGATAAAATGGTGAGGGGGGATTGCTGGAGTGTTCAGAGCAGCCACTAAACATCTGATCACAAAAATCGATGCTGAATTCCCTTTCTTGCGCAACACTTGCCTGCAGAATTCTGTCTGAGCCTGGGTCTGGTTGCAGCGAGCAGTGGAGCCCTGAAAGGACTTTTGTTCTTGCCAGAACGACAGCCACGGGGTTCTCAGGGATTCAGGAGCTGTCTGAGCTGGGATTCCAGCATCCCTCCCCGGCTCCTTTTGAAGTGGTGCTCCTGGGATGCTGATGAAGTTGTTCCAGGCTCACGCTGGGGCTTGCTGCTCTGTGCTGCCTCGTACCTTGATTTCCTGGGTGTCCAGGCCACCTGCCTTTCTGTCAGTCTGCAGGTCAGGCCTTGGCAGAATAACACCGAGGCAGATTTTTGTCTATTGGTTTTTTCCTTGCCTGGGTGCAGGGGCTGCTCTGCAGAAGTGAATAATAAATGGAACTGATTCTAAAGAACCAGCGGTCGCAGCAGACGGGAGAGGAGCGGGGTTAATTCTCCCAGTGCAGTAAAACGTTAAATCATCACAGCCTTGTTTGCTGAAAGGATGTTGATCATTCCATTAAGGAGGATTAAGTAATTAACTGATATTTCTTTAGGAACCTATGTCAGCTTTAAAAAGCATCTTCCTGGTGTTGCACAGTGAAGTGTATGTTTTCCTGCTGGAAAGATGGGAGCTGAGTGTGAGTGAGACACTTCTTCCTAAGGAACTTCTGGGAATACCGAGGGAGTGGAAAGAGGGAGGAAGGTTTTCAACTAAAATGTGCTGTTCCAATAGATTTTTGATAGCAACATTGTCTTTTATGGATTTTTGTCCAGTGGGCCTGCTGCGAACCTCATTTCAAGGGTATTCTGTTTGGGATTAAGAAGTTAAAACCTTCTTCAAGTGTTCCTTTTGGTACTTGCATTTTTATTTTTAATAATAGTTTTTATGTTGTAATAGTGAGCTCACTGACAGTGAGTCATGAACTCTGTCTTCCATGAACCTCATGACAAATCTGTGTTAGCCGCTCGGGCAGCTCGTCCAGCCCCGTTCCCACGTTTTATACTTGCGCTGGAAAGAAAAATTCCATTAAAATCACCCTTGTAAATCCTCCTGTGGTAGAAATCCCCTTAAAAGCAGCGCAGTGCAGGGGGCTGTGGGGCATCATGGTGTGGCTCCAGACATTGGGTTTGGAGCACATTGAAGCTGGGTTTGTCTGGGAAAGGCTGGCGGTCCCGGGGAGGATGTGCCTGGCCAGGGTTTTGGCGTTGGCTTGTTCTCAGTTAGGGAAGTGTGTTTTGGGGGCAATGCAGGTGCAGGTAGAGCAGCAGGCGGGCAGAGGAGAGCAATGGCAGAATTTTCCACTGTTTCATTTTTGAAGGATCAGCTTGAAGCCCCTGGATGAGAGGAGCAGGGGGCTGCGTGACCGCTCGTGCATCCCGCGCTCCCAAGCTCGCTGCCAGGGTTCGATCCAGTTTTTGCCTCAGCAAATCACAGAATTTGGGATTAACCTCATCAAACCGCTGCTGTTTCTTGTGTAATGGTCCCAACCTCTAATACTGCAGTTAGTGATACTGAAACTACACCCAAACTGAAATTTTCTGCGCGAGAGATGGATTCTGGCCGGCAAATAGCATAACCCAGTGGCACCAATTGTGTTAGTATTGATACTTTCTGCTTTTATAACAGCTCTCCTTCTCAAACAGGGCTCCTTCAGACAGTACCATGCAAACTGTTGATCAGTGCGCTGTAAATTATTCCTCCCCCTGGGGTGAATTTCATAAATAGTTGTATTTCCATTACACAGGCAGATGTAGCTTCAGTTATGTGGCCTACCCTCTAAATACCCCTGTTGAAATCATTGGAGCTCACTGATGGGATGGACTGAGTTAAAAAAAAAAAAAAGAAAATTAAAAGAAAATCAATTTGGCTAAATAATAAAGTCTTAGAATATTCACATGTGTAACGTATAAGAATCTCTGTGGATGTTTGTGCAGAACATCATGGCCTGTACCTGCATTAGCAGATTTAGACGAGAGATTTTTCACAGTAAGTTTTGCAATAGTAATAATGTCTTAACAGCTTTAGTAATTAATTTTAATCAGAGAGTTGTCAGGGGCCCTATCCTGCTGTCATTGAATTAAATGAGTACTGGGAGAAGGTGGCTCTGAAATAGCTCGTTATAAATTGTTTTTGTTAGTTTTTAATGATATGCCTGTGTATATGTGTTCAGATAATATATATTAAAGTTTGTAAAGCTCCTGAATTCTAGGTTTGGAAAAGAGCAAATGTGTTTTTCAGTGATAAATTACTTGATACCTAAAAGGCTTTGAAAGAGGAATGTCAGAAGTATGCAGCACAATTATTGTTTGTTGCAAGTATTTTAAAGTTTTTCTCTGGCTTTACCTATTGAAGTTTTCTGAAGTCCAGTAGTGTGAGGAATGATGGTTTTGCTCAGGAAACCTTTCTAATCCGTCATTTTATTTACAGGATTTAACTGAGAATGGAAGAAACCCATCTTGGTATATTTTAGCTGATTTTGTACCATGTTATCTATTCTGATTTTTTTTTCTTCACTTCTATAAAACTAGTATCTGCAGCATTCAAAAATACTATTTCATAGAAGTTAAAATGGAACATTGCCTGTGATTTAAACTAAAATATCTTAAGCCTATCCAGTGTATTCCTGGCATTAAACAGTCAGAGAAGGCTAAATATTTCCTATCTATTTTTCAGATTGGCTGGAGTATAGTCTTTCAGGAAAAGGGTCCTCAGCCAGTTGAAGGGGAAATCTGATTTTTTCAGCAAGTGCTTCATATTTACTGAGGGATTCTGAGTGTGCAGAAGTGTGTTGCATGGAAATGGAAATTTACTGTCTAGGATTTTTAGGGATTTTAATCGATGCCATTAGATAGAGGCACGCTCATAGAGAGGTAAACTAGTAAATCTGAACAAACTGAAAAATGGTAGCTATAGGTGTCTGGCTCTGTTATCAGACTTGCTGCCTAAGCCAGAGTTTATGCACTGTGATAATGCTAATGACCAGCAGAGCCAATGATGCATGACTGGAGGAAATCAGTGGTATAATCGGAAAAAGTTATCAGGTTTTTGTCATTAAATATTACTGATAAATAATACACTTCATTTTGAGTAGATAGGATGTGTTTAATTCTGATGTGGAGAGTTTCAATTTAATAAGGGGCATTGCTGAGTAAAATGATAATCTTTTGTAATTTAAAGGGAAAAACAGAAATGCATTTGTTTCAGCATAACCTCCTGGCAGCCACCATCCACTGCTGTTGCCTTCGCTGGTGTCTGGTATTGAGGAATATTCATAGCAGTTTGAGGTGGCTGCTTATAGCAAGGTGTTTTATCTAAGTTACTACTTTGTACAGAATTAATTACATGAGGCCAGAACCAAAGGGGTTCTGTTTAGTATAAACTAGGTAAAATCTTTCATTTTCTGCTTAAAAATGTGAATGTTGCAGCAAATACAAACTCTGTGCTCCATGCAGTGATTCCCTACAGAGCAATCTGCCTGTCCAGGCAGTGACAGGAGGGAAGGGATGAGGACAAAAGATAGAGATAAATTAGATCTCATTTTGCAACTTATCTTTCAAGTCAGTGGGAGAACAAGGAAGAGAAGTAGAGCTTAAACTGAAGGAAGAGGGATATTAATAGTCTCTATAAAGGACAGTTTGCACCAGGAAAAAAGGAAAAAAAAATCTGCTTGGCTTTTTTTAGCAAAACAGGCTAACACCCAGAGTAAATCTGTGTCATTAACTGAAGCAGTGCGTGATTTTTAGAGCATCTCTGCTCCTCGTGTGCGCCTGTCCCTGGGCTGGAGGCAGATGTGGTGCAGCTCTGCCCAGGGGAGGTTCCTCTTGCCAGCTGCAGAACCTCTGTCTGGGTCAGCCCATGGCCCTGTTTGAGCAGATGCCACCAGTTTGGCCCAACGAGTGCCTTTGTAACAGGGCCAGGATCTTCCCACCACCCCTTGGAGTCGTGCTCGATCGCTGAATCTCAGCTCGGGTTTCCAGAATTAGATGGCACAGTGAGTAAACACAGCGTACTTGCCAGTTCTCACATCCTCTTTTGCAGCGAGTATTGCAGCAAATCCTGCAGGTTTGACTCATCTCTGAAGTTCTTCACTGATATGAAACAGATCTTGTCTGCCTCTCTCAAAAGAGCTGGGAATGTGGCCTCGGCTCCTGAGCTCACAGTCCTTCTGGAGATGAGCACTGTTTGCTTGAGTTGGCCTCTCAGAAACTTGGGCGGCTCTGAGTAACTTTAGCTGGAGTTATGTCCCTGTATCTGCTGGTAAAATTTGGCCTGCAGTTATCCTTTATTGAAAGCTTCATGGAAATACTTCATTTTTGCTATGCTCAAATATTTACATTCTGATAGGAAGATTTTTTCCCCTTCCATTTCTTTGTGGATTCTTTATTTCCTGGTTGATGCCATAAGCACAGAGAAAGTATAATGCTTTGTCAGGTAACAAGTAATATTCAAGTTTTCAACTTATATTTCTCAAAGGCCTGAAAGAAAAAAAAAGTCTGCCCGTTTTGGAAGTATTTGTTGGATTGTAGTGATCCATCAAGGGTGGGATGGAGATTCTGCTTAACACGTGGGTAAGTTGGCAGGGGAAGGTCATACAGGGCAGAAAACTTTTCTGAGTAAATAGAAGTAGTGTCAGGTACAGCCCCTGTGTTAAGAACAGCACGTCTCAGTGTTTCTGTTCCTCGGTGTTGAATCACCTCCGCATGTTTCAACCTCTGCCTGGTGGTGCTCTCGGCACATTGAGGAGGAGGACACATCTCACAATGGTCCACACGTGTGCCGTGACTCAGGCGCGCTCACAACTCCATGACATGCGTCAAGCGAGAATTGTTTCCTTGCAAAGCCTTTGCCTCCTTTGTTTTTGCTCAGATGAAAGCTACTTTCAATTTGACTATTTGACAGCGCGCTCGGTGCCGTAGAGTGAGGGCTTGGTTCACTTTGCAGTTAAGTAGATTCAGATATCTCAGCTTGTCCCTGGGTGTGCTTCCCATTGCATCCCCTGTGCTTCAGCTGACCAGAGGTGAGACTGCACAGGAAGCTGGACCAGTGGAAAACTGCCTTAAGCAGGGAAAAGATGTTTTCTGCCAGTTGAACATCCTCATTGGATTCTGGAGATCAGAGGAGGGTCTGAAGGGGTCAGGGCCACCCCGTTGGCCACTGGATAGTGTTTGCTGTAACGTGAGACCTCTGCCAGAGGCTTTGTGTCTGGATGTGCTCTTCTCAGTCTGGGCAGAGCATCCTTCCATGCCCAGCTGCCTTGGGGCATGCTCCCAGCAGTGCCCGATGGTGGGACCACCCTGCCAGAGCTGCCAGGTGTGGATTTCCCTTAATTGTAATTGTGATGCTGCTCCCTTAGTGCCAGGTACTGGAGTTGTTGCTGTGCATGTCCTGGCATCACGTGTTCCTTGGGTTTCCTTCTTCCCTGTGAGCTGTGGATGATGAGCTGGTCCAGAGGCTGGGAATTTGTGATGAGGGCACTGAGATACCCAGGTTACTGGCTGCTGCTGTTTCTTCTTGTTTTTATAATAACTTACCTGTGCGATAAGCAAATGCAGCTGCACATAAAACTCAGATAAAGCCGTGCCCAGCCTGCCATGCGCCTGTGGAGTCAGAGAGCCAAGCTGATAAGGAGAGAGGTGGCCAGAGCTCAGGAACAGGCTGACCCCAGAAAGGGTCAGTCCCATGCCCTGTGCTCAGTGGGTGCTGTGCAGGATGGATGTGCTGGCTGTGTGTGGCACGGGGGTGTCTGGGGAGGGTGGGTGGCCGTGGTGGCTCTGGTGCAGGGACAGCCACAGGCAGTGCCACAGCAGGGCTGCTGCTGAGCCCAGGTGTTGGCGTTCCCTGGCATCAGCTCAGGCTTCCAGTGGGGGTTTGAGTAAAGCTTTGAATACAGTTTATGCTTTTCCTGCTTTTGATATGGGTGCAGGTGCACGTTAATAGGAAGTGAAAGTGGGGCAGCCCCGAGGGAGCCTTGCTCCAGCCATGCCAAGCAGGTACAGCCCACGAGCCTTATCACCTTGTGATAACCTGGTGCTGGCATTCCCGTGCCACAGGGATTATGGAGGTGAGGCCGTGCTGCAGTTTGGCAGGGACCTGGCTCCTCTACCCTGCTGTGTGCTCAGGGCTGCTCTCCCTCCTCATGTCTTGTCCCTGAGAGCTTTCATCCCTTGCTGTGCCTGTGCTCCGATGCAGGTGGATCAGCAGAGTGGTTTTGGAGGGGTTGGCACCACAGAGCAGCGCTGCAGGGCATCCCTGACTGCCCCCAAGCCTTGCTGTGTGACTCTGGTGATGAGGCGAGCTGGGCATTCTCCATTCCCTGTCGGAGCCAATGGATAATTCTGGGGGAGGCTGGAGCAAGGAGAGTCCTCAGTTGTGAGGAGAGGCTGGGGCTGAGCCCACGGCGCTGTCACTGTCACTGGGGTCCTTGGGCACTGGTGGAGACTGGTGTGCGTGCCCAGGGAAGTGAGACCCAGCCCAGCACCCAGCTGCCTGGGGCCTGGGGCCTCCCTGGTGTTGCACAAAGTCATTTGCCTTCTCCAGCTGCCTTCAGCCTGCTCACTGCCTGGTTTTGCATTGCCTTACTGAGGAATTGGAATGTGCAGTCTGTGAAGTGAGACAGTGAAGTGTTAGCCCTCACTTTTAATTATTACCTTTGTTTTTGGAAAGGAGTAGCAGCCAGGATAAAATTTTAGTAGGAATAAAATTCTTGTTACCCACCTTTTGTTCCTGCTTGGTTTATGCCCTACCTGAGGTGTGGATATCCCTGGGAGACAGCTGATGTGCAGGTGAGCAGAGCTGTGGTCCTGAACCCCTCCTGTCCTCATCCTCTCTCTTCACCATGTGCTGAGGTACCACCTTCTGCACGTGCAATTACTGGATGCTCCTAAATAACCCTCACCTTGCATCAGGGTTACTCACTGCTCATTCTGATGTGTTAACACCCCATCTGATTGTAACTTTAATTGCCCTGTGTGCTCCTGTATTTTCCCCTGACTCCTGGACCAGAGGGAGGGTTTGCTGCAGGGAGGGTCCAAGGAAGGCAGTGTTATCAGGGAATGGGCTCTGCCACTTGCCAGGCTGCACATGCAGCGAGTGCCTGGAACAATGCCCCTCCAAGTCACGGCAAATTAAGCGTCGCAGACAGATGCAGTGATGAAGCTCTGTGAGGAGATGTGTGACTTGGATCCAAGAGTTGTGAGATGTGCAAAGATGGAAAGGAAAGCAAACTTCTCATCCAGCACATGGAGGCTGTGGTGCTTGTGCCCCAGGGTGCTCCAGTGCAGCCATCCAAAGGCTGCTGAGATCTCTGTTGTCCCACTCAGGTCCCTGTCGCAGCAGTTCCATAGCCAGGAGCTGGATATGCCATTTTTGTTATTATCAAGGTAAGTAAGGTAAGCCCCATTTTTCTCTAGTATGGCAGAACTCTTGTTTCTAAGTGAGCTCAATTTAATTCCATTTTTCAAAGCAATGAGAGTTATTTCATAGAATTGGCATCATTAGAGCTGGAGAAGACCTCTAAGATCGTTGAGTCCAAGTGTTCATGGTACCTCATCAATAAATAAAGGGCTGCTTGGAAACCCTGAGCATCCTGTCTGTGCCCCACTGTCCCTGTCAGGGCCTCCAGGTGTGCTGTGTGCACTGAATCACATCTGCTACGTGAGTGGGAATGTGCAGGGGGAGACCAAGACTTGTGAATGGCAGAAAGGAGTCTGAGGAGGAGAAATTAATAGAAGGCAAATGAAGAATTCTTACATTCACACAGCTCGTTACTCAGACCCATCATCATGGCAAAGAAATGGGAGGAACCTCTGTTGCCAATTGAGGTGTCCAAAAGCAGCAGTGTCTTCCAGCCTGAACTAAAAAAAAAAAGTAAATTAGGCAGTGGTTGATTACCTCTTGGTTTTAAATAAGTGTAGTATTGAGTGCAAATTAAAAACAACCTTGAAACTGCACAGATTCATAAAACTGTACACTGGGATTTTAAAAATTACCTCCATTGGAATCCTGGAAGCATCTGTTACATAATTAATGCACTTAAAAATATATTCTATTTATGATTAATCCAGCACTGTAGTGTGTGCTAGTTAAATGCCTGGATCCCAGCGTGCAGTGCAAGGAAAGAAATGCAGTTGTAATCTATTTGATGGTTATAGGAAAGGACATTTGCTACAAATAAATACATTTTCCTTAGTCTTTTTATTTGTCAGGGCCAAGCTTATGTCTGTTGTGCTGAGTTTGTTGACTGGTAAATGTTTTGAATTTTATGCTGATAATTTTGTAGATCTACTGGAAAAAATAAATCAAGAATAATTAGGGAGATTGACCATACAGTAATGTACCACATGGGTGACAATGTTGATGATCTGGGGTATGGTATATGCAATTAACAGTGCTCAGGCTTGGTGCTGCAGAGCTCTTCAAACACTCTCTGAGTTACACAAATGCTGCAGGGGATGCACGTCTGTCCTTGCCAAAGTTACTGGAGGCCTTGGGTCTCCTCTCCAGAGGAGTTCTCCAAGCTGAGACCTCTGGGTGAGAGTGGTGGAGCAGGCACAGCAAGCACAAGTATGACTTGACAAACCTCAGCCTGCACAGATATTTTAATCAGGAAGGTTTTAGGGGCTCTGTAGCCATTTTTTTTTTTTTTTTTTGGAGGCTTTGAGTTGGAATCCAGCCATGGGGTCCTGGAGCAGTTTCTGGCATCACACTTCCTCTGACAGATTTTTCTCTCTGCCCTCAGTTTCTGTTCCCTTTTTTACTCTCACCCTTCATTGGACACTGTCTTGTCAGGTTGGTGCCAACTAAAATCCTTTTCTTCCATCTTACTTTCGTTCCTGCCTGTAAAGCCTGCAAGCTGTTACAGTGGCCCTTGGCTCTGCTGTATTCCAGTGGTGGTCCCACCTTGTGGAATGCTGTGGGTGGCTGTGGGTCCTGTGTTTCCCTGCCTGAGCATCCCAGGTGGAGCAGCAAGAGCTGCACAGTGCTCTGGGAGTCTGTTAAAAGCTGCTTTTCCAAATGGTTCTTTTTCTGAAGCGAACAATTGCGTGTGTTAGCTCAGGAGGGATTTTGAGATTGAGTGCTGAAGGTCCTGTGGCACCAGGGCTGTGGCTGCTGGATTTTTAAGGGGTCACCTGTATTGAATCCACACCAGCAGCATGGCACAGTGTGGACAGTGGCACCTCTGCCTGGTGGGCTCTGCCCTGTGTGGAGACAAGGCGAGGACAGGGACAGCTGTGTCCCATCTGCCTGTGGTGTCCCCATGTCCCCTGTGTGGGGTTTCTGTGCCGTTCCAGTGCGGGTGCTGGAGGCTGCAGGGATGTGAGAGCGTTGTGGCAGCCCAGCTCATCCTCTTCTCCATCGCTGACAGTGGAAGTGAGTTCCTAATGAACTCAGCTTTCCACTTTCTGTTGGTTGTCTTGTTTCTGCACTCCAGAGTCCCTGGTGCCCCTTCAAAATGTAGTGAGGGAGGAGCGAGCCTGGTTTTGTGGGAGGTGGAGATGCTGAGATGCTTTTACCTGCGGACTGTGCTCTGGGCTCGTCCTCGCCATTAATCCCAATGGAAACGTTTCTTCTGACTTTTCCCACTGTGTAATGCAGAGCCCTGTTATCTCTGCAGTACAAAAATGCACTCAGCATGGGCTTTTTCTTTAGTCCTGAGCAGAGATGGATGTTGAGATATGTCTGCATAGGCCGTATTTTGAGCAAATTAGGACAAAAAAAAAAAAAAATTGATTACTATTGGTAACTTAATTTTCTGCAAACCAAAGAGCCCAGAAGAGAAACCCACTTCAAAAGCTCTTTGTTTCTTCCTTTTTTGTTTTTTTTAACAAAGGCTACGTTCTAGCTGTATTTCAGTGGTCTCTGGTTTCAGCCACTTTCTTTGATACTGAATTGTGTGAAAGCAGTTGTCAGACTGAAGGAAATGATAAAATCTACGAATTAAGGCAAAGGATGAGAAGGGCAGTGGGTAGCATGAAATGGAGAAGTGTTGGGATCCAACGAGCATTCCTGCGAGCAAACCCCAGTTCCTGTGCTTGTAACAGGCCAGGTTGGTGATGTTTGGTGAATTTAATGGATTGGAGTGGCTGGTTGATAAAAACAAAGAAGATTTTTAGGGAAAAGTAGAATCTGGTGACTACAGTAATGCATATTTATTTTTAGAGCTCGATTGCTTTTGAGTTGCTAGCATTAGAAAAACTTCTTAGCTCGCATTATACTGCAAATTTCTTTAATTTATTTTTAAAGTGGAAATTTTGCAAGCTGACGTTTTGCAGCATGCGTAGTACGCTTTTGGCTGACAGCATTGTCTGGCAAAAGAAATAACCAAATTATTATTCAGTCATGGGTTTTTAACAGCCGCAAAGCAAGTGGATGTTAACTAAATGATGCAATTTATTCCCTTCCTGCTTATTGCCAGCTTGCCTATTACAGAGAGACTGCCAGCTTTAAATAAGTGGTACCCAGATGGTAGTCGCATGACGCCCACTTGGTTACGGAGCCTAAGCAGGGAATAACTCGGCAGCCACTACAAGCTGTGGGTCAATTGAGGGGGAATGCCTGTTGCTTCACAGTTTTGCATATGTAAATCTGTTAATGTTATGTCAGTATTGTGCGGTCTAAACACAAGCACTGCCTTTCTCCGGGGCCCAGATGAACTTGGATCGCCGCCCAGTTAATGAGGAGCGGGCGTGCGGAGCGGCGCTCGGAGGCAGCGGCTGCCGCTCGCCGTCAGCCCGGGACGCTCCCTCCGCTCCAGCGGCGCTGCCCGGCCCGCAGCGAGCGAACACCTCCTCTATTTATAGCACGGAAAGAGGGCTGGCTGGGCTCGGCTTGGCCCGGCCCGGCTTGGCTTGGCCCGGCCTCCGCTGCTCGCTCGCTGCGTCTGCCGCGCTCCCGCAGCCTTCATGGGCTGCAGATGTGGCGCAGCCGCCTCCGAGGAGTCATGAACTGTGTCGTCTGCGCCCTTTAACAGCCAACATCTGCTGCGGCTGCCTGTGCGAGCGGCATGGAAACAATTCCGGGCGCCGCGCTCCGCTCTGGCCGCTCGCACCATCACTCTGTATTAATTGCAGCGGGATAGTTGCTGTGCGAGTCAGGTTTGAAGGCGATCCTTCTCCCCCCGCCGCTCCCGACCCCACCTTTTTTATTATTGTTTTAAAAGCTGTAGTTAAAATCGTTTGACATGGGAACGGTTTTTATTGTTGATCATCTCTGGTTCTGAAAAGTTTATTACAATGGGTGAAAACAACAACCAAAAAAACCCCATAAAAAGCTGGGGCTGTAATATGCTTATAGGCTAAAAAAGTACCAATAGTGTTGATTTAACCAAAGAAAATGTTCCTGGAGGTATTGTAAATTTTATGTGCCAGATGAAAAGCATTAAGTGTGTTATTTTTCACGAAGGAAAAACATTCTGATTTTTAACCATTTTGTAAATTATATTAATGCTGTAATATGGGCCTGTTCCAGGAGTGCTCGCCCCGTGAGCGGGTCTCGTGGGGCGTGGGCTGGGGGCCCTGGGTACAGGGACTGGCCAGGCAGAAATCTTGTGTTTTTGGGCAAAACACTCTGTCTTTGTTTGCTTTTTGGGGTTTTTTTCTCCCCCTCTTCCTTTTTTGGAATTTGCAAACGAGCATTTTAAATGCATCAAGAGTAAAATTTAGGGAGAAAATAAGCCGCTTTGGAATGTAGCGGAAAGCTGAGATGCTTCAGTATTTTATCTTTATTTTGCTAATTATTTGTCATGGAGATCGGAGTTGATTCCCTGAGATTTCTTTTAAGCCTCTTAAGATTAATTTTTTTTGGCTAATGGTAATTTTCCTCCGCTTGATGCTCCCCAGCTAGAGCGTTACTGCTTAGCAGCACGGCTGGGGGAATAAGCTCAGGGTTCAGAACGTGGACTAGCAAAGGGAAAAAGTGATGAGGAAAACCAGAGGGTCTGGAAGTGCTGTAGGGATTGTGTGGAGGGTTTATAATTTGGGGCGAGTCCATCATCCCCATGGCTTGGGCTGGAATGGGAATTTGTACAGCAATTGTGCTTTTTGATGGAAAATTAGTTAGCAGTTGTTGAAGAGCTCGTAGCAAATCCTTACACAATAAAGGTAAATCAAGCTCAGCGTTGGTTTATATGTGATTTTTTTTCAGTTGCCTATATTAATGTGAGAGCTATAGCTTCCCCTACTGAAAACTTAATTAGGCAAACAGAATGCTATGTTAGCAGACACTTACAAACCCAATGTGCTCACAACTAGATTCAAATAAGTTAATAAGAGTTATATTAGGTGTTTCTAATGGTACTCTCCATTTTTTAAAGTAAATGCTGGCTTTGGTAATAAGCCACCCACACCTTTTTGGGTAATGGTTTAATTGAAAGGCTTGATTGTGTCCATTGAGCTGCAGAGGATCTCTTCTGCTGCGTGCTGTGGTAGTGCAGGTCTCTCTGAACCCTTTTTATTTGGGTGCCTGATGTAAAGGCCCCTTAGGAAAAAACTAGGATGAGGGAAGGAAACAATCTGTTGTGGAGTACACGCAGAGGAGCCAGCAGACAGGAGCAGAACAAATCTGCAGAGTTAGTGTGGGTGTAGGGGTGCGTGCGTGTTTGTGTGTAATGTATTTAAAATGCCAATAGCTTATGCCTTTTGAAGGCTCCAAATCATAGCTGTCATATTAGCTATACCATTTCCAAAATTAATGCCAGGAACAGACTGATACTGATTGTTCAAAAAAAAGCATCATTATTCTGTGACACTTTTTTTGGGGGCTTTTGACATCCCCTGTTAAAACAGGTGTGGTTTCCATGCAGTGTTCCTCAAAAATTGTTTGCTGAAAGGATTTTGATTCCGAATTTAAGATATTTTCTTAAATTTTTTTTTCCCCTCCAAGAAGACAGAATAACAAGGAGAGAGGGAGGGAGCCTTCTTACTTTCCTACTGATTTCAGCAAAAAGATGTTTGGACAAAGAGCATTAATGTGAAGCCTGAAAATTTAAATTTGCTGTCAGAAATTTGAGACTTTGTTATTTCATAACTATTGCTACACCATGTCCTCCATGTCTTTGTGCTTCTGTCTGCAAAGCGGGAATGGGAAAAGGTTGCCGTGTTAAGAGACTGCTGGAGGATTTAAATATAATGCTTGTGAAATGCTGAGGTCATCTAATGTAGGGCGTTTTGCTAATAAAAAGGATCAATGTCTTCAGTCTGCTTCAGCATGACCTCTCTTGGTGTGATGCAGTGGGTCTGAGGTGTTTCTCAGCAATGTTTTTCCCATTGTGGCAGAACATGCCTGGTTTTGAGCCACCTAGCAGAACTGCCCACGGTTGCTGACTTAAAAAACATTTATTGAACGTCAGTAAAGCAGCTTTTTTTTTTCCTCACTGTATTCCTACAGATCATGTCCACCTTAAAATTCATTTATGCCAATATTAACATGTGGCCTGTAAAAGTGTGTGTCTGTGTGGGGTATGGCAGCCTTGAATAGAGCAGAGCCTGGTTGCCTGGTAAGGACAATCTTGCCAGAACAAAAACCTACAAAGAAAGAAACCTACAAAAAAAAAAAAAAAAAAAAGGTGACAGTGCACAAAAGTGCTGTTAGTTTGTCAGCATTTTACACAAACCTTCAGTGCTGAGCAGCGCTCAGAGCACAGCTTGAGAGGTTCTCTCTGAAGCCGAGAGATGGTTTGGGGGATTCCCTCAGAGAAGATCAGATAAGATAGTAAGTGGAGGATTTGGGCGGAAAAGTGGTTTGGAATTGCAAATCAGTGGTTTGCCCATAAGTGCTTTGGGTTGGCTGTGGTGTCTTCTGATCATATATATATATATATTTAATTTTTTTTTTTCCTCCGAAGATCTTGAGTATTTTTTCACCCGTCTTTAAGCTCTCTCAGAAGGGTCCTGATTTTCAAAGGCTGAAGATGGCTGCTCACTCCAGAGCTCTGCGGGCTGATGTGAAATCACTGCTTGTTCTCTCGAGGCTCCTGATCTCGGTCTCTGATAGAGCTCCTCACTTTCAACTGCTTCAGCATAATTCAGTGCTTTCTTGAACATTGTAGGAGGTTGAATAAATATGATTTCTACAGTATGTATGTATACATAGCTCTATGTATGTATATATAAAGAGATGAAACTTGGACATGCTGGGTGTTAAGCAACACGCCAAAAGCAACAGGAGGAAGCAATGTCAGAACAGGACTGAAATTTATCTGTTGCTCACTGGTGATCCCACAGCTGGGCAGGATCCAGCTGAGCAAACTGTGATGTGGTGACTGTTCTCTCTCATCCCACACAATGTACTTGTATTGTAAAATATATATTCAAATATTTAGGAAGTTGGACATTCTTCCTGTAAGGGCTGGAGGATGGTAGCTCTTGGATCAAGCCCTCTAAACCTTGGGTATTTCTTTACTGATGTGAATGTAAAGCCTTCATCTAGGAGGAAAAAACAGATTTTGCAAGTTTAGTAACTCTGCCAACACCTGGCTGCACAGAGAGGTAAGTGGGGATGAGGGTTTTGTTGTTCTCACCTTTTTGCTCATATTGGAAGAAGCAGGGGCAGAGGGGCTGGGTGACGCTGGGCTGTGTCCATCCCACACTGGTGGCACAGACAGGTCCCAGCCCGTGGGCTCTGAGGGACTGGCTGCCCTGGGGACACAGCAGTCCCCACAGCAAAGGTGCTGAAGCTGCATAAAATGCTCAGGGCTGTGAGAGCCTGGTCTGATCATTCTGGCACAGCCTCATCTTCATTTTGTGGCCCCTGGTCTGCTGTGTCCTTCACCTTCACTGCTCTGCTTTCATGGAAGGCATTGTTTGAGCAGAGTTTGGGCTGTGCTTTCTGCCTCAGGTAGGAGCAGAGGGGTTTTACAGACAGCACCTGCATCCAGCTGCTCTGCTTGCCCTGCATCCCCAAAACACCTCCCATGCCTACTGTCCCTTTTCTAGTGGCTTAAAACCCATGGATGGCTTTGTTTCATCCATGAGGCAGTCGAGTTATCTCCAATCTCAAGACTGAAGATACTGTTGGCATAACACAGGTATAATTACTGTGAGTATAATCAACAAGGATTGCTGGATTGATTTCTCTCTCTTCTTTTTTCCTTCAGGTGTTTAAAAAACCCCAAACTTGCATAAGAGTGCGTAACTTGGTAGAGTTCCCCATTGCTGGAGGCACTTGGTGAGCTGGAGCTCAGCTTCCCCTGGAAGACATAGGATCTTGCATGCCGTCAGTCTGGGTTGTGGGCACGGTGTTGCCAAGCCATGGGCACGATTACAGGGGAATTTGGCATGGATCAGGGTGTCTTGTCCACCCAGATGCTGCCCCAGCTGTGTGTGATGTGGTGTGCTGAGAGCTGCTGCTTCCCTTGGCACAGGGAGCAGAGGGAGCATCAGCAGCAGGGAGGACACTGTGGAGCGCTGATAGTGATCTGGGGCTTGGGAGAGGGTTCTCTTCAGTCCTCCCTCAGTTCTGACTTCAGTACAGTTAAATGCTGAAGAGGGTTTGGTCTGCTTGGTGATTTGGGTGAGGGTGGAAATGGCTTTAATCTTTTTGGCTGGAGTCTCAAGTGAAGGTACAACCTTCTCACTGCACCTGGCAAAGAAACTTGTTTCTTACAGGTGTAGCTTTGGTTTTTGTCCTGCCTCCTCTTGCAAATGAGCATCCCTTTTTTCTTTTCTTTTACCATACATAAGCCTCCTTTTGGAAATCCTCTGTTGCCATCCAGGCACCTGCATTTCAAGTCTCTATCATGCAGATTCATTTTTCTCTTTAGGCATGTGCCATGCTGACAGGCCTCGGGCTGGAACATGCTTTTTATCTGTGAATGCTTTCTCTTGTGCTTTCACTTGGAGAAGGTGATGCTTTGAGGTGAAGGTGAGGGGCTGTGTCGTGCTGTTGGGAGCCAAGACCTGGGCTGCTGCCCCGCTTTGGAAATCAGACTGTTCCAGGCTTGTGACTTGGATTCAGGAGAACTGAAAGGTTCACAAGCCATGAATGAAAGGAAGAGAGGCGTGGAGTCAGAAAAGGCCTGCTTGAAGAGTTCTCAGTTTAATTTCTGTGTTTGCTTTCATTTATTGAAATGCTTCAAATCTCAAGAGAAAGATTGAATTTTGGGGGTGGTGTCCTCATAAAACTGACTTTATTTTAATGCTGGACAGAGGACCTGAACACCACAGGAATCCAGATGAGGAGCCTAAAAAATCACAGGTTATGCACGCATGGAGGTTATATTAGAAGGTTTTTTTTGGAAATGCAGTCTTTTTGTTGAATCCTTTTGGCACAGGCTGTAAGTCTTGCCATCTCCTGGACTGCCCCAGGAGCATGTTCATTAACTCCCACCATCTTCTGCATTAGCATTGGCTTCTGTGCTTCATTTGGATTTTCTTTAGAGCATTACATAAACAACTATCATGTAAATACAGGCGTTTGTAATGGTGGTTTTAAATTAAAAAGGCTTTTGGATTCATGCAAGTAGACACATGCTTGCACAAAATAACTTTTGGCTTTCCCCTAACACTTTTCAGAATAATTTAAAGGAAGAAAAGATTTGCAAACAGTTGTAAAAGAGCCATAAAAAACTGTCAAATACCAGACCTTCAGCTAATTGTAAACTGTTTTGCTCTTGGAAGCCATACAACATTGATCTCATAGTTGCTTCATTAAGAAGGTGCTTCTCTAGCACAGGAGCTGCTTGCCTAGGTAGCCGTGAGCAAAAATAGCAAGAGAGATGTTGGGCTTCTGCTATGAATGCCCAGTATAAACTAGAATAGCTCCAGGCAACTGAAGGATTCTGTACCAAAAAGGAAGGCAAGTGTTGCAGGGAGCTGAACAGGAAAAAAGATGCAGAGCTGAGAGCTGCTTTTCTCTGCTCCCAACTGCTTCACCCTAGAAAAGGCACAGCATCTGCAGCCCTTTGCGGGCAGGATGGCAGCAAGGAGGGGTGTTTTGGAAGCATCCACTGGCACAAGAGGATGCAGCTCTGGGTGATGAGTGTGGTAGCACTTGCAGGCTTCCTCTCTGACTGACTGTCCTTATGGAGTATGGTTTAATTTTCAAAGGAAGATGTGAAAAAAAAAAAAATCATCTTTTCCTGGACGCAGAATTGGCTGACATCCCCAGCCAGCTGGTTAGTTGTATATGGTTTGTTTTTTTTTTTTTTTTTTTTCAGTATACCAAGGAAGACAAGCATTCATGGTCACCCTTTCCTGTTTGAGATTTAAAAAAAAAGAGAAAAAGTCAGTAGTCCATTTGACTAGATTGGTGAAAAAACTTTTTTCTGAACTCAGCTCTAATTCTGCAGCTGGGCAGTGTTTTGCTTGAAGAGCATGCCTAGCTGTTGGAATTGTGTCCCTCCAGTGCTGCAAACTGGAGTGTCTGCTTCAGGGAAATATTAATAGCAACCCACTGGGTCTCATCCCTAGTGTGCTCACTCTCAGTCTCTCTCCTTTAACCAGTTTCTAAAGCTCTATCATTAAATTTCTTTAAGAAGGGAAATTCTTGCCTTTGTGTGTTGGCTGAGCTGATGAATGGTCGCCTGTTATCTGCTTGGTCCATGACTGAGTCAGGCTGTCAGAGACACAGAGCTGGAGTCAAAGGGACTTTATTTCAGGCTCCTCTACCTCCTCTGGCTTAGCCATGCAGTGGATTCTCTTCCCATCTGTTCCTGAAGCACAAACCTCCTGTTTGACAAGAGGGAGGACTGGGGGTTTTATCTGGCCCAGCCATTTCCTTCTTGATTTCCTTCCCCTGCAGCAGCAATCCTGTGCTGATCCTTCACCTCCAGCCATGGGTTCAGGACATGGCCTCCTTTGCAGTGATTTTCCCAGTTGCTAAACAGGGGGAGGGAACAAATGTGTCTTTGCTCAGCCCTGGTGAATTTGGGCATCACCCATATGTCACCCAGTTGCTGGAATTCCGGGTCTGCACTGGCAGAATGTCTTGGTTTGCAGGTGTTGATCTGCTCCTTGGGAGGTTAAAATCATGTAAGTTCTTCTACAAAAGTGTCAGCTTTTCTCTGAAAACCTCACATGTGAGTTACCTGATAGTAAGTAGGACTACAGCTTGGGTGCAGTCCTTAGCACAGGGTGTGAGGGCTGTTCAGACCAGTTTCAGTACAGGATATTTATTGGGCAGTGAAGCTGAATGCAGGCAGGGTGGTGTTCTCCCCTACCCCAGAAGTAACTCCACATAGGGAGTGGGTTTCCAAACTTTAGTCAGGGTTGTTCTGCTGATTGTTTCATTTTTACTAGGTGCTGAATTCCTGGTCAAGAGATGGTGCAAGGGAGAGGATGGGGTGGACAGGAGGCAGCCTACAGTGCAGCATGCAGAAAAGAATCAGAGAATAGTCCAGCACTTGAAAATTCAAGAAGAAATTCCTGGACAGACAAAACAACAGCAAATAGAAAAAAAAAATGGTGCCCTGAAAATCATCTTTTGTGCCCAGATTCATACCAAGTATCCTGCCCTGTGCAATGGTCTGGTGCTCTGAGGCCCTGCTGTCCTTGCTCAGGTGTGACTTCTCCAGTTCATTCCCCTTCCTCATCAGAAGCACGTCAGAGAGCCACTGAACCACCCCACAGGTTTTGGCCAGGCTGACTGCAATAACTCAGCTTTGTGTTTTATGTATGGAATGTTTAAGCGGTTTGGAGAGCATCAGGAAATAGGAGGGGACTGCACACTGCGCAGCGCAGTCAGGGAGCCCTGGGGAGTGATTCCCCCATGACTCTGAGGTGGTGAGACCAGTTGGTGTTCCCTGCTCAGTGCCTCACAGTCCTGCCCTTCTCTGATTCAGCTGCTGCTCACACTGAGTTCTCTGGTATCTTCTTGCCTCATCTTTTTTTTTTTTTTTAATAAATGTGTATCTTTGTTTCCAAAGCTTTGCCCATCATGAGAACCACTGGGTTTGTGGCTGCAAGGCACCGCTCTGACTTCAGTCTGCTTTTGCATCCCTTCGTGGCTTTGTTCTACTTTGCTGAGACAAAGTTTTCCTCAGCTCTCCTCAGTTTTGCCTCATTTCAACCATCTTCCTGTAAGTCATCAGTACCTCTTCACTGCATCAGTGCCACAAAAATCAAATAATCCCTGTCTGCTGGCAGCACTTTTGTTTCCCAGTTACAATCCTGTTGGGTATGAAGGGACCTGTCTTGGAGAATACATCTTATTTTTGGACTCTCATCTGCCATGTGCTTTTATAGCAGCCAGCAGCACTGTCTGCCAGTGGAACAGGGCACTGGGGTCTGTCACACATTGTCCCCCATGGGGAAGGAGGAGAATATGAGATCCTTATCCTAGAGCCAGCCAAGCAGAGGTACAGGGGATGTGCAGCTGGGCAGAATGTTAATGGAAAAGAGGAATACCAAGCATGGACCTCCTGATGGAGTCTCCAGCTGGTGGCTGAGCCCCAGGGCTGTTTTTTCCCCAGCAGTGACAGCTTTAGTAGGTCTCCAGAAAGTGCCACAAAATGAGTATTCAGTGCCAAAGAAATACGTGCAGTATGGAAAACCAGGGTGAGGGATCTTGAGGGCTTGATGAACTTTGTGACAGCATTACTCTGTTGTAGGGCCACGACTGATGCAGGAATTGATTTCTCAGCTCAGGCTTCACCGTTTGAGCAGAGTTCATCCCTGTTTGCTTTTCATAATAGCATTATTACACCTCGCTGGCAGCAGGACAAGGGAGAAGCAGCCACGCAGCTTTTCATTCCTGGTGTGCTCCTGTGCAATAATCAACGGTGCTGAACACCAGCCTGACAGGCTTGGATTTTGTCTATCTGAAATGTTATCAGCTGACTATCACAGTATTAACACTAATGTGAAAGATTCCTGGTTTAACTCAGGTTTTTCCAACAGCTGCAGGATGAAGACTCAAAGAGTTTCAGTATTAAAGAAAAGGGGGTATGCAGAGCAAAGCCATGCTGCAGTAGAAAGAATACAAAAAGATGCATCTTTAAACTCTTCTTTTTCTCCTGATCTACTTTCTGCATGACTCATGAGCTGGGCTCTAAAATGGCCTCCAAACATGCATGCATAATTTTGCACATCCCAGTGTCTGCATACGCAGTGCTCTTAAATCTCCCGAGGCTCTGGCTTTGCTGCTGGGGCGGAGCAGGGAAGGGGCAAAGGAGCTCATCCCCAGAAGGGCCCAAATTTGTGTTAGCATCCCTTCCCTGATGGCCTTACCCAGCCTTCCAGGTGCTCTGGTCAACCACCAGCATCTGTGCAACCTGTTCCTCTCCATAGGTTTGTGCTGGTCTTGTTGGCTTGGAAAATGTGTCTGTTTTTAGTGGTTTGTATTGTTTTTTTTTTTTTTTTTTGTTTTGGGTATTTTTTTTTTTTTTTGTCCTTTGGGGTTTTTTTGCCCTCTTCTCCTATGAAAGGCATAGCCACAGCAAGAAGTCAGGGGCTTTATGAGTATGTTCTGAATGTATTCCAAGAACTAGCTTGGACAAGGGAAGTCTGAGGGAGAGCCAAGCTTTGGAAAAAGTCCCCTATGAAGCTTTAGAAATGAGGCTGTGAGCACCTTTGGGTGATGGCATTGCCTTTTTTGCTTTTTACCAATATGGCAGTGGGTCCTGCCACCTCTGCTCATGGAATCTCTAAATAAATAGGGTAAAAATGAAATCCACTTACCTTTTTGTCTTATTCTTTCAGTGATTCCTGATGGAAACCCTTTTAGAGCATCTGTGTTGCTCATTTTTGTAGAATAATTAGGAGCTCCTAAATGGCTCCTAGGTGTTGGAACAGGGTTTTCACCCTCAGGAGGGGATGTACAATCTGTTTTCAGCTGAGGGGACAGAGGCCAGTTAACAGTCAGTAAAGGATGGCTTTTCCAGCAGTTTATGATAATAAACCCCAATTTTGGGGGCTGTGTGCAGGTGACATCCCCATTTCTGAAGGTGGCCTGTGTGTGCAGTGATTCTCAACACGTGTTCGGTGCTGCTGTTGTCTGGGGTAGGGTGAGCATACCTGACATAGCAGAAAGGTGTTGATTTGATTAAAATCTGCCTCTATTGTCTGGCAGCAGCCCTGAAGCCCCCTTTTACCCTTTCTTCTTGCAGAAAGAAGTGCAATTTTCATTCAGCATAGATGTTTCCCTTTCATCCCTGAAGCTAATTTTTTTTTCCTGCAGCAGTTTTGGTGAAATTATGTATCACTTGTGATAATTCATTTTAAAAATTCCTGAGCTGTGTGGCGTACTTTCATGAAAATTCATTTAGATAAAATTAGATATTATTGTTTAATGAGGTGGCATTTCAATTTAGACCTTGCATCATGCATATACCAAGAGTTTTTTATGGAATAGTTAGGTTCATTTGAGTAATAAAGGCTGAATCATGGGGGCTTTAATTCTTAATCGCTGTGAGGATTGTTATCTGTGGGATGTGAGCTGTCTTAGTGGTATTCAATCAAGTGTCCACTTAGCCGTGACCAGAAGTAATTGCTCCCAAGTGGGTTGCACAATGACCTGTTAATACTTGCTTTGACCCTCTGACCTTGTCTGCCCCATTGTTTAGGATTTTATAGCGAGCGAGTCTGCATTTCTGTGGGGTCAAGTAGATATCTGAGGTCAAACATTTTCTGATTACTCCACAGTGTACACTGTAAGTCTGTGGGGTTGTTGCATAGCAATAGTCACCGCTCCGGAGCAGGACGCGCGGCGTTGGGAAATTGTCTTCCTGAATGCATGTAAACAGTTTAATATTTTACTGAAAGAAGTTAATCTTGTAAATTAGGTATGAATAATACATTTGTAATTACTACTCATGTCTTTAAACACTTGTGTCTTAATTGGCTTGGGTATTTTTTTAATGTATTTGCGTTTTGTCTGGGAAGTTAATTGTAACTTGCAGAGATGGCAGGCGCGTTGCGTAGACTGGGAATGGCTTCGTCCTGCATCCCTTTGGCACCTGGGCTTGTGTCAGTGCTTTTGGATGAGTTGAGGTGGGGATTGCTTCATCCCTGCCTTGAACTGCTGCCACAGACTATTTTATGTGCCTCTCACAGCCTTCCAGAATTAGTTTGACCTACTTGTTGATGACTGCGACCCGTGGCCAGTTGGGATGTCCTGTATTAATTTATTGCCATATTTAAATGTTGCTGGAAGTGTGGTCATATTGTGCAGTCATTTGCAGGGGGACTGGCCGTGTTGTGTAGCTGAAATGTGGTGTTTTCTTAGCAGTGTATCTGGCACAAACAAAGCCTTGGTATTGTTTGTAGCACTACTCCCTCTTTTCATGTCGTGTTTCCTGAGTTCAGTAGCCAAAACACTTCTGCACACCCTTCAGCCTTGTGGGTCAGCTTTGCTCTGAACTAGCTTACATGCCCATCTCTCTGCATTGCATCCCAGTGCAAATATTTTGATCATCACTCCCTGAGCAGGGCTGGTGGGATGACACAAAGCAGTTGGATCAGGATACAGTTTGGGGACAAACACAGCTAGCGTTCCTCTGAGAGAGGCAGACTATAGGCAACTGAGTAAGCAAGAAGCGAGTGCTAGAGACAAAATTATATAGCATATGTGGGGGAGAAAAACAAAACAGTGACTCTGTTTCCACTGCCAGAATATTTCAAAACAAACAAACAAGAGCGCACAGCAAAGCACGCCTTGCAGCGATGGGAACCTGTGGGTTTTCCTCACTGTGCCTGAGGCTGTGAGAGGATCTGCTCCTGCCAGAATGTTCTGGAGAGTTTGGACTGTCCATGCTCCGATTCTCACTTAATGTTGCTTCACTGGATGGAGCCATCTCTTGTCCTGGGGCCTGCAAAGATCCCTGGTAAGCAGGACCAGGAGTGGGGAGCTTCAGGATCCTTCCCTCCGAGCCAGTAGGGTGGGCAGGCTGTGGGGTCAGTGCTGGAAAGACAGCACTGCTTACAAGGTGCATGTTTAGGGTGGATGGTTATAAGAAAAGTGTATCAGGACAAGAGCAAACGGTGCCAGATTGTGCTGGGGAAGCAAAGTTTGGATATTATGAAAAGTTTCTTCCCTGAAAGGATGGTCAGGCACTGAGCAGTCTGCCTGGAGAGGTGGTAGAGTCACCATCCCTGGAAGTGTTCAGAAAATGTGTGGATGTAGTGCTAAGGGACATGGTTTAGTGGTGAACGTGGCAAAGCTGGGTTAATGGTTGGATGCTGGTTCCCACACTGGGAGAAAGATCTCGTGCCCAATCCAGAATAAACAGAATATTTCTTAACTTTCAAAAGGAATGCAAGCAGATGCCGTGGAAATGAAAGATACCATTCAACACCGATGCTGCAACCTTGATCTTGCTTTTTTAAAAAATTTTTTTGGGGTTTTTTTTAAATGTGGGAAAAGATCTGAGATGTTACAGAGGGTTTTGGGCAAGCCTGCCTTTCCCACACACTTGGGTCTGTGCAGTGCCTTTGTAGGTGGTGTGTGGTTTGTGTCAATCGTCAGTCAGGTGCTAATGGTGATAGAGCTGCATTCAGCCTCTGAACCCAGCGCTGATCTCTGCAAGCACATTTATACAAGCTGGGGGAGCTGCAGGCTTATAGCCACCGTTTTCAGCCATCTCTAGAGTTCCCTTCTGCAGCTCAGGCGAAGGCAGGATTCCACTTCAGCCTCAGACATTGCTGTGATGAGCCCTTCCTTTGCTGTGATATCAATTTAGCTATTTCATCTTTTCCCCTGCAGACTAAGCAGCAGCACAGATTGGCTGTTATAATTAATTTCGTGCAGGAAGCAAGAGCTGAATGTTCCAGCACCTCCGATTTTCATTTTGGCTGAAGAGGGCATTCCTCATACCTGCTGCCCTGCTGCTCTTCCAGTTACAATCCCTTCAAGAAAAATATGACACTTCTCATGGGACTGGGTCTGGATTTAGAGATGAACGTTTAGGGCATCAGTGTAGCATCCTTGTTGGATGCAGATTGGAGCAGCTGTTGATCTAGATTGAACAAAAAGATTAAAAAAACCTATGACAGTTGTTGGGGCATTTTGTGGCACTTTGAGCTTTTCCTGCTACAACTGGTTGCATCTTGTTGCTTTTCTGAATCCACTATCAAGACTGCATCACAAGAAAGTGAAACTCCTGTGTCAGCCTAGCCATATCCTCATGTGATAACGGTGCTTCCCTTAGTCTGTATTTTGAAAAGGTTTTTTATTAATGCTATGTACCTGTTAGTGTGGTCCTAGGATGCCTTGGAGAACTGCTCCTCCCAAGCCCTAAGAGTTGTCAAAACTTTAAATGAGAAGCAGCGGCGCTCGGCACCTTCCAGGATAGAGCAATTTAAAAAAGAAGAAAAAAAAAGAAAAAACAAACCCCGCACAACAAAAAACATGAGATGTAGTTATGCAAATTATGACCTTTAAATGCATTTTATATTTGGATTGAAGTTGCTAACGCATTCTTTCCAAGTTCTGTCTTTTCAGTGCAATTCTGCTTCAGGTGTTTCTCCTTGGTACCGGTGGGAGCGCGGGACACGATCACTGGGAGAAGCAGCCACCGTGCTCTGGGACGGGCGCTGCTCAGCCAGAGAGGAGCCTGAATAGGTGGATTTTAATTTCTCTGGAGGGTCTGAGCACGTTAGCTAGATGGCAGATTCCTCATTAGCTAGATGGATTAAAATTGGTATCGTGGCTGATGCCTATCCTGACTAATACGTGTAAGTAACAGCTCGCTCTACTAGAGCTATTGGATGTGGCTTGGGTGGAGGAGAGGAATTGGCTTCTGCGGAGGATATTTGCAAAAAGTCACATTTCCACCATATGTTAGCAGGAGTCTCTTTGGATGCAGGTTTTGGATGGAGTCCTCTGTTGCTGTAATCTGGTTTGTCCTTTTTCTACCACTAGTTCTGAATCATTCCAACTACTTGGACTCTTCTCTGTTTCCTGAAGGACAGTGGGAACATTTCTGCTGGCTCAGCTGCCTTTCGCCTCTTACTTCATCTTGATGAAGAAGTAAGGTCTGGAGCACTGAAGGAGAAATTTTGTGTCAGTAAGGAGTGAGAAGGGCTGCAAAAAAAAAAAAAATCAGGAAATTCTGCCAAATTTAAAAAAAAAAAAGAAGAAGGAAGGCACCATGAACCTCATCAATCCTGATTTAGGTCTGGCTTGTGACAAATCATTATGTAGGAAGGGAGATATCCCTTTAATTTTTAATAGCTTTGCCGTGAAGTTTTATTAGGCAATAATCTGGATCCTGAGTGGATAAAAGATAAGTGTGAGGGCCAAGTAATTCTTTCCCCTCCTGTGCAGCTGGGAGAGGGAGAGAGGGGTCATGGCGAGCTGGCTGCCTCCTGAAGCTCAGAGCAGCATCCTTCAGTGTGCCACAGGCTCACCGAGCGCTTCCAAATGGATGTTTACAACATAAATATGTTCAGGATGTGGGTAGCGAGAGAAGTGTGGGAATAGACGCGAAGGTGCATGGGAGTGGGGATGCGAAGGGGGAGGTGTGAAGAGAGCCAGGAGAGTGTGATGCACATTTTGCAGATAACTTCTCGTCGGGTACCTCCTTCCAAAGCCTGGGTGTGGACTGGCTGCTCCTACCAGCGTGTCCTGGGCTCTGTGTTCTCTGCAGAGAGGTTCTCTCCCCATCTCCCCCGTCCCTGCTCACCTCACCAGCCCCTTGCTTCCAGAGCGCTTTATTTCCACGGGCCGGCGGCTGGTAATGAGCGCACATTGGTCAAGTGGCTTAATTTGTAGTTTGGTGGTTGGTGGTTGACGTTTCCCACCGTATTTCCCAGGCACTGAATGCAATAGACACTTCACTGGCACTTAATAAAGCAGCGCAGGGCACTCCTCGATAATACAATCCTTATGCCAGCCCGGCTGCTAAACCCAGGAGTCCCTCAGGCAGTAGCAGACAACTCCACTTGGCGTTGCTGCTTGTTTTACTCCTGTCTCAGATGACTAGGCAGCATTTCAGAGATTTTAAGGCAGTGTGTTATTGCAGTATCTGGGATGAAATTACCACTTACAGATGTAGAGGTGACAATCTGGCTCCCTTTGGCTGCTGAGCTCCGGTGGCTTGGCCAGGCTAGTGGTGTGGGGTACCTTCACTGCGCTGTGACAACCAGCAGAAATGAGCATCTGGCCCTCCCTTGTCATTTTTCCCCCTTCTTTTTTTTGAACATCTGCTCGCCTGATTGTTTTCTGGTTTTGTTATTTTTTCTTCTTCTTTTTTTTCCCTTTTCTGTGGCTCTTTTAATTTGTGGTGAATATGTATTTAATGTAAGTAAGATGTTAGCTTCTGTCTAGTTTTTCAGCGATCATTCCAGTAATTACTGGAGTACCTTTGAATGCTACAGCTGCTATTTCTAAGTTAGGGAATCACATTTTCCAAGCATTTTTAACTGAACTCACATGGGTAAAACTTGGCATTCAGATTGCCGTCCCACATATCTTATTTGGTCTTGATCCTTTAAGTTAGTGTACCAGCTTTGTATTTGATTGAAATGGTAAAAATGGCTTCTTGCTGCTTTGGGTGGCCTTGTAGTGGTGTTGTTCTATGAAATTGTTTTAATTAAAAAAAAATTCCATTGGTTTCAGCCCTGAAATTACTTTTTTTTTTGACCACTGCTGTAGGCTGGTGTCTCTTTGCTTTTTTTTTTTTTTTCCCTCCCTCTCTGTCCTCCTTAGCCCTTATTAGTGTGAATCAGTCACTATTATTTTAATATTACTTGGGTTTTTTATATTGCGTCTCTAAGGAACTTCTCAGAGTGTGGTTTGATCCTTTCTGCTGATGTCAGGCAATCTCTTCATGCCAAAGGATGTTGGCTAAGGCCAGGCTTCCCCCCTGTGCCCTCGCTGCTGTGAACTCAATTTTTCCAAGTGCTGCTGCAGAGCCGCACGCCAAGTTCCTGTTGATTTTAGAAGATTTAAAAAACAACCACCATGGCTTTAAATTCGGGTTATCCCTTCATCACAAATAGATGCCTTCTGTCCATAGGGTTGGGATGCCTCTGGGTTGGCTGTGCTTTGCTTTGCATTGTTGGAATGCTGGGTGGATTTGAGGATGTCCCGGTGCTGTCGTCACAGCTCCAGCCCAGAGGCTGCTCTGCAGCATGAACTGGCTCGCTCTCTTTTTCTCTTCCTTTTTTCCTTTTCAAGCTGCATTGTCTGGTCCAGAGGAAATACAATTTCTGCAATTTTTTTTTCTGCTCAGAAAGTGTTGGTTTTGTGCTGGTTTTGTTTTTCTTTCTTTTTTTTTTCATTTTTGAAACCGTTTTCTGGCGCTTACAAGTTGAAATTTAACAAGGGGGGGAAAAAAAGCCCAAAGGAAGAGATCTGAAGTTTGACCTCTAAACATACTTAGTAGATAGGGTGGAAATTACAGAGGTTTTCTATGGAGGAAATAAGGTACAATGTGTGGTTTGTTTCTGTGGGCAGGTGTGCCAAATGTGGGGCAGATGAGTTAACAATAAAACCTAATGTGATTGATCTGGTAGAGCTAAGGACGTAAATAAATTATATTATTCAGTAATACAAATGTAGTGAAAAAGTCTCAGTCATAGAACAAAAGTCTTAGAATACAGCTGGACCTAATCAACTGCTAATATTAATTTATACCATTGATATCAGCAATAGTTTTATTCCCGTTTTAATATTTGAGCTGCTTAACTCTTATTTGTGATAAATGTCCCTTTTATTGGACAAGTAAAATGATATCTCACATGTAGTTATGCTTTGATGACATGCATTCAGGAGAGAAATGTACAAACTTGGAGGATAGATAGTGGAGTTTGACTTGAACTCTGGTTTTATTTCCATTTTACTGGAAGTTGGTATTTATAGGCCCTGCAGTACTTGGTGCTCCCTGCTTCTGCCATGGGAGGTAGATTCAGATGCATGAGCCTGGAGGAACACCATTTCTTTTCCAGGATCAATGAGGTCATGAAAAGTTGTGCAAACTGTTTTTAAGTGGCTGTTCTAAATTAGAATAAATCTCTGTTCCACCAATTAAGCTTTGAATGCACAGCTGATGCTGCTCACTATTTTAAACAAGCAGCATAATAAACACGAAAAATGAAATATTTCAGAGAAAATACTTGGAGGGTTGAGACATTAATTTAGACATTAATTTTCCCATATACAATCTGTTTCACAGGGATTTAAAAAGCGTTATTGCCACCCTGGGTACACTGGAATAAAGATGAAACAGCACCAGGGAATGGCTGTCCTGTGAGCTGTCTGCAGGATGCTCACGGGCAGAAAACGCCCCAAAATGTCCTGCCTGTGGGTGTGTGGTGGGGTGGGCTCCCCTGCCCCAGGACCTGCAGGGAGAGCATCCAGGCAGGGCTGTGGATTTTGGCTCTCAGAATCGCTTAAACTCGGGGAATTCATAACTCTGGAATTCAGCAGATTTGCACAACTCCCTGCATCTGCGCCTCCGCCGGCTTCCTGCCTTGCTCACCCCGAGCATCCCGGGCTGAAAACCTCGTGATTGCCGCCCCACTCACGGGTTTGGGCTCCCGAGCATCTTATCAGCAGCCCTGGGAAGGTGAAGCCGGTCCCTGGAGGCAGTGGCAGCGCTGGGGCAGCCCAGGCCGGGCTGGGGCGGCTGCTCTGCGGTTTGTTGTGTCTGGTTCGGTTCCTACTTTTCGAGCTGCAGTTGCGTTTGGTCATTGGAAGCTTATTTTCCTAGTCTGGCCAAGCCAGCAGGATCCCCGTGCGCTGCAGGGGAACATAAAACATCAGCCTTTAAGCTGGAGTGCTCAGTAGATAAGGATTTTAAGGCTCTTGCATCATGCGCTGTGTCTTATGGGCTTACTTAGTATACTCCATTTGATTTAATTTAGATATTGAATAAGGAGAAACACTTTAAAAGCCAGAAAAAGTACTGCACGTTGTAGCGCCTCTTCTTTCCCCATTGCCTTAAAGACAGATGGCCGGGAGGGCCAGCTTAGGCTGTGATTACATTTATTTAATTGTAGGCAGTAACAGGGTGTTTTCAAACTGCTTAAAAATGATGTTACGCCTTATCTGTGAAATGTTTCAAAAAGCCAGCAAGAATTCCTTGGGCTTTTGTTTTCTTTCTTCTTTTCCGTGACTAAAGGTAAAGAGTAAGTTTTCAACCTTTTCAGGGATTAGGAAATGTGCAAAATTAGTGGATTATTTCAATCTTGTGCATGGGGGAGGCCATGAAAGTCAGTGTGTGGCTCTGCCAGTGGTCTTCCCCTTCGTTTCCCATCCCATAAATAGAAATCCAAACTGTAACCGAGTTGCTGTAAATGTAGCTTGAGCACTGCTGGGTAGCCATTTATCCTGCTGGAAGGTTTGGTTTGCTGTGTGTTTGTGTTGGCAGGACTGGGGCAGGCTGGGGAGCAGGAGGTGCTGTTGGATGGTGTTCCCATCAGGAAATTGGGGGACCCTCTGGTGGGGTGGCAGTGCTGCCCGAGGGGTCGGACGTGGTGGTGTCACCACCCTGCAGGAGGCTGTGACAGGGGGCTGCTGTCTGTGCACAATCTGTTATCAGAACAGCAAACCTGCCCCAGAACGTTTCAGTGCAGCAGCGAGCGGGGAGCTGGCAAGAGAAATGAAATATTTGCAAGTCGTAAAGGAAGCGGGTCCGGGAGTTCTGAGGTGGGACTGGGATTGTTTGCAAAGATCCCTCAGCTGGCCAAGATGCTTGTGCTGGATTTCATCACTGTAACAGGCTTGCGTGCCTTTCACTAAACACCACAAAAAGTGCCTTTGGATTATAGCAGATTTGCATTTATTATTTTATATAGCATATATTTATATAATGCGTTCTTGAATTCATTTATATATATAGATAACTTTGCATTTGAGATTATTAGTTGTTGCATGAATCTGCGCCACCCTGCAGTAATCACGGCACATTCTCTCTCAGTCGGTGAGAGCCTGGAAGATCTTCAGAGTGGGTGAAAATTATCCCAGACATAGGTTTAAAAAAAGAAAGGGGGGGAAAAAAAAAAGGGCAAAAGAAAAGCAGGCCTCCCAAAAGCTGTGGTGGAACCTGGTATTAGCAAATGCTTCTAGGAAGTTTGACTGAGAGCCATATGGCAATGTGGGGAGTATTATCCATCGCTCCAGAAGTTGGTCTCTGAATCAGCCTATTGACTTCAACAGCACTTAATCATGTGTTTTAGTTCTTCTTTGAAAAGGCTTGCATTCCTGAATCATGTCCTCCGATTTTAACCACTAGACGGTACTTTGTTGTGTGGTAGCAGACAAGTTCAGTCATATTTCTGTGACTAAGTTTGCAAGTTGTGACTGCATCACTTGTGAAGTATGCTGATGAATATTCCCCTTCTTATCAGAATCCAAACATTTGCTGCTGTTCCTGAATTTTAGGGTGAGACTCAGTCACTTCTGGGAAGGAGTTGGTGGGATGCTGTGGGATACTTTAAATGTTCTGTGTTCATCTGTAGCGTTGTGGATGCTGTGGTGGAAACAAACAGAGGCGAAACCAGTGATCTCAAATTACTGCCTTCAATTCTGCTTTCAAAATCCCTGAGTGTTGGTGGTGATCAAGCCCATAAAATAAACCGAGAACTAGTCATGCGGGTCCAAATTTGGATTGTATTTGGATGCTGAAGGGACTGTGGAGCCTCAGATGTGGCTCTGCTGTGTCAGGGGTGATTTGGACTCTGGTGGAAGGAAAGGTGGGTTTGTGTGTGTTTTTGGGCTGTGCTGATTTGTGTCCCTGGCATGCACAAGTGCCCCCTGCCCTGGTGATGCTGCACAGGTGCCACCCCTGGGCTGCAGGGTCTGGGTGCCAGGAGGTCCCGTGCAGAGCTGCAAGGGGGGTTTGTTCCTCTTTCTGCTGCAGGAGTTCCCGGGGATTCCTGCTATACTCTGTCCTTTATTAAAAGGAAACTCAGGGCAAACCCCTGTGCCACTACCTGGCTTGGCACACAGAGTGCAGAAATCCCTGTCCCAGCCCTCTCCTGGTGAGGGGGTGCATGGGCTTTGCTTTCATCCCTAAGATTCATTATATTTCAGCAGAATTTTTTGTCTCACCTTTCTGTGTTTTTACAGCTAAAGCAGTTTTTACTTCCCAACTTTCAACATCTGGAATTCGGTTTCAGTTTATTAAAAAAAAAAAAAATTCATAATCCGCAGTCTGGATGAAACACCAATGCCTTTGTATTTGTCCGCAATTTTTAGTCTCAATTTTGTATCCTTGGTAAATGCCAGAAGTCCCAAGTCCTTGCGTGTTCAGTAGCTGCCGTTCCTTAGGCTTAAACCAATTTTTTTTTTAATTGATTTTTTTTCCTGTTAGACACTTTTCTAATTGGGGATAATACCAAAATGATTAATCAAATTAAGCATGAGAGCGGAGTGGCTGGTGCACAAAGCTGTGTATTGCTGCTGGGTTCAGCAGTGAGGTTCTCTCCCTGTAGCTGCAGTTCCTTAATGGGCCTCTTAGACTCTGTTGTTTTTTTTTTTTTTTAATAAGGTGCTCTGTAGATCCCATTGACTTCAGTTGTTGATTGGGATGCCTGACAGCCGGGAAATTAAGCCCCTTCTTTGTGACTGAGTTGAAGGCCAGATTTTCAAGGATTTTCGAATGCTTAGCACCCATAATTGGTGTTAGATTTTTTTTTTTTTTTTTTTTTTTTTTTTTGGAAAAAGTTCACTTCTCATTTGGACGTATAAATAAGGGTGAGAGATTATGCTACTTGTAGCGACTGGTGCTGCTGGGATATAATGAAGTGTCTTTAGCACAGCCTGACTAATGAGCTGGTTACTTTACTGTCCCAATAAGTTTTGTTCTTCTGCATTTCTGCCTCGCTTTGTGGATGCTGAGCATTCCTGTATATTCTGCTCCTGGAGGAAAAACTTCCTTGCTTCAGCTGCATTTTTCTGTGTTTTCTATAGTGATTGTGAGGGACAAGGAGGGGGCAGAATGAGTTGAGTAAATTAGACAACTGTTGGAAAAAAAGGGGGACATGCAAAATCAAGTGTTCTACTTGCGTAATCTGTTTAACACCGGCGAGCCTCGGAGCCTTGTGGGACACGGGAATAAAAGGAACATCTGTGCAGACCACATGGCATGCTCCAGAGGAGCCCTCCATCCCAGGCAGCTCTGCTCTATTTGCAAATAAAAGCTCCGACCAACATCAAAAAGTTGAGGTGGATCCCAGCTGAAAGGGGAGAACAAATGTTACCACTCGGTGCAATGAGGTTCCCCTTGCAAGCAGACTTTGTGGTCTTTTTTAGGGATGCTTTGGACATGTGTTTCTAATGCAGTTTATTTAAAGGGGGGAAAAAGAGAAAAAAAGGGGGGAAAAGGAGAAAGGTTATTTATTTTTGAGAAAATATTGTCTGTATTGAAGCGTTTTAGCTGATCATCTCAAGCTGCAGTCAAAATATATTAGGTAGAGATAAGAAAAAGAATGTTAGGAGTTATTTGGGGGGGGGTATATTTTGTTTGATTGGTTTTTGGTAGTTATTTTTGTTTTGTTCATTTTCTCTTTTTTTTTTTTTTCTTTTTTTTTCCCCCCACCTGAGTGTAGACATCCTGAAATCCCAAGGTTTTCCTGTCTGATCTTACTCCCTTTATTTTGCTGCTGTTTCTGGGGCTGATAAACAGCTCCATGGTTAGGCAGAGCCCTGGGGAGCTCCTCTGTCCCTCCCCCAGAACACTCGCCAGAGGGGAGGGTAAACAAGCCAGCAGTACATTTTATTTCCATTTGGAACCTGCTAGAGTGCAAGGACACTTCTAGTTTGGGGCTTTGGGTTTTCTAGACAGGCAGTATTGTTTTTAACAGAGTCATGTATCAGCAAGCCTGGTAATCTGTATCAAAAAAGCACGTATTTTTTAATATGTAAATAGGAAAGGATGGTGTTTCATCTTCATTCCAATGTACCCAGGGTGGCAATAAAGCTTTTTAAATCCCTGTGAAACAGATTGTATATGGCAAAATTAATGTCTCAACTCTCCAAGTATTTTCTCTAAAATATTTGAATTTTTGCGTTTATTATGCCGCTTGTTTAAAATAGCGAGCGATATCAGCCGTGCATTCAAAGCTTAATTGGTGGAACACAGATTTATTCTAATTTAAAACAGTCACTTAAAAACAGTTTTGTATATATGTATACATGGGCACAACTTTTCATACAGTTGTCTGTTTTGGAGCAGTCTCTTAGGCACTGATGTACAAGTTGAACCTGTTTTCTTTTGTGCAACATGGCTTTGAGAAATCATTAGCTAAAACAGGGTTCTGTGGTTCCAGTGCAGTCAGTAAACAGCCTGACATGAGTCGTGCGTGAGATGATTGAAATTCTGCCTTTGATCAGGCCTGGATTGTGCCAGATACAGTCCCGAGGTGTGTGTCAGTGCATGTGTGGATGTATTTGTGTGTTGGTGAAAGCTGCTTTAATGAAAATTTGGCTAAGCAACAAAATAACCTGTTCATAAGCCCTTGCCACAGCAGGATGATGATGGAAGAGCAGCAAAAGGAACTGCAGCCATGTACTCATCAATGTCACCCTCCCCAGGCAGGGCATGGATATCTGGAGATGCTTGGGATGGTTCTCCTCCTTTTTCAGTCACATTTATCATTCCTCTTTTTTTCCTCAGCCCCTTTCCTCAGCCCCTCCTCCTGCTCCTTGCCATCTTTTTTTAAGGAATTTTCCTCTGCCACCTGTGTTCTCCTTTAAGCTGGGCTCTGTTCTGATGCCCTTTGTGGTGTTGGGGGGATGTTTTGCAGCTTTGGGGGGTTGGTTCAGGTCGCCAGGCCAGATCTGTGTAGCAATCCCTGACTCGCTCCGGTGGAGCACAGGAATTTCAGATATACTTTCTTGCTTGCTGTTTTCTCCCACTGCACCTCTTCTCATTCCCCTGTGCACGCAGGGATGCCTCTGCTGCCTCTCAGGTGTGTCCTGCCCTTTGCAGAGCTCCCTCACACCCAGGCAGCCCTTGGCATGGGGGCACTTCCAGCCTGTGCCACCCAGAGTGCTGGCTGTGGTGCTGTTCCTTCGCAGCATAAACTCTTGACAGCTCTTCAGTGCATCAGGAACTGCAGTGCAGCCAGTTTTGCAGTTTGATGTAGGAATGATGCTCTGGGTTCCTTCAGAAGCCCCAGGAGCAGCTGGACCCCAGGGTGGAGATGCACAGAGAGAGGGAAAGGTGAGGGACCTCGTGCTGATGAGATGAAGTCCACAGTGATCCGCCCGATTGTCTGAGCTGTGTGCCTCTGCCTTTGAGATTTAAACAGTGAAATATTAAAACTTGTCTTTCAAATCTGCTCAATATTACAAAGATTAATTTTTGTTGGGGGCAGATTAATAGGTTTCCTATTCTGATTAATACAGTGATAATAAAACGTTGTGATTGCTGGAATTAATGAAGCCCAGATTCCTGTTTCAAGGTTTGATTGACTTTGTACTTCAGTTATGCTAAAGCTGCTGCATCTCATTGCCCCTTATCGAGCTGGTGCCTTCTAAGAATCTGTATGGGAGCAGGGCAGTGCAGAAGGTTTGTGTTAGAGGGCTGTATTGGAAGCCCTGTCAAAAAATCTTTTGGGGAAGGCTTGCCAAAAATTGATCAAGGGTTTTGCTCATGTTGCAGCAGTATTATAGTTTCTGTGCCTTCAACCCAGTATGCTATTTTTGTGAAAGTTGTGGAAGAGGAGTGGCCAACTCAAATGTGTGGGCACATCATTAAAAGCTTCAATTTGTCAATGCCAGATCGAACTCGAGTGTGTGGGCAGATCATTAAAGGCTTGAGTTTATCAGAACTGATCTATAATCTGTTCCTCTCGCTCCTCCACCCTCCCCCCCAGCAGTACGGGCTGTTTCTCCAGGTTCTGCAGCACTGAGGTCCATGGAAGTGCCCGAGCTGGCTGTGTGCCCCTGGGCTGTGCTGGGCTCAGCCTGGAGCGGTGCCTGCAGCCACTGGGTTTGGGGCGAGCCAGTGGGGCAAGCCCCGGAGCTCATGCCGTGAGAACTCGTGTCTTTGGGAGCTCTCTGCTCCCATTAATCCAAGGGATTCAAAAGATGCAGGTGGGGCTGGGTGCAGAAAGTACATGGTGATCATGTAGGCTTTGTTCCCTTGGGAAACCTGGCTGAAGAAATGTTTTGTGGAGTGAGGTCAGTTTTTGATGGCGTAAGAGGCATCAGTTTATCCAGGTGCACTGTCAGAGTTCAGGGCAAGCTGGTTGGAATGTCTTTGCCTCCTCCCTGTACTGCTTCTTATTCCTCAGGTAGGAGCTCTCAGCTTCCGGATCTGCTTTTTGGCACAAGGGTGCCAAGATATTCCTTATGCTGAGGAAGGATGTGAGGAGTGATCTGCAGGTGAGGACTGTGCTTCTGTACACTGTAGCCCTCATTTCTGCAGACCATATATATATTATTTAGACAATAATTTTGCTTCAAAAGTCTTGAACATTAATTTTTTGAGCAAACAGTAGCTAAAATGAGCCTCGATTCTTCATCTTCTAAAGAGGGCTCATGATACTTTCCTGCCCTACAGATGTATCATGGATAAAGATTTGTTGAATTCTGTGGTGCAGCAGGTCAGCTGGAGGAATCTTGTCCCAACATATGTAGATGCAGCTTTCTGCTCAGCTACAAACCCATCTGCATATCTGTCATCAAGCACAGCAATAAAGCAAGGCTCAGATGTGTCTTTCTGACACTGCTCTGTTGCTTCTCTCGAGTGCTCTGCCCCTCATGAATAAAATACAACCAGTGCAAGATGCAGGTCACTTTTGGTTTGCAGGTATTGCAGAGTCTCCGAGAAAGAAATCATTTTTAGCATAAATGCTGTTTAAAAACCCCTTTTGGATCTATTTTTATTGTGTAGCACAGTTTTTTAATAGGGTCACACAGGCCCTATATTTAGCTTTCTGAACCCTTGTGATCTTTGAGCCGTTGCGCATTCAGCAAAGAACGGGAGAAAGCCCCAGGGCCAGAGAAGTACCTGGATTTTGTCTTACAAAATTTCATGCAGTTGTTGCTGAGACAGAAGCTTCCAGATGTTGCTCAGGAAGGCTGCAGTGGACTGCCAAGATAATTTACTCCATGAGGTTAATTTGGGGCTGGCAGTGCTTGCCCCCGTCAGTGCTGGTGGGTGCAGGAGGGCCGGGAGCAGCCCCTGCCTCGGGGATGCTGTTAGGGGTGAGGATTGAGGAATGAAGGGCTCACAAGCACCACAGGTGATTTTTGCTTTCATGCTTTCTTTTTCGAGTGTTTCAAGGTGTTTTTCTCCATTGCAAAGTTGGCTGTTGTGCAGAGGTCCTGGGAGCTGAGGCTCTCCCAGGTGTTGGTGCATTCATTGGGGCAGAGTGTGCCCTTCCCCACTTTGGGCAGGCACCAGAGCTGCTGTTTAAATCCCATGTGGTTTCATGGATGTGATGCAGAACAGCCCTGGGAACGCCTCTGGTTGTATTTCTGAGCATGAGTTGTTACCCAGTGCAGATACTGTATCAGTGAAGATATTATCCATCTTATTTAAAAATACCCTTATTAGTAAAATGGGTGTTTCATTTGTACAGTTTCCTCTGAGCTAAGCTTAAGCTCAATCTGTGTTTCTAATAGCTGGGGAAAAAAACATACTAATTGGTATTTCTTAACTGATGTTTGCTAGTTTTGCCTTTCCACCCTGAACATCAAATAGTTTTTATATGTGTTTTTCCTTGTCTCAGAGGAAAGATTAATGCTAACAAGAGGTTCTACATTTTATTAAGGTTTAATCGGGATGCAGTGAGTGAAGACAGAGAGTAAATAGTTCAGAAATTCAGAGTGTGTTATATTTTGATAATGCAAAGTAGGTTAAAGTATCTGGATTTTGTGCTCAGTACAATGTTTTCAGGCAGAATGTGGATTTGGATGGTGACACATTTTGGTATTTAGAAGGAACATAAGCTCTCCTGTCGGAGGAGCACGTTGCAAATGTGAAATAAGCATTTGTCTCTAAAAACCTTTCTTAATATTGTAAGTTTTGGTTTTATTTAAAGCCAAATAGAGTCTGCTGTGTGATAGTTTGATACACAGAGACATGCTTCTGTAATGCTCCCCCCAGCTCCAGCATTTATAACCACCTTTTACTTTCAAAGGAAAACGATAGGCTTTGATATGATTCTAACTGAGTGAAGTTTTAAAACATGTTTTTGTCTTTCAGTCTCCTGAGAACATTTTTTCTGAGTGACTCCAGCTTCCAGACACATTTGCCATGAGAAGGGTTCCAATCCTTTCCTGTATTTGCCCTGAGTCATGAATGGATATGTGTGATGCCTGCCTGAAGTAAAACTGGTGAGTTGTCAAGGCTGAGTTTGCAATAACTCTCACTTATTCTTTCTTACCAATTATCTTTCCCTCATTTTTTTTCTTCCCTTTTTAATAAGGGTGGGAGGGGGTTGTACTGTCTATGTTTACAGGCAAGTCACCACTATTCTTAAAAAAGCCCAAAGCAACCTTCATTGGCATGAAATAGCAGAAATATCAAATATTACCTATGCAGAAAAAATACTCCTTTCCTTTCTTTCTTCTCTTCATCCCCCTGAATTCTGTGAACTGTTAAGGGCTTTGGTGGTGAAACTGGAGTTCAGTCATGCAGGCAAAGCTGCTGCCCAAAACAAGCCTTGCAGACAGACAGCATCTAAACCAAGCTTGTGTGGGCAATTCATGTAGTGATGAAATATGGATATGGAGAGGTCTCCTTGCCATCATGTGTCACATGGTGGATTCTCAAAGGAGCCATTGCCAGCAGATAATTAGCTCCAGCATTTGCTGCACTTGCATCCCAGTGACAAAATGGTGTCACTGGTACACAGGAGAGCTGTCCTGCAGCGTGAGCTTCACCTTGGTGCTGCTGCCCAGCCTGGGGGACACGGGGACAGAGCCTTCAACAGCCTGTTTGGATCAGGCTCAGGAGGATGCTGGAGTGAGACCCCTCCTCTGGTAACCCCCCAAGAAGCCCCTGGTCCCTTTTGTGCCATGCAAAAGGTGGTTGTGCCTTTTCCAGCTCCCCATCCCCCAAGAACCTGCATGGGGAGCTTTCCAAGCCCACTCCTCTGACCTGCCTCCTCCTGATTGCCTCTCTTCATAACTGGGATGAGAGGAGGGGCAGTATTAGTTTGGGAAAACAAGAATCGTCTCATTCTGCAGCAAAACTGGGAAGTCTGTGTAAGAAATCTTTCAAACCCAGGAAATCTGCATAATTAAATTGTGTAGGAATTGGGAGCACAAATTGTTTTTTTAAATAAATTCAGGTTTCTATTATATGTTTAATATCCCTCTGTGTGTTGGAAAGTGCATTTCAATTCAAAGATTATAAAACCTGAGAAATTCGTACATCAGTGAATTGTAATTTTTTTTTTCTGTTTCCATTTTTTATTTTTTTTTTTCCAGAGGTAGCATAATTACCATGTCATTTAGCAAAGATTATAATAGCTGCTCAGTTTTTACCGACTGGTATAGTAAACAGTTGAATAAACCCATATGGCAGCTCAAAGTGTGCATAGAGGAGAGGGATTCTTACCATTTCCTTCATGTCTGAATTACCAGCCTCACTGATACAACTGAGATCCCCAAATGGGGACCAATTCCAGACTTCTCCAGTCATGCAAAAATTTCTCACTGCTCTGTCGCATGTGAATCAATTGATTTTAATCACGGTGGTTAGGTAATTAATTATTTCTTTGTGCCTATAAAGTATGCATGGGAAACGTGGGGTTATATGCAAGGTACATGCCTCGATTTAAAGCACCCTGTGCATTAGCTTAATGCCTCTTTAGTAAATGTAAATAATGCCTGGGGTCAGAATTTCAATATCCAGGTATTGTTAAAGATAGAGCCCTTCTAAGGCTGGCATGGGTGAAGTGTGCCAGCACTGGGTGCTGTGACAGCCCCGTGGCACTGCTGGTAGTGGCACTTTGTGTCTGGTCTCAGGGTGGCAAATGGAAGGACCAGAGGGTTTCAAAGCATCCACTTGAAATACCAGCTTGAATTATGGAGGTGTGGAGCTGTGGCCAGCCAGCATCTGGAGCAAAGACAAAGTGTTGAAGGAACGTGCCCTCTGGATACCTTCACTGTTAAAAAATAAAAGCAATGAGAAGAAGGATTGTTAACTCCCTCCAAATGCTGGCTTGAACAAAGAAAAAGACTCGTGCTACTCCTCCTGAAATTCACTTACTTCCAGTTATCTTAAAATTTTCATGTCACATAATAGCTTTAAAATACCTTCTGAATGCATTAGACTCTCTAGGTGCCTAGGAAATATTGCAGAATAATAATACCAAATGACCAAGCATTGAGCATTCCCACTGGAAAGGAGCAGTTGGCCCAAACTGGTGCTTGTGTTCATCTTAACCCTGATGTACGACCAGCCCTCCACCATAATTCTATCAAGAGATGGTAAGTTGCCTAGCAATGTGCTGACTGCAGAGGGTACGTGTCGAGCTAATTCAGTTTTTGTTCTCGTTTTCCTTGAGAGTTCAGCTTAAAGGAGTGATCCTTTCTCCAGCTGCAGCAAGAGCCACTTCTCGGCCGTCTCTCTTGTTCCCCACTCGAGTGTCCCTGGTGATGTCAGGAATTCATTCAGCGCCGTGCATGCCTTAAAGGTTTCCAGCTTATTGAGTAGCCAAATGTGGTTTCTGCTGATTGTGTTGACTGAATACGTAGGGCCTTTCGAAGAGGCAAGGGTTTTATTTAAGGCACAGAGTTTAGTTGTATACCATTTTATGGCAGGCAAAGGTCACCTGGGGTAAGCAGCCAGAACAGGGAATTGCCTCATTGCAGCACCTCGGAAAATGAGAGAGAAAGATACACTAAGAGGTTTTAACAAATTGCTCCTAGTTATGAATTTTTAAAGTCGAGGAGCTGGTGCTGTGTACGTTTTTAAATTGGAGATAACCATGCTCGTAGGATAAATTGAGTTAAGAACGGAACAAATCAAAATAATGGGGTGGTACTAAAAGCCTGGTGGTGCTGCCGGCGGCGCTGAGCGCCGAGCAGGCGGCGCGTCAGGGACCTGCTGTGTCCCTGCCCTTCCCACACGGACTGTGGGCACCTTCCCTAACCAACAGGGCCCCTCTCCTCCCTCAGCCCTCCCCTCTGGCTCCTGGGTACAAGCCGGGCTGGATTTGCCCTGGTTGATACGCAGGGAGCAAGAGCCAGTTTGTCCATGAGCAGGGGTGGGTTCCCCAGGTTGTGCTAACCCTGATGGATATCAGTGGGATGGGGGCAGCTCCAGGAGCTGCTTGGAGTGAGAGGTAGCAGCAGCCCTGAGATGTCACTTATGTCCTTGCAGGGTCTCCCTTGCTACTTGTGGCATCAGTGGCTCCAGAAAGACTTTGTTTTTCTGAAACTTTTCTGTCCGTGGAACTTGCTCTGTGGCAGGGGGAGGAGAGAAGAAGTAATTTTAACAATTTAATAAAGTACATAATGTAAGTTTTATAAGCTGGTGTGAATGCTCCTAAGTATTTTGGTCTTTTTTCATAACACAATGAACCTAATATTGGTAAAAATACAGATCTTAGCTGCCACCATAAAGAGAGGCTAGATTTAATAAACAGTTATGAATGTTGGCAGCTGCCTATCAGATTGTATAACATCGGCTATAGCACATGAAGACAGTGTCAACTTACATTTTATCTCAGAAGTATTTTCAAAGCATTTATTTTGCTTTCTCTTGAGTCCTTAACCTAATTCAAGTTATATAATTGGCGGAATATTTTTCCACACCGCTAATTGGCTGGGTGCCAGCGTGGAAACCATTGTATGACTTGATGATGATCAGGAATTAACATGACATTTGCGTGGTGGTAATGGAATACATTAGTAATGTAATTCATGACTGTAAGAAAGAGACCATCATCTCCCACCTCTGATCAGCAGGAGGGGCTGGGAGGATGATGAAATGCTCCCAGCAGGCACCTCACAGCGGTGGCTGGCCAATCTCGATGTCAAATTTAGTTTTAAATTCTTCAGACAAAGCTGTAATGCTTACCAATTAATTACTACAAATGTCAATTAAAAATCTACCAAATAATGCAGTAAGATTAAATTTCAATTAAAAAAATTACATTTAACAAGGAAGATACAACATTATTTTAATGAATTCTGCTGAAGGTGACAGTTTATCTAGATATATTTATACCGTGTAGGTGGATCTAAATTCATTGGATGATGTTAACCATGTTACTCAGTGTACATATTAGTTTTGAAAATTATTTCGACTTTGGCTATGTCCTGGAGGAGCTGGGGCATCAGAGGGCATTTCTCATCACCAGGAGAAGGGGGAATTTCACGCCTTCGCAGTAAAAAAATCTTCTCACACCTAAAATGAAGGCTTTAATGCGGAATTCTGTCCTGACCAAATTTGTGGTATTTTTCAGGGCTTTATATTTAGAAAAACAAATAGAGCATTTTTGTTGTGGCAATAGAGCAAGCCCTGACTTTTCTACGTGTATAATGATTTCTTGTGATGGTTTTTCAAGTCATCTATTTTATCATACAAACAGTACCTATTATCCCAATAAATCACATAACAGGAAAAGATTTTGCTTTGGGAAGGTGGTAAGTTTAAATTCCTGAGCAGAGCTTTTATCTGCAAGGCTTTGCCCTGGCTTGGTAGAGGTTGTGAATGGATAATTAGAATCTCCTTATTAATACTTGAGTTGTTTGATGGGATATTTTGAACCAGCAGAAATATTGCGGGGCATGTGAATTTGTGAGTTTGCAGGTGTGTGTGCCACAAACTCTTGTAAAGCACCTGTACCTCTCTGGATGCAGAGTGCTAACAGAGCAAAGTGTGACCTCTTGCTGAAATTCTGTGTGGCAGCAGCTTTGTTTTTATTGCTCAGGGCAGTTTTTGGGCTGATGGAGATGGATGCTTTGGGAAGGAATGAGTGCCTGCAGTGACCAGCATGGCACAGGGGCAGAGCTGGGCTGTGCAAGTGGCTATCTTGGTATTAAAGTATTTATGAGATCAGAAAAATACTTTATCAGCTTCCTCCAACTTCTTTTCTGAGAGCTTTTATTGTGTTTTCACACCGTCATGTCTAGGTAAGAGGGAAGGCATAATTGAAGGAGCAGATTTTATGTGTCAAGCCAGCATGGAAAGAGGTCCCTCTCAGGGACCAGAGGCTCCTTTTCCTTGGCACTGTTGTGTCTGGAGCTATCAAATTTCAGCAGGTTTTAACTTAAAATAGTGAAAAATACAGTGTGCATGCAGAAAATCAGAGAAGCCAAACAAGTGCTCATGGCAGGTTGAAGTAGTGATATTGTCTTCAGTAGACAGGTCCCTTAGATGCTGCTCAGGCTTTGCCCATTGGTGGGGGAATGCAGCAGGCATGATCTGTCTCTCTGCTGCAATTCGGGTACCTCTGGGTATTGGTAACAGCTTTACAGGATCATAACTGCTTTGTGCTATTATCTGATAAAACTATCACCAGCAGGAGATGGGAGACAGCCTTTTTTTTTTCCCTGTAAGGGCCTCAGAAATGGATGACGTGGAAGTGTAAGAGCAGTGGAAACATTCTCTCACCAGTCCTCACAGACAGAAAGGTGATGGAGAGGAAGTTAGAGCAAGGCAGAATCATTTCCTCACCAGCAGCCAGAAAGCTTTAAACAGGGAGGCAGAGGGGAAGAGTGGGAGCACATAACACCTTTCTGCCAGGAGATAATGGTGTGAGGAGCTTGTGGGTTTGGGGCACCCACTGCTCAGACAATTAGGTGGCAGCTGGAGCTCCTGCTCTTAAAAACCCATCTTTGCAGGGGCTTTCAGCTCTACACAGGACCAGTCATTTTCTGATTCGAGTCCCTGGAGGAAGCTCTTGCTCTGGCTGTTGTTTGAGAAGAGGTAATACTGCACAGCAGGAAGAGAGCACCTTCTGTATTCCAGGTTCTGCTGCTCCCATAAGGAGGTCGTGCCCATCCCGAGCACTCTTGGTGTCTGGGCTCCTCCTTGGGGTGTCCCACAGTGAAACCTGTGCCCATCCTGAGCACTCCTGGTATGTGAGCTTCTCTTTGGGGTGTCCCGCAATGAGCTCTGTGCCCATCCTGAGCACTTGAGGTGGTGTCTGATCTCCTCCGGGTTTCCTACAGGTGAAAATTTTGCCTTTGGTAGGGAAGTGCTTGTCTATTTCTGTAAGAGTTGGCCAGACATCTTGAAGGAAGAGTCTTTGACTTTGGAGAAAATATTCATATCTCTTTGGGTTTTTCCTTTTTTTCCCTTAGTGTAGGGTTATGTCAGCTATATTACATTGAGGGAACACTGAGCTGGGGGAGGAAACTTAAATAAGCTGCCCTCACATTGCCAGTTTATTCCCAGCTTTCATCCACTGATTTACATGCCATCTGAAATAAAAATACCCAGACTTCAGTAGTTTGTTTACCTTTGCTGGTTTCACTGTGTGGCGACCCGAGGAGATGCAGGAACTGTTCTGGCTCTGACATTTGCATGAGCTGTGAGGTTGGGTGAGAGGAGACAGACGCTGTGCAAAGGGAAAAGGCAACAGGGTTTATGAAGTCTTTGTCTTACCCTGGTTTATAATGTTTAGACAAAAGCAAATATCTCCAGGGAGGCCTTGTGAAATGAGAGACCAGAGGAAGCTCTGTGAGCTGATGGCAGGTTCTGTCCTCATCAGGTGGGGTTGGGTGGTGGGATGCTGAGGAAGGGGCTGTGAGGGTCAGATGTACAGGGGAGTCCTGGATTGATGCAGGGGGAGGAGGAGGAGGATGTGGACTTAAAGCACTTGTGTAGGACAAAGTCTTTATGCTGTCATCATGACAGTGCTCCAGAGGGGAACAGCCTGAAATGCTCTTTGTATTCATTAATACTTCTTCCCAGCAGAGCCTTAGGAGATTGTTCTCACATCCAGATATACAAGGAAACCGAATATAGAGTTGTTTGTCATGAAAATCCCATTTATATACAGCGGCTGTAAAACCCCAGATGCTGCTCTGTCATCAGCCAGTCCAGGGGAGAGTTGACTGTAAAACTGGGCTGTAATTCCCTCTTGACAGGGGTGTGGTGGTTCTGTCTTCAAACAACTTCAAGAGCCTGTCCTGCCAAGCCTTTATGGATTTTGTTCTCACAAGCCAGGTAATAGATAAGTCTGAGCAAGGAGATAGATACAGATATAGATATATATGAAAGGAAGACCTTGCTCTAGGAAAATATCCATCATTGCTTTTTAAAGTCTGGTTCAGGATTTCAGGGCAGAGCATCTGAAGTGTTTGGGGTCCTTTTGTTGCAAAGGAGGCGCCGTGGGCCTGGGGCTGCTCTTGACAGCTCCCAAGCATTCAATATCCCCTTGATTCCAGGGCAGCAGGATGTGACCCTCACAGAAAGACAGATGGCACTGGGGAGCTTGATGCTTATTGTTTTCAGCAGAGCTCTACTGGAACCAATAAAGTTGCCGCCACCACTGCTCGGAGCAAAAGTGGCTGCAGCTGAACAAGAGACACAAAATTATCAATTAAAAAAGACATCGCCAAGCCCATTATTTTACTGTTGAAAAAACATCCTCCTTCCCAGTCTTGTTTTTTCCCCACATGGAGTGAATCTTTGGGATATTAATGATCCACTGTCATGTTTGTTTAACATATTTTTTTGGCAATGCCTTTTTAGGGTCGAAGCCTGAAGTTTTTCTCCATGTGATTCAGCTAGGGAAAACTTCCAGTGTCTCAATGGGGCCTCTTCTGAAACAAATGAAGGCTAATTTTTCTCAACTTAATTGGGAATTTCATCTGAATAAACAGAGAAAGGCCCGGGCTTTGTTTATGTAAAATATCATGAAGTGCTGTTCTGCTGAGCAGCTGAATTGCTGCTGGCAGGCTGGTTCTCACCCATGAGATTTCTCGTGAATTTGGTGGCCAGAGCCCTCCACAATGGCTCAGTTCTCACATGGACCACCACGACCCCATGGTCTTCCTGCCTCATCCTTTGCTTTTCCTGGATCACTGCAGGCACTTGAGCACAGCTTGGGAGCTGAAGACACTGTCATTTTGGGAGATTTGGCCTGAACCTGAAATTTCCATGTTTTTGTGGGTTTTAGTCAAACCTTAATGCTACTTCAGCATAATGTTTTTGTGGTTTAATGTTCTTACAGTTTTTTACAGTGTTTCTTTTAAATTCTGTCACTGAAGTGTATGAGAGTTGACAAGTGTAAATATGTAGTTAGACAATTTCAAAAGTGTATTATTTACTGATCGACCATAATGGCTCCAAAGGAACCATTATACTCAATCATATCATGTCACTCTGTGGCACTTATTATGATGGTAATATGGATATGCATATTATTTTTTTTTTTAAGCATGAGAAGCGTTATTGTGCATGTGTAAAAGCTGTTTTTAATTGTCAGCAATGCTCTGAGCTTTTTTTAATACCAAGAATTTAAACCACCTATGGCTACCAGCTTGCAAATTGTGGAAGCAAAAATCCATGTCTTTAGGAGGATGGAAAAAGCCATGCTTGAGATTTACAGCAATGCAACTGTGCGTCTCCTTAAATGGCTCTTTTGTAGCTTTGTTAGATCTGAGGGCAACCTAGAACCCTAACCTGAGAGCTTGGCAGGTAAAAGCTTTCCATTTTATCTCTGCAGCTTTCATCTGCTCCTGCAAGCTCTTTCCCTGACTTCCTAATTGTGTTTGCAGCATTAGCAAATGGGCGGTCTGAAAATACCACGCAGTGCAAGTCACGTTAATTCAGGGACCTTTTTTCTTTAAGGTGTCACAGAAGATGTCTTTTTGTAGCACCGGAGCAGAGAAAGGAGGAGAGAAGGCAGAATGAGAGCAGAATGTGAACACTGAACCATGTAAAATAAAAGAAAGAGACAAGCAGAGAGCTGGGAGGGCTAAATATGCTCCAGCCTTTCTGAAGAGCTGGTTTCAGGAGAGAGAGAGAGAGAGAGAAAGGGAGGGAGGGAGGCAGGAGAGCGTAAGCAGGAGCTTGCTTGCTAGAAAATGTCTTTTGTGGAGAGGATGGGAGGAGAGTTTGAGTTTTAGTGACTGGAGGTGAGGAGCTAAGGTGCGAATTTGGCATGGCGCACGGCAAATCGATCGCGGAGCAATAATTAGAGAGAGGAGGAGGAATCAGAAGTGTTTCTTAACTTAGAAACAAGGATGTGACTGGCTGCTGGCTGTTGCTACTTGGAAGCAGGTAAAAAAGAAAGGAATCTGTTGGGCAAAGTCCTCACCGCAGAAGACACAATGAGGGTGAAACCCAGCTTGTGGTTGTTGAAGAGACATGTGGGAAAGGAAAAAATCCAGTGTTGTCCATGAGGTCTGCATTGTCCAGCAGGGCAGTGACCCCTCTGCAGGAGCTGTTCTGGTGCTGAGTCCTCCCTGGGTGTGCCAGTGGGAAAACCTCCCACTGGAAATGCATTTTGCTGCAAATGTGGAAGATTAACCATAAGATGCTAGAGTGAGCCAAATTTGAGTAGTTCAGGACAAGAAGGACATACAGTCTTGAACTGGTAACAGCCAGACAGCCAGATTTCCTTGCAATAGTTTTTAAATGAATAAAAGTACCAAGTTTTTTGTTTGTTTGTTTTTTTTTTTGGGGGGGGAGAGGTGCTAATTTTTGGGGATTTTTTTTGTTTATATTGTTTTCTGTTGTTGTTGGGGTTTTTGCTAATTCTGCAGTAATTTTAACCTTGGCTCTCTTTCTGAAATTGTATTAAAGTTGTTCTCTTTTGAAATACTGAGCAAGAAACATAAAAACAAATGAATGCACTCTTAGTATTTCTGTCCTTGACCTACATAAACAGCTGTATAGTCAGACTCAGTATTGTATTTGTGAAAAGTCTGGGGCAACAAAATTTTTGAGTTGGTTTGTGGTTAGAAAAGTTACTTATTGAAGTCTCATCACCCAGAACATGAAATATTGGTGTTTCTGCTGGGATCATTACTTTAATATTCTGAATAAATTGTATAACTGCCGATTTGTTTAAGAGGGTGGAATTTATGGAGCTACAGTGCATTTGTACACACACATGCACTAGCACACAACACTTGTTGATGATTCAGAGAAGGAGTAGAGTAATTCAGCTCTTGGACTGCCTCACGTGTGATTGGCTTCCTTTCTGGGGGACTTATTTTAGGGAAAAATCAATGTCAACTGAAAAACATTCCATTCTGAAAAGACAAAAATTCCCCTACTTGTGAAAATGTGTCTTGGCAGCTGATTTAACTTATGATACAAGATTTAACACTTTTCACTAAACATGAATTTTTTACCATGGCAACAGCTACGTTACGGGCCACATGTTGGAGACTTGCATGTTGTTGCAGAAACTTGTAGCCCTCCACATTTAGCTGAGTCCTTGTTTCCACCAGCAGAAGGAGCCCACTCCTGCAGCTGTGTTGGGCACACATCTCCTGGCGGGGCCCGTGGGCATCCCCCTGACCCCAGCAAGGTGATGTGTGCTCTGGGTGGCGTGTAGGCAAAGCACTTGGTGACAGAATAACCCAGTAAAACTCATGGTTTAGCCTCCAGCTTGTCTTTCCAGTGGTAGGGTGGGAAGAGCTTTCTAAGAACCCCATTTCTCCAGATTCTCTGTTCCCTGTATCGCTCCCCATCGCCGCTCGGACACAGGCAGCTCAACCCCGCTTTGCCACGTGCAGCAGCAGTTCTGCCGTGTCCCCCAGCCCAGCTGCTCCTCCCCGTGTCCCCCTGCTCCTCTCCCAGCTCCTTGTCACCTCTCATTTGCTGTGGAGTGGCTTCTGAGGCCACGTTAATTGAATCATGCTCATCAGGGACTCTGTAAAGGCGTGACGGAGCCCTGGCAGATGGCAGCCCTTGAGGAGAGGGATGGGCTGGCGATGGGCTGGAGCCTCTGCAGCAGCACAAAGTTCCTTCTTTTGGTGCCTGGGCTGGGCTGGTGATGGGCTGGGGCTTCTGCTGAACCACAAAGTTCCTTCTTTTGGGGCTGTGAAAAGAACAGGCCTGTGACAGTGTTCACAGGGGTTCTTGGACGAGGGAAGAGACGAGAATTTTGACTCCATGTTCAGAAGGCTTGATTTATTATTTTATGATAAGGCTTGATTTATTATTTTATGATATATATATATATATATTACATTATAACTATACTAAAAAGAATAGAAGGAAAGGTTTCTTCAGAAGGCTAGCTAAGAATAGAAAAGAATGTATAACAAAGGTGTGTGGCTCGGACAGAGAGCCTAAGCTACCTGGTCTGTGGTTGGCCATTAATTGTAAACATTCAAGATGGCCCAAACACAGACACACCTGATGCATTCCACAGCAGCAGATAACCATTGTTTGCATTTTGTTTCTGAGGCTTCAGCTTCTCAGAAGGGAAAAAAAATCTTTTCACAAAAAGATGTCTGTGACACTGGCCAATATGAACAAAGGGAGGCTGGGTTTTGTCCCTCAGATTCAGTAAAACTGAAAACCCTAGCTGTGAAGGGCTAGGGGCGAAACAGCAAGAGAATTTAAGTTTATAGGTAATTGCAAACATCTGCAGGTACTTTGAGTAGGAGCACTTTTATTTAATCTTACAAGTTAGGAAGAGTATAAATTCTCTTGGTTTGGGACAAAGCTAACAAAGATTAGGCAGAAAGTCCTGTTCCCAGAGGTGAAAACTCTCAGTTCAGGTGTTTCTTGTACTTTTCTCTGAAGTGTCTGGTCTTGGCCATTACTAAGAAATGACCAAGCACATTAATGGTCCTTTCTGAGCACTGCTGGGACCTTTGCCCTTTTTCTTTCATGCAAAACAGCCCAATTTAAATGAAACCAGCTATGCAAAGCAGAAGCTTCACATGGTGGGGATACTCATCCCCATCAGTTCTGGGCTGTGGTGGCACAGTGAAGGGTGTCCTCTACACGCCCAGTTCTGCTGGTCCAATGTCCCAGAACTGCTTCTTCTCTTGGCTGTAAGACTGGTTTAAATCTGGCCTTTACTTGGTGTGAATTCTCCAAGCTGTGCTGGTCCAGAACTTAAATAATTTGTTCTCTTTTTAGCATCATGTCTTTTAAAGGTGTTATATTTGTTTCCATTTAGCGTTAAATTAAAATTAAATAGCTCTGCTTTGTAGATGTAATAGTGTACAAATATATCTATTTTTAAATCCTTTTAGCCCATGTCTATGTGACTAAGAAAAAAGCAGCAGAATAGGGGCCTCTGATTTTTGTTTTACTTGAATCAAACACCCTATTGGAATTTCAATTAAAAGTGAATGTTACACTTGTTTGTTACTAAGGTGACTACAGTGTCAAGGTTATGTGGATGTTGTACTGTTATAAATGCAGAAATAATGCAAAAAAGACAAATAGTTGTGTTGGCTAAAAATCATCTTATTCCTCCTGTAGCATAAAGTTGCACACTGTCCTACATTTCAATTCTTGTTCTATTAAATTACCTGTTTAATAATTTGAATCCAGTGTTATTTTTGTATTATATTGCAAATGTGTGACTGTGAGGTTATTTTTAAGATATATTTATTAAGGGAATGAATACAATAAGACAAGTCATTGCAGCCCACATACAGTTCCTTGACTTCTCATTTTATGATGTTTCAATTGCATATGATTACCGAATATAAGTTTTAACTTTTATGGGGCTTCATTAGAGATGCAGCTGTGTAGAGAGAAATTCAGTGGAATCTGATCATTTTTTTTAAGCTCTGAAAGTGTAGTGAGACGGAGCAGCTTTGATGGATCATAATTCAAACTTCTGACTTGGATGTTGGGTGCACAAATTGTGGGGTCTCCAAGGGCTTAGCAGGGCTGCAGTGGAAATTTTGCTGCTGATGGGAGAGGTCTGTGTGTTTGGGGTGTGGTAGACCAGAGCATCTCAAATGAAAAATCTTTTTTTTCTGGACAGGGCAAAGAGAAGAGGGGATGTCCTTGCTTGGAGCGAGGACTAGCATGAAATGCTTTTTTGCTCCTGTGGGAATCAAGACTCCGGTGGAGAAATATGGTTTCAGTAAATCCATGGTGTTTTCTTCTTAATAGAGGAACTAAGTAAAATGAACTCCTCAAAAATCAATATTCAAAGCAATCTTAGTGAGCAAGTGCTGAGAAAACAACTTTTGGGGCACATTTAAAGGAATAGATGTAGTAAACGAGTAAATTTGCCTCATGGTTAAATGCCGCAGTGCTTTGTGTGAATACTAAACAGGAACATGTCCCATCAAGTACAGTTTCTCCATAATTTATTAGCATAATATGTTTGTTTTAAATGCATAGGAATGTAAACATATATAATGGAATGATCATGCCTTTTAGCAGAAAACTGTTCAAAACTATTAGTGCCATTAGCTTAGTTTGGGGAAAAGTTATTTCATGATATGGATGATTTCTTTCATAACATCAGCTTTCATAAAGTTGCAAGTCCAGATCCAGAGAAAGGCATGGGAGAAAGTATCATGGGTTACTTGAATGCAAGATTCCAAAAATCTCTTATTTGTGATTAAAGCTGTGGCTGGGCCTCGTGTCCTTGCTTACTTTTAAGTATTTGCTGCTGCTGGCCTCTCCAGGTAGGGCCTTGAGGGGTGGAAAAGCTGGATTTGCCTTACCTCAGAGCAGAAATTAGCTCAGCTTTATTGGGAATGTGGTTCTTGCCTGTGGGGAGAGAGAGGAGGGAAGGGCAGTGGCAGTGGGGTGCTGTGGTCTCATTCTGATGTGGAACATCATCCCCAGAAAAATGGTGTTCTGGGCCATGCCTCCTCCCACGGCAGGGGAAAACAGATGAAAAGCAATGAAGCACACAATTACATAATGAAAAACAATAAAGTGCGTTTTCTAATATGTACTACTAGTGACCAGATAACTTTATTAAAAAACCAAATGTAATTGCATTTCCAAGTATTGCTCTGTGTGATAAACTCCAGGGAAAAAACTGACGAACAACTTAGAAGGAGAAGACTTCTTGTTTAATATAAACCTCAGACTTTGAAGTGACACATAGCAGGGAATAAATGTCCATCATCTATCAAATGAGGTTTGAATGGTTTAGGTCACACTAGACAAACACTTCTCACCCTAAAACCTTCTTTTCATCTTCATTCATCAACAACACCTTAAGCTCGCGCCCCTCTTTTTCTTTTCCACTCTCTCAAAAAACAATAATCTACTTGATGCCTACAAATCACTGCTGGCTGGCGCTCGTTAGGCGAGTTATGAGCTGTGGCTGCTGCTGCTCCCTCTGGAGCTGCCTCCTGAGCAGGGAGGAGAGGGGCTGCAGCTTTGGGAAGAGGAGGAGGAGGAGGGAGAAATGCTGCAGAAATGGTGGCTGTAGACAAGGGAGGCAGGGAGCAGAAAGAGCTGAGTGAGGTAGGAGACATAACTGGCAAGGAGGATTCCTGTGTGGCAGGCAGGTCCTTTTCTTGAGCTGGAGATGGGAACCAGTGGCTCTGCTGATGTTTTTGCTGCTGCATGTCTAACTCCAAAGCAGCTGGGTTTGGAGCCTTGAAACACAAAGGCAAAACTCCATGGGCAGGATGGAGAGGTTTTTTCTCTTCTGAAGATTCCTCAAGCTGCCCTGGTGGGTGCTTAGACCCAGAAGCTCATCTTCATTTGCTTTGTTAGTCTTAGGCTAGCTTACATTGCTGTGCCTTGCAATTTGTTCCTGTTGCCTCCTCTGAAGTCCTTGGCTGTGCATGAGGTGCTCAAATCCCATTTCCTAGTAGGAAATACCTCTCTTACACTAATCCTTGTCCAAAAACTCCTAATTTTGATTCTTAGCCTGTTCCATCTTACAGGACTCCTCTTGGATTAGTTTCCCTATGGCACATTTCCCCCCACCTTGCACTCTTTGCTTGTTCCTTCCTCACTGGTTCTTTTTTCTTTCAAAGACACTTTTCTGACTCCATCCCCTGGAAGTGACTTGTTGAGCAGCTCAGTCCCCTGGTTTTCAGAGGCCACAAACTGTTTTCTCTTGTTTTCTGCCTTCCTCCTTTTTTTTTTTTTTATTTCCTGTGGTTCTGGGGAGCAGTCTGGCAGACACAGCTTCTTCACAACCACTGGTTGGTGTTACTTTGTGTGACTGCAGGAGATGTGAGCAGCACCAAAATCTGCTCGAAGGCAGAATTTTGTGTGAAAATTTCAAGGAGAGCTCAGAAGGGCAAAGACGGTCTAGGGGAGGGAATTCAGCATTTTTATTGCAACAGAAGTTGATTTTTATCCCCCCATCTCCATTTTAAGCATTGATTCATCTTATTCTAATGTGGGATTTGGATGGTGCCACCATCCATGGTGTTGTGGCCCAGCATGGGGGACCATGGTGGGGAGCTCTGTCACCCACCCAGCCCATTCTCAGGGGAGTTTTGGGTATCATTAACCTCTGAAATTTGTCACAGTGATGTAAAATCCTCAGGGTATGGCTGGTGGTGGGGCGGGGGAGCTCCAGGTGATCAGGGGGAATCAGGAAATCTGCAGCTTCATTAATGAGGGAAAGAGGATTCACCCGTTTGTGGGAACTGGTCACACATCATGGAGTATCACGAGGTAAGCCAATTTCCTACCCCAATACCTTCTTTTCCACTTCTCTCCTTCGCAGTTTGAAAACCATAAATCATAAATTGAAATATATTTAAGGAGAAGAATATTTTCCCCTGCATTCCCACTTAATGCTTTGTAGCGAGTGCAGTTGGGATTATTCATGTGCTAAAGCAAGAGAAAAATTCCTCTTTGATACTGTGTCTTCATTTTAGACAGTTTCCTCTTTTACTCAGTTCTTAGATGTTAATTCTGAGTCCTCAGATGCTGCTCATTCTGTCACAAAAAGAAAATGCAAAACAGGATATTTTAATATTAGTAATAATGAATGTTTACATGATTAGCTCAATTACTTTGTTCAGTTTGACATTTTGTCATTGTGGACCTGTCTTCCTCTCTCTTTTAAAGTGCATTAGTAGTGATGGGAAGAGCAGGGGTGGGGCTGTGATCTGGGTCTTGCTGAGCATCTCCCTGGAAGGGGCAGGGATTCTTACCCCTTACAGCACCTGCCACTCCAGGCTGACTTGCCAACACGTCTCCTTGCCCTGGAGTGTTAGGGACACTTATTTGAACCTCATTAAAATGCAAGTCTTTGAGAAGTTTTATCCTAAAATTACATATTTTGCTTGTAAAATGAAAAAGATGCGTCTTCCCTATGGGCCTTTAAAGTCTGTACAAGACTGGGTCATTCACTGGTCTAGAAATTCTCCTTTGTGAATCACCTCTGTGTTGTAAAGATGAGTTGTTCATCCAACCAGTAATTGCTGTTGTCTGACACATCTATTTTACAGATTTTGGGTGTACGTAGTTAGGAAAAATACTGCTCTGCAAAGATGGTTTCTGACCAAAAAGAAAAAGAGAGTTGTGGAGGTTCTGGTGATATTGGGAAAAAAAACCACCTCAGTGGGTTTTGTTCTTGGTGTTTTTGCTCAAAAGAAGCAGCAAGGATAACTGTGTTAACTGCAGGGTGCCACTGAATGATCAAGAAGCTGAAGGAATGGCTCGTTTTCCTGTTATGTCACTGCTTTGGCTTTCTCATTCTTGTTCCTCTGTTTCTTCAGAAAGGCCCTGCAGCCTGCAGATAACAGAAATTAAATTAGTATTGATAAAGCATTAGACACTCCTATTAATATTGACAGTCTGTCGATACTGTTGTGCTACTTTTGTAATACGGGATGTTAACGGGTAATACTTTAAATAAAAACACACTAATCTTATAATCACTGAACATGCAGCGGGGTCTGGGCTCGGCTCACTCCTCCCCTGAGCTCCCCCAGCCCTGCCTGCCAGCCCTGCCTGCCTCCAGCTCCCCATGGAGCCCTTGAGGGTCGGGAATGTTCTTTCCTCTGGGCTGGACCCCACATCTGGGGAGATGCAGATGCGGTGGTAGGAAGGCAGGGATGTCAGTTGTAAAGCAGGGATAGGGATGGATGTGGATCCCACCTCCCCATGGCTGTGAGGGTGCTGGGGTTGGTTTGGGGACCTGTGTGTGCACTGCACTGAGCTCTGTGGGTGTGTGCAGCCTGACTGTGGGGTCAGACCCAGAAAAATGGAGTTTTAATCCTGTGGTTGCTCATGGTTGCTCACTGCCCTCCCTGGTTGTGTGTGTCCACCAAGTTTGGGGCAGGAGGCAGCACAGGGATGACTTCAGGTTCTGATGCAAGGCAGCAAACCACAATTCCCTGTTGGACCGTGCTGGCTGAGCGTGCAGGGGGTGAGAGTACGTGAGGTCAAAGCAGTGCCCTTAATCTGTGGTTCTTGTCCTAATACTTAGCACATGTTAGCAGCTCCACATTTCTTGTGAACTTTTTTTTTTTTTCCTTTTAAGTCTATCATGAAAATCACCATGTTCATCAGAGCTAAAGTTATTTGTTTAATGGCCTAAAAAATACGCATTAAACAATAATGATTACTTTGGTAAACACAGATGTCCTTGTATTACGCGGTGGGTTTTGTACGCGAATTCGTACATGCCTGCGAGACCGAATTTGCCATCTACCTTGAAAAATGGGAGCCACAATCCACGTTAATTGCTGCTCCCTGAGCCCCCCGCTCCACCTGCTGTGCTGCTGCAATCTCCTGGTGCAGTGCTGAAATCCCTGGAGCACGAGGATGGGCAGGTTGGCACTTGCAGATGTGTGCCCATCGTGGGAGGCAGCAGGCAGCAGTCCTAACTTCTGCCTCTTTGTTTTCCAACTCCGAGGATATTTTTAAAAGGGGGAGGGAGAACCCTTTATCCTGCTGAAAACCATCTAGTGATGATCAGTTATTCACCACATTATTAATGCTTATTTGGACGTTGCTTGGACTGCTGGGTTTAGCAGCTTCCCCGTTATGTATTGAATAAAATGAAATGCATGTCACAACAGCGGTGCTGTGATGCTGACAACCGTCCTTGGCTGTGCATCTCATTAGAGAGAGATACATTTTTCTTTGTTGTGTATCTGTGAATGACAGAAGTTGACAAACATCTTTTAAGAAGTTGCTGTTGGGAGAAAGTTACATTTATGGCAAAAAACCCAAGAAGAAACTGCTTGTTATGAAGGTAAATAATTATTTCCCCACACTTGTGTTTCATAAATCACCCTCCTCTGTCATAGTCAGTACTTTTTACTTTGTTATTGCATGTATGTTGAAGGAGATCCTCCCCTGGATCATTTGCTCTTGGAAAGAAATCTTGGAGGGTTCAAAGCTCAGTTTGTATTGAAACTTGGACTTAAACCAGGATGAAAATCTTTGTATTTCACAGTTTTAAAGACTGAATTGGTTCTCTTACTGTAACAGTGTACATTTATTTCCAGGGGACAGTTGAATTTTTCTGTAATGTGTTTTGGGGGCAAAGAATATTAACTTGACAGAGGAAAGATACCCAGGAGAACTACCAGGTAGGGGCCTGGTTGCTGTCAGCTGAGCAGTGAAGCTGTACTTTAAAGCTCCATTTTCCAGATGCATGATATATTTGCATGATTCATTTGTGCAGGTTGTTGGCACTGTCCCCCTTCAGTGCCTGCCTGACTTTGTGGCAGGAGCAATGACTGCCTGCAGTGATGGTCTGCATGGGCTTGGGGATCTCTGGACCATCACTGGGAGAGCTGAGGAGCAACAAGAAGTCAGGATGATTTTTTTTTTAAAGAATACTTTCCAAAGTGAAGAATGGAGATATTCACCATCCTGGTTAAAATGGCTCCTACCTATTCATAATGAATCAGAAAAGAAGATGTTGCATATTCAGGTGTGTTTGCATGACTCCCTGGATTTCACAGGCGTTGTGTGAGTGCCAAGGCAGTGCCTTGTTGACCCACAGAAATCTGAGAACAGTTGAGAAACCAGTGGGAAGAGGCAAGTGTGGGCTTGCAGTGGGAGAAGAGGCAGGGAGGAAGCAGCCTGGAATCCCTTTTTCCTGCTGTCCCTCCACTTCCACTGTGTGATGCAGCAGAGGCTGTACAGCCCTCTCCCAAAAACATCTGTGCTGCTGCAAGGAAGCTCTGCTGCTTCTGGGGTCAGTCGGTGATGCATTGTCTGGTTGGATTTTTTTTCCTTTCTTTTTTTCATCTAGACCCATTCACCTTTCAGCATCCTGAAGCTGAGAACACATTTTCTGCAAGAAATTGTCATTTAGGGAAAAGTCTCTATTTGAGGAGTTCTCAGCTTACACTCACCCTTGTGTCTGAAATTGTTTTACTTCTGTTCCAAGTAACACCTAAAATTGCCACTTAACCTTGCAGGCACTTTGTTAAGTCTGTATTTTTGATTGCAGCAGTTGGGGTGGAGTTTCCTTTGGGAATTAAGGAGTAGGAAGTGTTGTTTGTAGTTTTTTGTTGGGGTTTTTGCTGACTGGTGCTAATGTGTAGGTGTGGATGTGCTGCTGTTTTTGTAATACTTTTATTGTTTATGGAATTGTTAGTTAATTGATGGTAACAATGCCTGGAGCCTGGGAGAGGTATTCTTTTATGTTTGCTCAGATCAGAACAAGTAAATAATTTTGTAACTTAAAAAGAGCTTCGAGATTATTCTCCTCAGTTTATTTACCTTGCAGGTTTGCATCAAGTATTTCCACAGCTTGTTATCAAATTTCCCCAAATTAATTAGTATTATTTCTAACAAAACTGATGAGAAGAATGCCTTTTTTTTTTAGGATTCAGTAGGATGTAGGTGGAGCCCCCCAAGATGGACCCAGGAGCTCAGGAGCAGGTGCTGCACCTGAACTTGCTCTAACCTAGTTGGTGTGGACGTGGTGAGGTCTCAAGTTGATTTGAAATAACTTCCATGTGAAAACTAGAAGGCGGTAGAGATTCTGGTGGAAAATGCATTTTGGAACTCTGATAATTGCTTCACGGTTTACTCAGACTAAAACCTACTTGGTGACTTTGTCTTCCACATTTATCCAATGAAACAAAATTCAAACCAGCCCACAAGCCAGAGAATGTTTTTTATTTATGTGCAGTGTAGTTCCATCTGGTCCACGTTAAGGACCCCAAAAATATATGTGATTAGCTTTATAGTTCACTGCTAAAGGTAGCAAAGCTGGCTTTAAACATCTTTCCCATTTTCAGCTTGCATCTCAAAACATTTGCTGGCATTTCCTGACTATGATTACCAACCAAAGACTTTCCTGGTTGTCTTTTCACTTTTTAAACTATGTTGCATAGTTTCCCTGCTTAAAATATCACTGCAGCCTCTTCTGTTGCCTTTATAACTCTTATGCTAAGTATCCATCTCTGTCAAGACTGGTCAGTCTCAAGCCCCAAAGCTCAGTGTTAGGAAATGTCAGATAATATATACTAATAAAGTAGTAAAATTTATGACTATCACCAGCTCTGGGCTTGTGCTCAATAAAACTAAATGCCAGGTATTAGAAATAATACAAAAGGTGAGCTGTTCTGATTCACAACAATTAAGCAGAGGATTTCATGTAATTGCCAAAAGCCACCTCAGAAATGCCCACAGAGTGCACAAAGAAGGCTAAGCATCATCAGCTCACCCCACTTTAAATTTTAGGTGTTGGCTAATCAAAGCCCTACTAATTTCCACTAAGTGGCTGAGACCTTGAGGAGAAAGAAGAAAAAATATCTTTATCTACTGCTCTTAAGCCAAGCTGTCTTCTTTTGCAACGCTGCTGTAACAAATCCATGTTTGTATCTGGAGTTGCTCCACACTGGAAAGCATCACAGTTTTCAAGTGGTTTGGTGCAGCCCCACCAATACCATGACCCCCAAAAAGGTTAAGAACCCCAGATTTGTGCATTTCCCAGGTTTTTCTGCCTGTGCCACATCTGCTTTTGGAGCACTTGGAGCTGAAGTGGAGAACTGCTGCTGTTTTTTCTGCAGCATGTCCCAAACACCACTATGGCACAAGGTCCTGTGGCTGCCCATTTCTGAAACACAATTTGAGCAACAACTTTATCAGCTCAGAGGGGCTCAGAGCTCATTCAGCAAACCCATGCTGTCAGCTGGCCCCAAGGGCCCAGAAAACCACCCAGTTTTTTGCAGATACACAGCAGACCAGCAACTTTGGCCAGGTTTGCTTCATCTTGATGCTGCTGATGGAGACAAGACCTAAGCATGAAGTGTGGGCATCACTCTCCATCCCCCTAATTAGCAGACAATACTCCAGTACCTAGCACACAGCATCCAGCTTGTGTAGCAGCCTGCAGAATATGTTCCATGTGCGGTTATCCCTCTACATGGTGGTAATTCAGGGAATTTTCCCTAAAAGTTCAGTATTTAGACCTTGAGGAGACAGGCTCTTAACCTCAAGAATGTCCAGAAGTGCCTAGCAAGAAGTGCCAAGGATTTTCAGGAGTTGAGCTGGAAGTGTTGTTTGAAGTTAACCATATTTTATTTTCTCAAACCCTTTCTTGGGACTTAATTTATATAGCACTGTGATGGGCATGTATAAACATTGTGATCAGGTTACAGTATGAGTGAAATAGGTAGACTCATTTTCTTTTTCTTTTCTCACTATAAAAATGTAAGAAATTCAATTGCTTACCCTATAAAATGCACATTTCTGCTTCAGATTAGTCATATTTTAATGAGGCTGTTACTTATACAGTAGTACATTAGCAAAGTGTCCTTTGATTTTTATGTAGCCAGTGTTTATGCACTGCTTCAGAGAGGCCTGACTGTTATTCCTGCCTAGCTCCTCAGATGGGATATTTGGCTCGAAAAGCTGTCAATATGAGACTGGGACATTTCTGGGTTGCGCACAGGTGCCAGTAATTTGGGGAATGAGCCCAGGCTCCCCAAAATCTGCGTGCTAGCTGCTCCACTGCAGCAAGGCGGGGGCTGCCCCCAAGCTGCTGGGTGCAGGGGCCAAATCCTGCACGGACCCGGGGTGTAAAGAGATTTTCCAGGTTTGTGGCTCCCTTTTATTGCACCTTCTCGGGGAGAGCCGGCGGGGAAGCGGAGCAGAAACCGCGGCGGGATGAAGACATCCTCTGTCCATCTCTGCCTCTGAAGCTGAACTGAAGCCTCCCTGCGCCGCTTAAAATTGCGATTTTGGATAAAAGGCTGTGTAATAACTTGAGAAATGTGTGAGAAGATCTCGTGTTAATACTGTATAAACCTTCTTTAACTTCAGGAAGCTTAAAATCAAATTTGGCAGAGCTTACAAGGGCAGTGAATATGGAGCCACTTGACTCCGGTAACCGAGAGAATTGGCTGACAAACCTGCAGTATTTTGAATTTTTTTTTTTTTTTATAATGCTCTCTGCATTTTTGAAAGTATTTACTTGTGTGCAAAAATACATATTCGACTTTACCTATATGTTAAAATTTAAGTCTTACATCTGTGCAAAGATTTTTCCCATTTCTTTGGGGAAATGGAATGAGGAGAGTATTACAGTGCAATTTAGGTTCCCTGGGTTTCAGGTTTTTTTAAAAAAAAAGAGGTAATAAGGGAGGTTAATTGTGGAACTAGGAGGCTCCACTGACTCATCTTCTGAATAAAGAAATTCAGATGTGTTGTGACCTCAAGAAAGTGAATTTTTAGAGCAGTTGAAGTTAGAAATCTGGGATAAATTCGGGTATTTGAAAGTCATGGTAACAACCATTTGTAAGAGCGTATCATGCTCTATAGTAAGATTGCATAAGGGCACAGGAGGAAGCATCTGATTTTTTACATTTTTTTTCCCTTTTGGCATTCTGTTTGTGACAATTACATGACTCTCTATTAACTGTGTGTGGAAGAAAGCAGTGTTATGAAATGAGGAGAGATTTCCTTCATCTGTTACTCTCTAGGTAATTTTTGTGCTTTTTCCAGTATTTAAGTACCTCTTAACTGCTTGCTGTCCATCTGTATACCATTCATAGTACTGTAAACTAGTATATGTAGCATGACCTTGTAACTTGCTTTGTTTGTGCATCTGCCAGTACAATATGTTGTCTTTCCTTAAAATGCAAATATGCTCCACGCAGCACAGAGCTCCTTAGTCAATAAATAAATGGAGGTAAAAAACTGTACCTAATACCCATTTAATTTAAATTCATTTTATAAACATAAAGACGCCTTTTAAGAGAAGCTTTAATTCAGACTAGCACCTTGATTTGTGGTTGCCATGGAGAATCAAATCTGTCATTTGACAAGAAAAGTCACCCATTTATGACAGCACTTTATCTTGTCTCTCCAGGGGAAGAAAATGTCAAAAGTGAGAGCAGAAAAAAATAAAGCCTTGAAACACCAGAATTTCTTGATTTCATTTTTATTATTCAGCTATCATATCCTTTCTGATAATAGCAACTTGGTGAAAATAAATAATGTTCCTACAGTAAAATCAAATATTTCCTATTGGAATGGACAGGGCTCTTTGTGATTGTCAGTGCTGTGAAGTCTGGCAAGAAATAGTGTTATTAGATAAACCCACAGTGCCCAAATCCCATTTTCTTTTCATTACAGTGTCAAAATAATTATACCTGTGTAATTTGGGTAAGAAATTGTAGAATAAGTAAAATGGTCCATTGGAAAAGATTGCTTTAAGCTTGTGTTCACTATAGGGTGGGGTTTTTTGCATGCTGAAGGAAAAAAAAAAAAAGATAAAAAAAAAATTTGTATAATTTCATTTGAATAAAAATGTCTGGTTACTCTTTCATGTTCTATGCAACCAGAGGAGACGGCAAGTGCTGTGTTCTGTTGGGGTTTTTACATTCATGCAGCTTTTGTAAAAGAGAGTTAAAAGAGCCAGGAGTTTTAACACTTTTTGATTCTCAGGTGAAAAATCTCTGTAGACTTTCAAAGACAGTAGATAAAATTGATGATTATCTGAATTTTTTTTTTTTTTGAAGTGTTTTTATTTTGTAGGATTAAGAGATGGGAAGAATTGGGTACTTTCAGGAACATAATTAGCTCTCGCAAGTGTTTACGCGTGTACATTTAATCCATATAGACACTCAGTTGCCCCCAGGGGAGAAACACTTACTGTAGCATTGCATTACTTTTTACATAAATCTAAAAAGTGCCGTTGAAATAACGAGACTAAAATAATCCACTCTGCGCCTCTTTCTTGAGACGGCATTTGTGCCTTTCACAGTGTTACGGGGTTTGATGTGGTTCAGGAGTAATCTTGTATCAATGAGATAGCATTATAATAGAAAGTCCTTTAGTGGTTTAGTGTAAATATTGGGCTGGTAGGGGAGCTGCTTGCTGGAGCCGCTGTGCCTGCAAGAGATTACAAAAAGGGAGAGAAAGGAAAGGGTCGGAGGCTCTTTTTTTTTATCCTTGAAATTGGCTGGCGGTGCTGGATCCATAGCCAAAGCTAGTTGGGATCTGCTGTGAGAAAACAGGCAGCACAATAGTTCCCTATTCCTGCCTTCATGCGGAGTCTGAAGCCAAATCCTGCTCTTAAATACTTATGTGTAACTCAGCGTGCCTTCACCAGGCACTGCCATGCCTGCCCGCTGGAAGTAAGTGATGTGTTGTATCCTGGGGGTCTTTAAAAAATGTACGTGGTTGCAAATGTCACCTTGGTGGGGAAATAGCTGCAATTCGGATTTTTAATTTTTTTTTTTTTTTTTTTTTTTTTAATGTTGGTTTTTAACACGTATTAGCATCATGTCATAGGAAGTGTGTTAGCATGGGCTACCAGAATGTGATAACTTAGGGGTTTTTTTATGAGACCATCTGGAATAAAAGAGGGTGAATTAAAGATGCTCTCTGGGGTTATGGAATCTTAAAGATATTAAAAGGTCTGATTTCCATAATGTCTGCCTCTCCTTTTGCCCAACTGTTGATATAATCTGCTTTAAAATCGATTTGCTGTCATCGTGTAATCAAAGCCTTAATTGCATCATCATTGACTTCAGCATTTTTTGCTGATAAATTTGTGCGACTGATGGTGAAAATGTTGTGAAAAGAGAAACAACAAGTGTTTGAAATAATTTTGCTGGATGTGCTGTCTCTTGCATATGGACACTAAATTTCACAGGTAGTCCAAGAGTCCTTGAATTTCAGTGAGAGATGGGAAAATGTTTTCCTGTGTTCAAAACCTTGAGGTTTGATACCACAAACTGTTTAACTTGTTGAAGTCAAGGTAGGAATAAAAGATCAGTATGGCCTTATCAAAACTGTCTTTTAAAATATGAGGTCCATTTCAAATTGTAACTTTAGACAAGTTGTTCTTAAAAAATAGTAATTTTAAAAAGGGATGGTGGGGGTAAAGCTGTGTATTCGCTGCGAGGTTGTTCCTCAAAGCACTGAATGAATCCCCCATAAGCTCTGTCTGGGCAAAGATCAAATTGTGTTTAAATAGTTTTATAAAACAAAAAATTGTGAGTAATGCGTCTCTCTGTCTTGCGACGGATGCCATCTGAAATGGCTGATATCCTGTCCTGGAAATCACAGATGGAAACTTCATCTCAGCACAGTGCTACGGCAAGAATGAAATGAAAGTAGCAGAGTCTCATTTACATTTCAGAAATAGTTCTCGGTAGTTTCCTGTTCAATCCACCAGATTTTTCTTGTGTACCTGATGCTGGTTGTTCCCCACACGGAAAGGGCTGTGCTTTAGCTGTGACCCTTGGGGAATTGTGAGTGTGCAGGTGATGCTCTTGCCTTAGCAAGGGATGCAGTTTGCTGCAGCCAGCCCCGGTGCAGCGATCACTGAAGCAGCAGCAGCAGCAGCAGCAGCAGCGAGTGTTTGATGCTGTTCCCACAAAGGTTAACTCCTTCCTTTTGGCTTTCGCTGTTCTCTTTAGTCACAGCAACTGCACGGCAAGCTTTTCTCAACTGGTTTTTTGCTGATTTATTTAAATTTCATTTTTGTTTTATTAACCTGTGTTCGGAAATGCTCTGGACTCTGAGAGTCTGTGATATAAAATGGCAACAGTCTCCTGTTGTTTCTGTGAGGGGGAAGTCAAAGTAAACAAGTACTTTGAGAAGAGAACATACACCAGGTGCTAATAAGACTGTATTGACTGTAAGTGGCTTTTATGGGAGTCTTTGAAAGAGAAGAAAGTGCAAATTACTGGGGAGGATGGAGAATGCCATAGATCAGGGGAAAAATGTGATACTTGGCAGTTTCTGTGTATTAGTGCAGCCCCTTCCCCAGCATATAATACCATGTAAGTATTGAACAAAACTGAGATTTGCCACTTCTGAACAACACCTGTGACTTCCTCCAGCATATACAGGGCCAGAAATTAAGCTGCTGGGAGCGTGGCAGGTTCTTCTGAGAGCACCCACCGACCTCACCAAGTCTCTTCAGCTGCCCAAACGGGTGCATAATGGACAGGAATGACAGCACAGCTCATTGCCATATAAAGAATTGTTCTTTTTTAACGTATGGGTGCATGTGTGTGTGTGTGTGTGTATGTGTGTGTATTTTTAACAGAGCTGCAGTGTCTCTGTGCAGGAGCTGTCACTGGTGAGGGGAAGCCAGGGCAGCCACGCAGCACTTTGCTGAACATGAGGGTCCTGCCCAGGTGCCTTGGGGGAGGACGAGTCCCACAGAGCCTCATCATCCTCCTCGTGTGGTGCCACGCAGGGTTCCATGGCCTCAGGGTGTCAGGGTACCCTGAGAAGCAGTGGGAGCTCCTGATTTCTCACACTGCTCTGGAGTCACTGGAGCTGTCAAGGCAATTCAAGTTGTTAGAGGGTATTGGAGAGCCCCTTGTGGGGAACCTCACACCTGTGGCTGTTGGAGTGATGCTCAGAAGGAGGGGTTGATGCCACCATCCTGCCCTGACACCAGCAGCTCCCAGTGCCACCCAGCAGTGTCTGGGTATGCTGTTGGTTCTGGTGGTGTGCCTCTGCTTGGCCACTCTGCTCTCTGGTTGTGTCTGCTTCTTGCTTCTCTGTCAGTCCTCACTCCTTAAAGACAGAGTAAAAAGTTCTAAACAAATGATATGCATTAAAAACAGGTGTGTGTGAAAAAAACCTTCAAGATGGCATAGTCTGGCACCTGAGATTTGGGAAACAACAGAGTTTGGGTGGCACAGGCCTTTATCAAGCCTCTGGGCTGTTAGACCTGTGAAACTCTGACATGCTCATGTAATTTTGGAGCTCATTTTGGTTGTTTTTTTTTTTTTTTTTTTCTTGCCAAAGAGCTTGCTTTGGTTTTTGGCATGTCATCCAAGCCCAAGTTACTCCAAATGTGCCACATGGTTCCCTGTTCCTCATTTCTGCATGCCCACCAAGAGACACCTGGGGCCAATTTACAGAAGTGATTTGGGCAGGGCAGCCACCAACGAGGCCGTTTGGGGTTATCTGCAGCACATGGGGCTGTTGGGATCCATAAAGGCTCTGAGTCAGGGCAGGCTCAGTTTGGTGCCTGGAGTTTGGGTGGCTCAAACCAGCAGCCACCAAGAGCCTCCCTTTTGCTTTGCCTTGGTTTCCCAGCCTTGAGGTGGTCGTGATGCCATCAAGCACCTCTGCAAGTGAAGGTGAGAAGCTTTTTCTTAACATTCTGGTACACTAATGAGAAAACTAGAGACGTGGTCAGGAGGAGTTTGGTAATTCTGTGTTCATTTTGGGTTTGCATAGCGTGTGCTGAATAGGTAGTGTGTGCCACTGTGAGGAGAGGTTTTATAAGGAAAAAAACAATGTTCAATAGCTGTGCATTAGATGGGAGTCCCACAGGAAAAAAATATAAGATTGTGTAAGTGAAGACTTGATTGTAATACTCCTTTCAAAGGTGTAAATCGGGATTGCACGTTGATGTTGCCAACTTTGTTGCTTAGTTTTTGCAACCTTAACGTTATTTTAATATAGCTTTGGAGGCAATTCTATAAAGGATGTACAGCAATATGTTAACATGCTGTGCCATCCTACATTTAGGGCTTGTAATAAGCCTTTTCTATTTTTTTGGTATTGTCTTTGCCAAAAAAAATAGTGACTGTTGAGCAGTGAAGTATGTGTTCATATTGCTGCATTTTTATTTGATTTTGGGTCCTGCATCTTGTCCCAGGATCTCAAGGCTGGTACTCTGTTCTCTTTGTGTTTGGGAGAAGCGGTCAGGGCAGTCCATGTGCTGCTCTGAGACCCCTGCCCAGGGCAGGATAGCTGGTGGTGGTGGGCAGGGCTGAAGGCAGAAGAGCATGCACAAAAGAAGCTATAGCCACTTAAATCAGACTCTTGCAGCTGAAATAGCTAAAATATTTATATTTGCTGGGGGTGGGGAAGACATACCAGGATTAGTTATTTTTGCCTAGATGTTATAGGTCTGTTTTTTGAGGGGGAGCCTTGTGAAACCTAATTTTTTGTTGCCTAAGGGAAACAGCAATTTGCATGCTATGAGAGAAGTTTCCGATGATAGGGAATTTTCAGTAATTGGAATGATTATATGCATGGACTAGGAGATTTTTTTCTCCCCCTGTTGTCCTTTCCCCCACTTATAACCATAGCTACACCAGTCTCATCCAGACTGAAATGAAGATGGGAAGAAGTGTAGAATTCATTCCTCCTATTTTGCTGTCCATATACAGTGGTTCAAGTGGACCCACAGATGACAAAATTGATCGTATTAGCAGTTTGTGTGCCTGGCTTTCAGGGTGATGGGAGATTGGTGTTCTTATTACTGACATTCTCACTGGTGCTCTGCACATCTCAGAACAACGTGTTTCAACTCTCTCTGCCTAAATTTCACCATATATAAAATTAGATAACCTTTACTGACTTTACAGGTTTTGCAACTATTATGTATGCATTCAGGTATTCCCAGAGTACCAGCACATGGCTCTGCTCTCCTCCTTTCCCCTGTTCCTGCTTTGCCAGCTGGAAGTGAGGTGTTCCTTAGGATTGGGCAATCCTAAAATTGGTTTTCTTGCTGAATTGATTGGTGATCCTGATTGAACAAGCAGGAACCCTCACTGTCAGTGCGTGGGGAGTTGTTTCCAAGGGAGTTCCAGAGGAATGTTTGTTCTGGGAGCAGCTCACTGACCCCTTGGCATGGGACAGTTTCCCAATGCAGGAGCTGCCCATGCTCCTGCTCTCCCAACCCCAGGGCCTCCTCTGGGTTTCTTATGCTCCTCTGCTCGTGAGGCTGAATTTAATTACGGGGGATAAGGTCCTCCAGAGCAGACCTTTAAAAGTCCTATATAAAGATGCTGCTCTTAAGTAATTCAATATTTCAACTGCTCTGTGCTGGATTGATTGATTGATTAATGGAGGAGTTCATTTAATTAATCTGGGGCTTCACTAAGTCACATGTGTTACAGTAAATACTGCGATGGTGGCGATAAAGGAGGCGCTTGGTTGGGAGCTGCAGCTCCTGGTTTGCCTCCCGTCCCTGCGGATTCACGGCAGAGCCACAGGTGCAGAGTCACCCGGGGCTGCTATCTATAGGCTGCTAAATGTGTTTTGGGTGGCAGGCAGACGTGGTGCTTTGTCACTTCCTACAAGCGTGCATGTGGAGCGAGACGGTTTTTCCCCTCCTTAGCCCCGGTGCACGCCCAAGTGGTTTGCCTCCAGTTTTGGGTTCTGCAATGTTGATATGTCATCGTGCATTGACAGGGACCATATCCTCTGTTTCTGAGCACAGTTCCTCTGCTGATGTTCTGTTAGCACTTTGCTGGCCAAGTTTGGTCCCTGGAGGGGCACAGGTACCCCCTGTCCTGGCAGTGGTGGAGATGTGCTGTCATGGTACATGTGCAGCACCCAGGGGACTTGTGACTCAGGCTACAGAACACCCCAAAACTGAAAGTTTCAGCCGTGTGTGGAGCTGCAAAGCCTGATCTGCAGGCTGATGGAGGGCTTGTTACTCCTTCCCTCACCCTCACTGCCCTCAGTTGCTTTAACAAAGGGAAGTTGTATTTCCTCTGAGGGTTTTCCGTGTTGGCCCTGAGTGTGTGAGGCGTGTGGGGACAGGGCTGCTGTGGGGAGCTGAGCAGGAACTGCCCCAGGGCTTTGGTGCTCCGTAACCCAGTCCATCTCTACCAGAGCAGCTTTAGTCTTGCACAGGAAGATGCTGTTGGTGGTTTCAGATGGGAAGGAGATGACTGAAATCGCTGTGATCATGGCACTCAGAGATTTGGTACAAGTGCTCCCAAATCTGTCATTGTGCCGTAAGTAGACATGAAGGAGATGTGACTGCCTGGCCACAAACCCTTGTCGGGGTGGGATGTTGCAGCTGCACTGTGTGGGCTGTGTCCCAGTGCCTGAGCTGGGGGCTGTGCCTCTGTCCTGCAGTGTCACAGTCGGTGCCTCCAGGATCGGTCACTGCTGTCACTTTTCCAGATTTCCCTGTCCAGGCTTTTTACAAATAGATGTAGAAACAGATTAACAGGCACACGTGTGATGTGCACACAGTCATCCACACTACTCTTGAATGAAGGCAGTGAAAAGCCCAAAAGCTGGCCAGCCTCACGACTGGGTTTGGTTCTACATAACCAACACGTGAGCAGTTGCACAGCATCTGAGCGGGCTTTTTTTCCTCCTATCTCTATTTTTTTTGAAAAAGAAGTGAAGCCTTGATTCGTGGACGAGCAGTTTAGTGCTGCTGTCATAAGTTGGTGGTTTGTTGTGTGGTTAGCTTGGTTCTCAGACCTGTGTGCTGGAAGGCAATGGGGTTCATCTCAGAGAGGGCTTTTTCTCAGCAGGATGTCTAACGATGTGTTGCCTCTGTTTTCTCCCTTGCTACTCTTACAGAATTTAGTCATGGTACAATATTTGATGAATAGCCTTTGATAAAAGGCTTTTATTCTTTTCTTTCTTCTTTTTTTTTCTTTTTTCTTTTTTTTTTATTATTTTGGTCACTGTTGTAGTACCGTGAAATGCTGACGGAAAGCTGAGTAAAAATGATCACTAAATGTTAATGTGACGGGGCACAGGTTAACCTGTAGGAGTGTCATGGAATTCCCTGTGTGCCAGGAGGATGCTGCTGCTGGATAAGGGGGGACTGTGCTGGTACCTGGCTGGGCAGCCTGTGGATGAGCCCTTTTCCAGCAGCTGATGGCTGTTGCTGTTTCCCAGCCCTGGTTTAGCACAGGAGGCAATCTCCTGACATTCTTTACCTCCAGCCCCCAGCGAGTGTGGGGTGGGAATCCTGCCCAGTTTTGGTGCTCTCTCCCTGCAGCCTGGCTGTACAGGAGCTGGTGCTGCAGGAGTTTTTAAGCAATTTGATCTCAAGTGGCTTCATTGTTCATCTGATTAATTAGTATTTAATTAGCTTTGTTTCGTCCTTTTGCTTCAGCGTGAAGATTGGGGAGGGGGGGAAAGGACAAGATAAAAATTGTCTAAATGAAGCTTTGTCATTTAAAACACACATAAAACTCAGTGAGATGCCTTTTATTCCCCTGTCCTTTATCTTCCCTCACAAGCTTTCTGCGAATGAGTAGTGCATGTTGAGGTTTATCTTTGCTTTTATGTGCAGTAGCCACATGCTTAAACATGGAGCACGTTTGAGTTGCATTTCACAGGGCTTTCACAATCCCTTTATAAAGGGACTGATCTGCTAACATCACCCTCTTTAGATCCAGCAGGCAGGATGTTCCTGCACACAGTGAAGTGCTCGCAGTCTCTCTTGCCAGACCAGTAAGTGAATGATTTCAAGCCTGGTGGGCAATACTTGTGTCCATGCGTAGCACAGACAGACCACAGTAGTAGGCAGCTGCATGTAATTTTGAACTCCACTCATTGAACTGTAATAAAACAATATAAGCACTGCTTGGGGGAAAGATTGGATGCAGTTATCCTTACACAGGGCTCGGGCATATGAAAGCAGCGCTGGCTGACAAGAGGATTTTGAGATTTGATTTTGATTGAATTGCAGAATTGAACAGGCCAGGAATGTCAGTGGAAGGCTAAATGCCTGTAGTGCCATAAAGTTTTATTCATGTGAGGCTTTCCAATATAAAGTAGATGGATTATTGGAGAAGGTGTCAAGGGACATGAAATAGAAGTGCCCAAAACATAAAATGTGGGTATAAGGATAAAATTACTTCTTGCTTAGTACATAATTAGCACACAAAAATGTTTTTTGGGTAGTTGTTTGTTTATTGTTCAACCTTTTTTAGAGCTAATTCATTCCACAAAATAAAAAAAAACCAGTCCTTGGTTTTTGCTTCATCTTTCTCTGGCTGGAATTCATATTCTTTTAAGAACAGGTTTAAAAACCGAATTCTGTCTTAATTTATTTTTTTATTAGGAAAAAAGGTGTCTCATTAAAAAAAAGATGTGGGGGAGGAGAAGTCCACAGGATAGAAAGGAAAAGGGAAAAAAAAAAAAAGACAAGTCCACAGGATATGAACACTCTGCAGACACTGAAAACTATTATGCTCAAAAACAAGAGCGGGATGTGTATTCACATACCACAACACACTGACTTATTTCATAGCTCAGTAATGCATATGTAATTAGAGACAAATTTGCATAGGACAGCTGATAGCCAAATTCGTATGGCATTAGAGACAGCTTCACTCCTTTGCAGTGAGCTCTGAACAATAAATAAAGTCGCACATGGGTTGGATGTGGGTTAGCACAAGGGGGTGCATTTCTGTGCCCAAATTCTGGGTCTGTTTACAGCCCCGTGTCTCAGTTAACATTTTCCCTAAACATACTCTAAGTCGCATATTATATGACCACCGGAAAATAATCATAGCTTTATGCTGCATCCAGTCACTCAGAATTATAACATAAACAGTAAAACAGCCTTCTTATTGCAAGACCTTTTTTCTGTTTTAAATTGCCTTTTTTTTTTTTTTTTTTGGAAAAGGGCTTGTTGTGTTAGTCTTGCCTTAACCAAGAACACGAATACCTTTCTATATGTGTTTTTTATAGGGAGGTGGTGTGTGGTGCATACAAGACTGTCAAAATGGGATCTCAAATTGCCATAAAATCTAAACTTACGAAATTGTATTTAAAGAACAGCATACATTTATTTTTTCAGAACTAGTTGCCTGTAAGCTGTGTGTTCTTCCATTTCAGTCCCTCCTGATTGAGATGGCATGTATGTTTAGGTAGTATTTATATGTAATTGTTTTTATTTTAAGTCCAAAAGAAACACCCAAATTGTTGTTACTGTGCGGATTGTAATTATTATTTTTGAAATCTTCCATTGTGAGCTTGGATTTGTAAATTCTTTAGGAAAGAAATGCCACATTCAGTGCTGGTGGTAACTCTCCAGGGATTTGTTAAACTTTTATTTACCACATGTTATATATATCGTTCTTTCGTGGCATTTTGGGTTATTTTGTATTATTATTTAGGTTTGCTGAAAGTAAATGTGATGGGGATTTACCTAAATGAATAGCAGTTTATTTCTGATGTGTTCCTTTGAAGGAAAAGGATAAAAAAAGCTCCCTTCTCCCCCCTACCCCCCAACTCATACCAGCTATAGTCCTTGAATTATGTGTGGTAGAGATGCTGGACTCAATAGAGCGACTTTTCTTTTCTTCCTCCCCCTCACTTCCCCCCTCTGGCTGCCTATTTTTTTTTTTTTTTCCTTTAAGCAGGGTTTTGCAGCAGACTGTAAAGCAAGGGGTTGGTTTCAGGGGGCTGTGTATGGGTGTCCTGGCTGTGAGGGTGGTGGGGCCTTCTCAGAGCTGGGGATGGGGCTGGGGGTGTTACAGCACCTCACTCAGCAAAGCCAAAATAAAAATATTACAGAGTCACCAGGTAGCAGAGAACCAAGAACTCTGAACCCAGGATCATAAATCGGTTCTTTTTTCTTTTTCTCTTATTTTTTTTTTAATACCTCCTGAACTTGAATATCTCAAGTTAAAGAAAAGTGAGGGTTTTTTGTTGTTGTTGTTTTTATTTATTTCTATTTTGGTAGGGTTTTTAATTTTGACTGTACTAGTTATGACCTGCTTAATATTTAGATATTTTTAAGTTATTTATATTTAGACATTTTTAAGTTATTTAGAAGTGCGGGTTAAATAGGCAGACAAAATGATTTAGCTTTAGACAGTTTTTAAATATTACTTTTATTTAAATTCTATGATGTTTAATTTGTAAAATATTTTAAAATACTGTTTTTAGATGATACTGAAATTTGAAACAAAATTTTTGTGCCTAAATGATTAAATACAAAATAAAAATTAAATTATAAAGAAAAGCCCAAAGACCTAGCTGAAATTTGAAACGAAGTTTTCGTGCATAAATGATTAAAAACAAAATAAAAATAAAATTTTAAAAATAGCCCAGAGACCTAGCTGAAGTTGGCTCTGTCAGTTATGTTAGAGTATGTGAATATTGATAAGCTTAGATGACCTTCTGCAGATGAAGTTTGGTTTCAGTGTTCATTGAGATCGGGTTGAATGATTAGTTTCAGTAGTTCCTTTGATGATTCAGTAAAAACTGTGAAAAGGAGACCTTGCTCTCCTTTTCCAGTCTAGGACTAAAATAAAGGTGTGCAAGATTGGGATCTAATACTGCTGTGAATGTGATATATTCCATTTTCTTACCACAGATCATGTTCAGTAAATGTTTTACATGCATAAATGAATAAACTCATTATGTATCCGGCATATTTAAATAATCTGCATTTAATAAATAAAAATGTTATTTTCATTTCTTTCAGTTTTATTTTTCAGCCAAATGAAGATCGATATGATCCTAAGATTGCCAACTAATATAAACTGTCATGATTTCTAACACAGTCATAGCCTAAAACTTAGGGATGCAAATTAATGAAAATAACCTGTTATCATCTTTTGCAAACAGAAAAATTAGGGTAGTGAAAAGGCCATATTTATTAAGTTGCTAACCAATTAGAATGGATGCTTCTTTAGGAAAACAAATATAAAAGTACAAAAAATGCAAAACAAGATAGAAATCAATTATTTAAATCATGTTTCCTGCTTTTTTGATATAAACCATGATTAGAATCAGTGATTCAAATCAGTTTGATTTAAATCAGGCTCGTGCTTGGGATGGATTAGTTTGTGGTTACCAATGAGAACCCTCTGCAGGTAAAGGCACGGAGTCCGGAGTGGAGGGTGAGCTGCCTGTGACAGGGGATGGTCTCCAAGGTCCCTTCCAACCAAACCATTCCACGCACCAAAATGCCTCCTCATTCACTTGGCCTCAAATGCTAAAATTACACATGCAGGATTCCTGTGATCACCCCTCAGCTCCTTTCTGGGAGGATCCATCCGAGTCTGGGGGCTTGTGGCAGGTCAGGTGGGACTGAGTTCCCTCCTGGGGTGGCCTCAGCCATCACCTGTGCAAGCAGAGGGGCTCAGGCCCTTTCCCTGTGCCTTGTGTCCTTCCCTCCCTGCAGGCAGCATCCCCACTGCTCCCTGCTTGCTCCTGGTGGGATTTTACTGCTCTCCCTGGGTTCCTCATGGAGGATGTGGCACAGGCACCGACTTCCATGAGCTCCCAGAAAGTGTTTTTGGCTAATCAGTTCTCCCGTGTAAAGAGCAGGTATTAAGGCTTCTTTTATCCTCTCCTCAAAACCTGTGTTCCCTTCCAGGAGGAGCAGGGCTGTGTCCCTTGCTATGAACTCTTCCTTCCATTGGAGCTGTGGCCATGCTCTGGTACAGACCATGGTAAAACTCTCCCCTTTCCACCAGCTCTTTCTGGTTCTTTTCATCCTGCAGGAGAGGTAGGAAAAGGGAGAGCTTGCCTACAGCAAACCCTAAGGAAGAGCAAAATAAGCATTTTTTTTTTGGCCAGAACATCTTGGCAGTGGGGCAGCAGTGGGGATTGGTAGAGCCCTGCTTCAGTGGCTGGTGGAGGAGAGCTCCTGTTGTAAAAGCATAGATCACATCTTCCCTTGACAGGGTCTCAGTGTTAAAGAAACCCAACATAAACCTCGATACGCTCTGGGTCAGAGATGTCAAGTAGAGCAGATTGCATTCAAGTTGCACATAAATTATTTAAAATGCCCATAAAGATGGGTCAAGGGTCCTTGCATTGGTAGAAGTCAGTTTAAGCTTGTGTGCTGTAATTGTTTCCATATGATGACCTTTTTGAACACACAGAGTAGAAATCCTTTGCAAGGTGCACAAGTTGAGAAACACGTGGATTTTATTGTAATAATGCTTCTAGTTGGAAGGTCTCAAAATAATTAGCTTGATTTAGCGCTCTCATTTCTGCCTGTGTTCCAGACGACATCCAAGCCTTTTATGGAGCATAAATAGTTCCTTCATGTAGTGTTGGCAGCTGAATGCTCAATACTGTAAGAATAATGCAGACAGAGACCTTCCACCAGTGCTGGATGAAGTCAGCTCTCCTGAAGGAGGCAGATGTTTTGGCAGAGGAAGGTGCCATGTGTTTCTTGAGTCAACCACTGTAAATTTGTGAGCAGTTGGTCCTTAAATAGGAAGGTTGGGGGTTTTTTCTCATATATTTAGGGATAACTAGTAGTGGACTGATCCTGTTACTTAATGGTATTTAGGTCACATGAGTCAAGCTGCACAATTAGGAGTGAAGTTAACTCCAGTTCTGTGTATTTGAGCGCAGTCAAGTTTCCTCAGCAGGTTTTCCTTGTTTTAATCCATGCTAATTTATTCTTACATTCTGACTGTAGTGACTATCTCGAGGCAAATCAGATGAACGGGGTCAGATTTTTAGCTGGCATAAACTGACACAGTTCCTTAATTCTTCTGCATTTGCTGTAGCTGTGCTGATTTATGCCAGCCAGGAGTAAAGGCCACTTAGATTAACCTGGTACTGTCTGGTGACTAAGTTTGAAAATAAACCAAATACCTTGTACTTGTGTGCTGCAACAGGAAAACATCCAGGAAAATAGTTAAAAATGGGATAGGAGGGCTCATTGTGTGTAATACAGGAACTATATGGACAGTAGGATGCAGAGATGTAGCACTGATTCCCAGGGAAATGTGATTTATAGAGATGATTTGTAGCTGGAAATCTTGCACTGCTGGAAGTGCTGGTGCATCCATAAAGGTAACAGCCAGTATTTAAGATTTGCTTTGAAAAGTTTAATATTTCTTCACAGTAGGAAGGAATGCTGCTGGAGCTTTTCCTCTGCATGTGAATAGACACGTGAAATACATACACAGAACACAAATTGCAGACACGTGGAGCAGGCCAGAGGAGATGGTGTGACAGAGGAATTTCACTTAATCAGGAGGTGAACCCATGTGATCTGTGTTTTGGGATCTGGCCCCTGGGGAGGAAGATGCATGGTTGCTTTATGCTCTGGGGTACCCCTTTGAAGAAGAGGTGCTTTGGTAAATTCTTGTGTGTGTCTGAAAGCCACCCTCCAGTGGTGCCTGGTTGGGCTTCTGGAGCCTGGAGACATTCCTGTCTTTCTGGCTTGGCTGATCCCTGTTGATTCATTCTTGAATGTGTTGGTTCTTCCCTTGCAAATTGCTCTGTTTGTTCATTGCAGGGAGTTACTGCTAAATATTGGGACGGGCTTATGGTGACACCCTTGAATTTTTGTTGGTTTTCATCTGGGTTGGTTTTTGGTTGGTTGGTGGAGTTTGGACTGAGGCTGGGCAGTGTCATGGAGACTGTTCTGCATTTTCAGCCCCAGTGAGAGGTGTAGCACATCAGCCTTATCTGAGCTGTGACTTCATTGTGGTTGCCCTGGGAGGAGGCTACTGGCTAATTCATGTGCACAGAGAAGGATGGGGTGGGTGCCTGTGGGTAGTAAGTGATTTTGGCATTTGCTGCTTGCTGTTGAAGTACACAGAGCCCACCTAAATTCAGAACTATTACACCTAAAAATAAATAACCACACTAAAGCCAGAGATCATTTGAAGAGTAAGGTGGCAAACCGCACCAAGAAATCTTCGGAAAAGGCAGTGCAGAAGTTTTTGTGCTGCTCTTTAATATTCAAGATTTTATCTTGGAGAGCTATCTTTAGAAAAATAAACGTTCCCTTGGAATCAGGTATACTAATGCTGTGATACTGACTGTGGAATGCTTATTTCTCGGGAGAGAGTGTAGGGAAGAAGGTGAGGTTCATTTGAGTAGCTTGAGACCTCCACAGCCTGTGTTGGCCTGATGTCAGTTCATTTGCTGAAATAAGCTGAAAATTCCACAGCAGAGGAAAGCCCTGTCTGGAATAAGATTTCTTTAAAATAAAAAAAATAAAATCCAACTTCCCCTTTGTGATTTATGATCCCTTTAACAATGCCACTTTCTCAAAGCCATGCATCATACACAAACAATGGGCCACATAGAAAAGCGTGCTCCCCGGAGTATTACCAAGCATGTAATTTTGTCTTTAAATTCTTTGGAGTGAATTGTAAGAACATGACTTCATAGGAACCTTTGAGACATTATGGCTTTTAATAATGCTTTGCTGCTACATGTAATACTTCAGTTTTACTTTTATTAATTAAATTGCTCGTTGGATGCATGTGCAGCAGGGAGGGGATCCCGTCCATCCCGGCACACCCAGGAGGGATGTGGCTGCCAGGAGGGCTTTGCTCCCCTCCTGAAGGTGAGGGGGCTGCTCTCTGTTCTGGTCTGATGGAGGTTCAGGAGAGTTTTCCTCCAGTTTTCATCCTGTGCAATCACATCTGTGCAGTCTCCCCATCCCTCCAGCCTTGGTGCCCGTTGCTGCGCCCACGAGGGGGTGCGCACGAGAGGCAGCTCCTCTTCTTCTTCCTCATCATGAGCTCATACAAAACCCTGTGGGGTGTGTAGCTGTCCCACCCCACTCACGTGCACAGAGTGAGGTAGCTCCTGCCTTGGTTCTGCCCGGTGCTGCTATCCCCTCACGTCTGTGATCTTCCCAAATTTATATATGTATATATATATATTTGTAAGTTTTCAAGAAAATTGAGGTCAAACTTATTTCCTCCTGTAATCCCTTTGCACCCCGTCAGCTTTATTTTTTTTTTTTTTTAGCAGGCACATCTTGCATTATGTAAAACATAGGTGAAGAAACATGTTCAGTAAATCTGCGTTGCCTTTCTGTCTGCAGCAGCTGGGTTTGGATCTGGCTGCTTATCTAATAAAGGGTGGAAGCTGCACTTTTTACAGCTTTTTGTAGCACGGTTTGTGGGCTTGCCCATAATAATACAATTATGAAGGTTAACAGGAAAAAACTGGGTCCAGGAGTGATTCCAGGCAGCTGGCAATGCCGACGAATTGGAAGCGCACCACCAATGAAAACTGCAGTGAAAAGCAAATTAAACCTCATATCTGCCATCTCACTCGCTTTTCTCTGCTTTCCTGTTTGGACTTGAAAGGTGATTGGAGCCAAGGCAGTGACAGTTGACGGAAGTGCTGCAAGGAGAGAGTATTTATTTACAGTGAATCGTGGTGATGCTTGTTCAGGATGCGGTTTCACGCAGGATGTTCTGTCCCCACCCCCGGTTTGATCATTTCTCCAAAAAAAAAAAAAAAGAAAAAAAGGAAGGGGGGGTTTAAAGAAAAAAAAAAAGCTTCTTGATTGTTTGAGGCCGCAGCGAATGCTTGGAGAAACACTGAGCAGCATGCCTGTACTTGGAGTGTGCTGTAATCTGCTGTCTGAGGAAGTTCTTGTATTAGGCACAGAGGCTGCTTGGGACTAACTCCTGCCCAGATGTGCTCAAAACCCACTGTTGGCCCTACACATTTAAACTGGGAGTGGGCTGGGTGGGTCCCCATGCTGCCACTGGTGGTTAATGCAGGCCACCCACTTGGATATCAGCAGCACTGCCAGCTGATGTGGCTGTAAATTTATCTTTTTGGAGAGGAAGGAAGGAGCAGGAGTTATCCCCGTCTGTATGTTTTAGTACATCAGATAAATGTTAATGGAGAATTCAGTGTGCGGAAGGTTTGGTATAGTGCAGCATTTGGATGAGGGGTTCCCCTCATTCTTTTTCTGCTCTAATTATGGACTCACTGAATGGTTTGGATTTGAATGATTTGGGTTGGAAGGGAACTTTTAAGACCATCTAGTTTTAACCCCCCTGCTGCATCACCTTCCACTAGCTCAGGTTGCTAAAAGCCTCATCCAGCTTGGTCTTAGACACTTCCAGAGATGGCCATCCACAGCTTCTCTGCACAACCTGTGCCTGTCCTCACAGTAGATCAAGACTTGAACCCTGCAGCAGATGAAATAACAGAATGTCCCTAAATAACAAGTGTTGTGCTGGTCCAAGGACCCAGAAGGGCAGGGTTTATCTGGAAGTCTCTCCAGCATAGGAGAAGGGCTCTGGCTCACTGGGATCAGGCTGTTCCCAGGGATGTTGGTGTGGGTTGGGTGCCCATCCCGAAGCTGCAGGATGGTTTTACAGCCCTCACACCTCTTGCTGCCGTATCAGCCCCAGCACCGATGGGTTTTGTGCAGCTCCTGACAGGCAGGCAGAGATAGTAACTTCTGTTAGTCCCAGACGGGGCTGGTGATTAGATAGGGAGAGTTTCTCTATCTCGTTTCTTTCCGAGATAGAGCACAGGGCTTAGGGACGTGCTCTAGTATATATGGTTTCCTTCACGGGCACTGAGCGGGGAAGCTATTGGAAACTTGAGGGATTACAGGGAGGGGTGAATATGTTTTATTTTTTATTTATTTACTTTGACATTTTCTTTTAAACTATTTCCAAGAACTACATTTTTACCAGTTTTTCTATCTGGAAGAAGGAATCTGATGGGGTTTTTTTTTCCACTCACAGCTTTTAATTACACCATTGCCATCATCGGGCCCTTTCTACAACTCCCACATTGTTCAGCAGACACGGTGAAATGTTTTTAGGAACCTATAAAAGCCAGTAATTTGCATCCAGAGGCCATGGTTGTAGTCAGCATTCAGGCAAGGAAGCAACTGCCTGGGTAACTTTATGGCCAGGACATGTGCTGCATTGTGGAGCGGGGCTGCTGCCTGCCCGCGCTCCTGCACGGATTGCTCTGCGAGTACATTTAATTAACTAATGAAGTTGTTAGGGCTGGAAACTGGGAATCCAGCTCCCCAAAGGTCCATTGTGCCAGGGAGCTGAGCCGGAGCCAGCCTGCCTCCTTCCCCAGCTCTGTGCTGGCTTTCCCCAGCCTCTCCCCAGCTTTTGTGCCTCCCCTTGGGGTTGGGCTCCCTTGGTTACCTGGTGGAGTTGGACCTGCAGTGAGTGGGGCTGTTCTTGGTGCAGGATGCTGCCTGGCAGTCCTGTGAAATGGTTCTTGCTGCGGGTGATGGCTGAGCTGATAAGGGGCATCAAGGACTCCCACGCATCTACAGCTTTTGGAAACCATCGGTTTCCGAGGCTAACGAGGGCCTCGTGTTGCAGAAATATGTTAAGGTTTAGGATGAGATTTGCAAAATTGCCAAAGTGATTTTTTGTTTTTTTTATTCTGAAGAGCTGTTTGAATTTGGGTAATCAAAACATCTTAAGTAGCTCTGAAAATGTCACTGTGGAAGATCCTGCTCATGGCTGGTCTAGCTGACAAAAAAGGCTAAGATGCTTCTGAAGGAAGAAAACATCATCTCTTCTAAAGGTGATAGGATGGCTGTGGTTTGGTATTGTGTAAAAATTGTAAGTAATTTCTTAGCAAGAAAGAGCTGTCTATTCTCAGTGAGCTCTGAGGCCATGAGATACAGGGCCTTGGAGCATTCAGTAGCCAGAGAAGAGTTGTTTTAAAAGTAGCTTAAAAAATCAGGAATATTCACCTCAAAAAAAAAAAAAGGCAAAAAGAGATTTTAATTGAATTGAGTCTGATATTTTGGAAGGGGTTGAGGCTACTAGTAGTAACTAGCCTGAATTAAACCTGGACTTCTTATTCAAACAGAACTTACACACTTCTTTTACTGTCACACGTGTGTACCTTTCAGACTGCCAGTCTCTCCAGTCAGGAGCACAACATAGTTTTTTCATTATTCCTTTGTACACTTGTGCTTCCCCACCACCATATATTCTGTCCATTTGGAAGAATAAAGTGCTGCTCTGCTCCTTGAGTGGGACATAACAGTAAGGATGGTGTGTGGGATGCCTCTGCCCCCTGTGCAAGCCTTCCATTCCCAAGATTTCCCAGTTTCAGCTATTTCAGCTTCTTAAGTTATGTCAACATCAACAAAGAAATAAAGCCAGGTCCTTACTTTTAGCACAGACACCATGAACAGGCTATTCAGTGTGTGCTCAGCTCCCAGCAGGAACGTTTGTGCCAGACAGAGGAGTTTTTGATTCCCTGCTTTCTTCCTCCATCTGAATAGGCTGTGGCTGGGGGTGAGATGTCTGTTGTTGGACAAGGGGAGCTGAATATCCAGAGGGCTCAGGCTTTTCTGATACTCCTGGGGAGGAGAGGATGGTTTGGTGAGGATGTGAGGAAATGTTTGTCTCCGTGAGGGGGAGAATTTAAGGGGATGCAGTGCTAGGGGCATACCAGCCCATAGGCGGAAGATGCTGCCTTGCAAGAAGGGAGACAGCATTCCCCGTGGCCTCAGAGAGTTGTCTGGGAGTCAGAAGTGTGCAGGGTTTGTGCTTCACGCAGCCAGGTCGTGCTGGAACACGCTCCTTGCAGCGGGGTGAGCCGGCAGTGACTGACACAGCTTCTCCTGCCCAACTGCTGCTCATGGCCTCGAGTGCTTGCCGCGGTGGTTCCCAGCCAAGACAGGAAACTATTTGACTTGGGGTGCTAGAGAGCGCCTCTCATGGTATTTACAGATAAAAGGGGAGGAGTTGAGAGCTGCAGTCCATGCTCAGCCCAATCTGATAACCTCCAGGGATTTTATTAGTTCAAAGAAATTTTGGATAGTGAACTTGTGTGCTTAAGTGGAGCTGAAGACTCAACCCTTGGAGGCATCCAATCCTTACTAAAACCTTAGAATAACAAATGCTGTTGTAATGATCTTTTTTCTTACTTTTTTTTTTTCCTTAATGTTTTAAACCATTAGGCCATTCTAAAATTTAGTACATAGGTAAGAATACATCCCTGATCTTTAATTGTCTCTCCTGAGCATTGATGGCACAGAAACCGCTTTTTTCCAACAGACTTCAGTCTGTGAGGGGCTAAAAATAAGAAAGGTGAGTTATATCCAGTAACTAGATGGGCAGAATGTGTTTTGTTGGAATAAATTGGGAAGGCAATAGTAAAAGGACTGTTTTCCACAATGCATCACTGCGTTACCAGATAGTTTAATGCTGTGTCCTCACATTGGATCCACAGCCTCTCTGCATGCCATGGTTGTGTTGTAGGTGGAAATGTCTAAAAGACACAGGCCCTTCACCTTGGAGTTAGATTTGCCCTGGCACCTGGCTGCTGTTGGGTCAGAGTTTCTCCTTGGCTTTGCTCAGCAGACATAAGTTGTCCATCTCCCACCCTGCCAAATCAGATGGAAACTCTTCCTAGCTCTTAGCTTTCTGCTTTTCCCTTGGGTTTTATTTCACCACTGGTTGTTAGAGACCTTGGATAAGATACAGGTTCTGCTGGAGGCAGCAAAGAGGGTCTGGTAGGACCCTGTGTGCATTGCCAGGTTTCCAGCTTTTTTTCTTTCCCTGGAGCCTCTGTTCCTTTTTTTGCAAGCCTAGAGCTACCTTCTGCTTCAAATAGGCAGATTCACTTGCTGATTAAAAAGCATTGTTAATTTAGAAGGAAGGCCACATTCCTTCTCAACACCATCATTAATTAAAGACTAGGAAATTGCCAATTCACCCAACATTCACATCCTTACCAGACTATGCTCACATAATTTATTGCCCAAATATCTTAATGCCCAAGTACGTGCTGAGGCCCGTGCACAGAACTTAAACTCCAATCTCATATATTTTTCCTATGCATAATTAAGATGATTGCCTCTTAAAACCTTGCTTATTTTTGGTAAAACACCTTTGTTTTTCTGAGGTTGGGTTTTTTAGATTGTGCCCAAACATGGGCACTGACTGTGGCCACAGCTTTATTAAACTGTATAATTTTGCGTGTACGGGTGTGAATCATAACCCCCAGATGAAAATAGCTCCTTCAGAGCTGTGTCTCTGGGAGGAGGGAAAAAAAAAAAACCCCAACGTGATACCAAACACTCCCTTATGCCTTCTCACAATTCTAAACTGTTGCAGGTTGGACATAATCAGAAAACAGAGTTTTATGTCGGGTTTTGTGTCGGTGAGGGGAATGTAACTATGCAAAACCCACTTACAGCTTAGACACATCATTCATGAGTTACACCATGGCTCCGAGCTCATGGCAACGACGAGTGTCTGGCAATCCCCACCATCTGGTGAACTCTGATGTGTATTTGAACAGCACGCTGTGTTAGTGTGCCTATATACAAGACATATTCGCACACAACATATAGTGGCAGGGGAAAGAGAGAGAAATTATGTTTCAGCTGTGAATGACTTATATTTACTCAAGCAGCGAAGAAATAGCTGATAGCTCACGAGTGATCAAAGCCCGTGGTGAGTTATAGAGGTCTTTCCTCACCAGTGAGGAAGATATAGCACATTTCAGCCTGCTGTATATTCTTTTAGTCCAACACATACATTTCAATGCTTATTTTTATTTTGGTTTAGAGGCCTTTCTACTTTGCACAGCAAGCAAATTTTTTTTCTAAATTTTTAAATTTTTTTTTTTTTTTGCAATCTCTTCTGCCTCTTCTCTGTCTGCTGCTGATGCCAGAGACAGAGCAGATTGGGAAGCCTTTGAACACATTACTGGTTGAACTCGAATGAGATTTTTGTATTGCTTGGTTGCAAGCTCCTGTGATGAGCATAAGGAATTTAGTTTTGATTGACATGATGTTCTCTTAAAGCAAAAGTGATCTATCAGCATTCAGGCACCCGCAACTTGTTTTTTCTTTCATGACAAAAAATAGTTTTGTTGCAGTCGTGCTACAGCCACGAAGGTTGAATTGCAGTTTCCCTTTGAATCCTCTGATGGAGGAGGTAGAGAGGAGTGAGTCAAAATGGGCCATTTTAGGTCACTCCTAACAAGCCAGCCTCGAGGATCTTCTCAGTTTCTGTTGCTCTGCCTGTTTTGTGTTCAGCCAGCTCTTCCTCTGGTGCACCAGCATGCTCATTCCAGTACAGAGTATTTATACAGATGACACAACCTTATTATCTTCAGCTTGGGTCGCTTTAAAAGGAGTTTTTACAGTTAACACACCCGTGATCTTACACCGCAAAGAGAACTGGTCTGGCAAAAAGATATGATATATCCTGAGACAGAGTCTGAACGTGACACATCCTCCCTCTCTCCTCCTTGTGCTCATCACTAAATGTGAAACCTCTTCAAAATAAGCTGCTCTCCAAATGAGTTATTATTTGGCCTGTGTCGGTATAGAAGACACGTGAGCATCCTCTGGGAGGAAATATAATCTTATAAATTAACCTTTGAACTTGGGAGAGTTGGATTGTGGTTTTTATACAGCTGCTTTGCAGGGCACTGGGAGGTTATTTAACCTGCCTTTTCAGGTCTGGGAAATGGGTGCAGAGCTCCTTACCCCCACCACTGCCTTGCAAGCATATTCCTTCTGTCAGGAGGCCTGGGGCATCACTGTGTGAAGAGCCATCAGAATTAACACTCTGTTAGAGATGATTTTATTATTATTTGGAAACAGTTGAATCCGCACATAACCTTTGAGGGGGCAAGGATTGATTCAAATAAGGCAGTTTTAAGAAAATTTGTAAATGCTGAAGGTTTTTAAGAGTTGTACATTGCCTAGGCTTGGTGCTGAGCATCCCTATAACACTGCTGTGCTGCCTTTTTTCAACTAACAAACTCTTACACATGGGTTATTTCTGGGTGTGAGATTTGTATGATTTGTAATGCCTGTGTTTAAGGGAGATTCAGGAATCTGCTGTGAAATTGGAAAGGCTCATTATCCCGAGGGTGGGCTTTCCTTATAAGTGATTGTTGTGGCAGATCTGTTTGAGAGAGTCTGTTGTTCTGCTTCCCATGCCCTGCCTGGTGAGGAAAACTGAGGGAATGCTCTGCCCTCAGAAACAAGCTTTATGGTTTATCAAGTACAGAAGTAATACTTTGGAGGAATTTTCCATTTTTTTCCCTGGAAATGTAGGTATGTGAGATACTGATCGTACACACCAGGCTTTAAAGCTCAAAAATGAATGATAAAATAATTTGTGATTTATGTAGAGAGCATGAAAATAAACATCTGAAGATGGTTATTTAAGAAGTACTTCTAAGACCTTCAGCTTTACATTTTCCTTCTATTTGGGCAGATTTTGCTAATTCTTTTTGGAGAAAAGGTTGCATTTTCATGGACAGTGAATACGTCTCTGCTGGGCCTGTCCTTGGTCATCCAGTTGTCCTTTGAATCATTCTGACCATGCTAATTCAATATCCTCCTCTTTGTTGTCCTGCTCCTGCATTTTCCCTTCCCGGGTTCCACTCCTGGCACTCTGCAGCTTCCCATTTCTATTTCAGTGTTTCAGGCACTGCTCAGAAACAGATGGATGGCGAGATTTCAACCCCACCTCCCAACTTCCACACACAGTCCGCATCTCGCGCCGCATTCGTGAGCGCACACGAGCAACAGGACGCTTGCTGTTTGCTTTTCTGATAACTTCATCCCCAAATCAGAGCTTCCCCGTGCAGGCCAGCTGATCCGAATCAGAGGAATTCCCTCCTCTCCCCAGGAAAATGGCAATGTAGGGATATGGATGAGCAGGAGGAGGGTGGGGCAGGCGTGCTGTTCGGAAGCGCCGCGTTTCCCATTGCCCGTTTTGCTGGCTTTGAGCAGGTTTGTTTGCAGGTATGCCCGGCCCTGTGCGACCGCCTGGGGAGCGATACGAGGAACAAAACCTCAGCTCTACATTTGCTTTTCCTCCTTTGCTCTGCGGCGCCCGGGTTTTGATGTGTTGCTTCTCAGAAGGCTTGACGGCGGTAATAACGGAAACAGCAAAAAATGTCAGCTTGACTACTGTCTGCGTGTCGGCACTAGTCCAGGGAGTTTCAAAGGGATGTTTTATTGATTCTGTAATTGCACAGTAGAATGGACAAACTGAACTGTACCTCAGGGCAAGGAAAGCCCCTGTCTGAACGGCATCTGTTGGATGTATGTGCTGCTGTAATTTGGGCAGGGCGGTTTGAACCAGGGGACTGAAAGCTTGGCTTAACCCTTTCACTGGAGGCACTGGGGGCGCCAGTTGTGCCTTCTGATGGCAGCCTGGGGAAAAAGAGCTGATTTGGGGGTCCCTTCTAGCCCCAAAGTGACAATTCGGGGCTTCGCTGGGGTTTACACCAGCATTGCTTCTTTTAAAAGGAAATTTGGCACAAGATCTTTTCCCTGGTGTTAGTCTCCAAGTATTCCCCTCCTCTGGGATCCTGAGCCCACAGAATTGTAACTTGCAGTGTTGCCTCACTTGCAAAATCCACTTCTTAACTGAAAAACTGGTCTTAATCTCTGATGAAATACGTCTGCGTTACAGTGCTCCTGCCTGGGAGCTGGTAACTTCCTCTAGCACAAGCTGATTACTTTCCAAAACTGAAGGAGTGGACTGAGCTGTTTTGCTAAAACAATTGCAAATTAAATTTGTAAACTTTTGCTGTTGCCATATTTTTTCACTGGCATGCTGTCTGCGTGCTGTGTCTTTAATTTGGTGAGAACACGAATCAATTAGGCTAACCTACAGCAATGCAGAAACTGAGGGGAAAAAATTAAAATGCACTCTCTTGACTTGATACGTGGGTGCCCAGGGTTTCTGTTCAAATTATTCTCTGTTATTTCTGTTAGCCAGCTAGAGCTGGGCATCCTGCAAAGAGCAGTGCTTCGTCCCCAGGGCAGAGCCCACAAAACCCAGGGGTAGAAGAGCAGTGCAGGAGGAAGCGAGTCCAGCCAGCATCACTGTAAGTTTAATTGGGTTTCACAGTTTCAGGATTAAAAGCAAAAAAGTCTGGGGATGAGATGTGCTGGGGATGGGAGGGTGGTAGCATGCCCAAGAACACCCAGCTGGAGCTCCACAGGCTACCAGCAGATGCCAGTGGTTTGTGAAATAAACCGTGATCTTGGGGTTTCCACTGCACTTATTTATGGCCATAATTAGAAATCTTGCTTTTTAAATTCAGTGCTCTTTAAACGCAGTTTTCTGGGAGAAACCTGCCGTGCACTTCTATACTGTACTGGATTTTTAGTAGATTTTACAAGTGCTGTTTGAAGAAGAGAAGGGTCTGATAAGACCTCATTGGGCCTTTCAGTGCCTAAAGGGTGCTTGTAGAAAAGAGGGAGAGCAACTATCTACTCAGGCAGATAGTGATAGGAAAGGGCCAGTGGTTTTAAACTAAGCAAGAAGAAATTAAGATTTGATGTTAGGAAGAAACTTAACACTGTGAGGGTGGGCAGGCCCTGGCACAGGGTGCCCAGAGGAGCTGTGGCTGCCCCTGGATCCCTGGAAGTGTCCAAGGTTGGGTTGGTCAGGGCTTGGAGCAGCCCGGGATAGTGGAAGGTGTCTCTGCCTGTGGCAGAGAGTTGAACTGGATGATCTTTAAACCTTCCAGCCTAAACTGCCCTGTGATTCTATTAAATGAAAGAAGATGTGCACTAAACTTCATGATATTTTCGGGTGTTGACTCCGATGAACTCCTTTATCTGGAGCCTTGCGTGCTGTAACAAAAACAGGCACCTAAGGATGTGGAGCACCCTGCCAGCTCAACAGAAAGAAAAGTGAAGCTCGTCCTCAGTAATTTGTATTGCAGAAATCAGCTGGGGGAGATCCTGCATCTGGGATTTGCTCCGTTCCCTTCTGGTGGTTCAGAGGAGTGTAAATTATATACTAGTGGCAACAGCTGTACTTTGGGGCTTTTGCCAGAGGAAGAGCAGCTTTATTCTGCATTGGGATGAGAATGCCAGAGATGTGTTGATTAGTAGGGGAGGGGAACACTGCCCAGTGCAGCTGATACAGTGATCTTAGTACGTAATTAGTTGCAAGTACACTTTGATCAAGTCCAAAACTCACAGGCCTGCTGAAAGGAGCAGTGAAATCTTGATTTGTCCTAGCTGGTGAAAGGTAGCTTATCTTTATCGAGTTTTATATTAAATTCACGGCCAAGATATCGAAAGTTTCTAATACCAATAGTGCTGAGATTAGTCAGGACCCACAGCCTGGGGTGAGGGGCTGGCGATCACAGGCAGCATCTCTGCAAGGCTTGTTCTTCATCAACCACCTAATTTGGAGACAGGTGTAATAAAAGCTGAATAGAAATTAAAATATCAAACTGAACTAGTAGTTTAACATTTGGCTGAGTCTTTATCACCTTCCTCCCCCATCTCTGACTTTTGTCAGATTGCTCATAATTTCAGTCTCAGTGATCTGACTCTGTTGTCTTTTTTTTTTTTTTTTAATAAGAATGGTAAAGTCAGTGTGACTGAAAATACAGAATATGCACTAATATTTCCTGTGCCACATCAAATCACCAAAATGACTAAAGAACATCCTGAACTCTGAAAATTCTCAGCACATATTTTCTGTCAACACTAACGCTGAAGTGGAATTGCCCCAGCCAATCAGACATGGGAAAAACACTGACTTACTGACCCAGAAAAAGCTGTATTTCCCAATTTTTGCAGGTCCCCGCTCTGGTTGTCAAGGAAAGGTGGCCGGAGTCAGGACTGGTGGTAGCACAGTGTTTGGAATCCCAGAGGCACTGCAGGCACGTTGATGTGCATGTTGGAGAGGGGTTGCAGAGTCCTGAGGGTAGTAGCCATGGGAAGCAGGCGTTTTGCCAAAGCTCCGCTGAGCGTCTCTGCCTCGCTGATAAAAATCATTCATGCTTTTTTGGCAATAGTATCTCTAGCTGGTTTTGTGATGCCCCGAGTCCATTGATGACTACTTGTAAAAAAATAAGATATATAAAAGCTGCTGGGGTTTTCCAAGTAAATGCTTGCTGGATGCTTAAGAGATGCTGGGGAATGTTTATAAGAGCATCCTAGTCCTGCCTCCAGAAAGATCTTTGATAGAGACAGAGTTCTCTGGAGTAGCTGTTGGTGCTCTGTGCTGCTTTTTTTGTTTGTTGCTTTTTATTGTGTTACTTTTTTTTTTTTTTTTAACCTGCATTAATTTAATTGTTTCTGTTCCTGGAAATTTCTGTCCAGGATTTGATTGTAAGAGCTGGGTGTCTGGAAGATTAATTTGTCCTTTTGGATGGCACTAGGGCTGTTACTATTTTATAATCATCGACAGTGGCTGGAAGGAGTGAGGAAGGATGCAGTAAAACACAGTGATGCTGACAGTGTAAAAATAGTGCATCTTCTTGCTGTTTGATATTTTGATAGAAACCTTTTATCACTTTAAAAACTGGCCGTGTATCAATATGATATGTTAAAAACAGAAGTAGGAAACTGCAGGCTTTTAATTTGTGCCATTTGAACCCTCTTACCTTGGATGAATGCGGCGTGTAAATTATAGTTCCCATGAGGTAAAAATCAGTCAAATGCTACTTAACCTTTACTCTGCCATGTTTCGTGTTCCATTTGTGCTTAAGAGAATATGTGCATATGCCTTCATCTCACTACCATGCAAAATCATCCTCAGGGTGCCTGTAACAACACAAAATGTCTTTAAATTTGGATTTAAGGTGAGCGAAACTGCTGTCGCCTTAGAAATCTTAGGGCTGAAGTGGTTTCAGAAATTTTGTTTGCCCTTCAAAGGTGAGGAGCTGGAAGAGGTTATTTTTCATTCAGCGTGGCCGCAGTGATTGCTGCTGGTTCTAACTGGTTTATTTGCATGGTCATGTTTGTGCTGAGTATTCATGGCTTGGATTGGTATTTTCCAAACTTGGTCTGCTGCAAAATACCTTATTCTTTTTCTAGTTATTTTGGTTAAAAATATTCAGCTATTTCAGTTGTTTAATCTAGAAAGCAACTTCTCTCCATGATTATTTCCTAGTAAAAGAGTCGGAAATTTGTCAGCTTTGGTGCTTGACATGCAAAATACCTGACCCAGAAACGGCTAAACTTCCTAGAAAAAGTTTTCTTTTGACTTATGTGTTAGGATCAGACTTATTGTTCTCAATGAATCTTTTGCCTAAGATGGTACTTGCATAATTTATTAAATGATATTAATGAGAGCCTAAAAAACTTAATTTGCCTCTCTTTAGAGACACTTAACTATAGTTTCTGAAGAGCAAGACTTTTATTATAAAAAGAAGAAAATATGTTTGAGATATTTTCCCAGTGAACATTTTAATTCGGAAAAAAAAAAACAAACCCAACAAACCCAACCAAATGAGAGAAAGAAGAAAATTGGGGAAATGAGAAGTGCTGTTTTCAAATTAGCCGACTTCAGAGCCGGCGTAACATTTGCATGCTGTTAATTCAAGGGGTCCTGCACAATGACAAACCCGGTCAGTTGTGTCCCTGGTGGGCTGCAGGGATTGCAGAGGGAGCCAAGGGGAGCTCCCTGCCCTGAGCCAAAGGGAGCTGCAGCAGGAGCTGGGTGTTACCCCCTCACCCCAGCATCCCTCGTGCTGCTCACCCACCCACAGTGGAGACTCAAAGTCTAATTGAGGAGTTTAAAAATAATGTTTTTAACACATGCCTCTTTTTTTTTTTCTTTTTTTTTTTTTTCTTTTTCTGAGGGAGAAAGGAAATTAAATTTTCACTAAAAATGCCGTGGTTGGAACAGTAACAGTGAAGGGAAGTGCACAAGTTGGCGTGGTTTGTAATGCTTAAGTTGGCTGTACTGGGTATCTTGTATATTTAATTATATACACTTGTTACTGTATGGAAATATTAAATTTCACACTTAATGGGGACAAACAAATCTAAGAAGTTTATTACATATGTTCAGTGTGGCAAAATAAGTGCTTGTGGAGGACATTTTTCTTTAAACAAGCTTGGTTTTAATCATGATGATTCATGTATACACAATCAAACCCTGTGTGTTTATTTTAATTTCTTTTTTTTTTTTTTTTGCTCATTCATGAGGCAGAATTTCTGCTGATGTCCATGATCTGCAGGTGCTCACCTGAGTTGAAAATTAGTGGAAATGGAGGAAAGGTCATGAGAATTGACTTTTTTTTTTTTTCTCTGTTTAAATAGGTGTGCTTTAAATAAATAAAGAGTACTTTAAATTGCCTAGAAGCAGGGAGTGGGAAGAGTGCACTGAGTTGTATTTCTCCTCCACAGCCTTTGTATGATTTGGAGAGTCTTTGCAAGCACTCCTGCTGGTGTATTTATTAATGTGGAACCCTGTACACTCCTTCAGGCCAGAAACTTTTTGTTGTGGTCAAGGGGAAAAAAAGAAAAGAAGGGGAAGAAGGAAGGGATTTGGAAAGCCTGGAGTGTACCTGTATCACCCTCCGAGAGCAGTGCTGACATGAATATTCTTATTTGCAGAGCCGAGGAGAGAAAATTAAACACACATAGATCACTACCATTTTGATTTAAAGAGTTTTAACTAAATGTCATCTGCATTCAAAAAACAAAATAAAAAATGCCTGTAAAGTGTGGTTTTTTTAGGGGTTGTGTTAGCCAAAGCCTCGCTGACTCCATGCGGTTGTCAGATGAGTAAATAATGAAACTGCAAGGTATTACTTTCACTTGTGGACAGTGCCCAATTTTCCCCCAACCTCTCCAAAAACCTAAACAATAATAGAAGTTTCAAATGTGGAAAAAAAATGAAACATGGTATTTATTAATGTTTCAGATATGAGCAGAGATAGAAATACAGGGCAGTAGCTGGTTCTGGGGAGCAGTGTGGGACAGCATCGTCCCTTTCTAGGGGTAGGTACCCTCGCAGCTCAGTCAAGTTCTGCCTGGCCTGGCACAGCACAGGGAGCATGGGATGATGCTGCTTTCAGTGGTCTTAATAATGAACTCAGTAGTTATGGGAAATCCTGAATTGTGGGGGAGAAGGCAGCAGCTGCCTGAGGAGTGGGCGCCCAGAAGGTGCCAGGAGCATCAGGACACCTGGAGATCCATGACACTCAGTCATTGTCTTTCTGCATTACTAAATGTTTGTGAATGGAAAAATAAGCACAAAAAACTTCAAAGTGAAACACTGCCAGGCACTGGTGGCATCAGGGCTCTTTTCGGGGTACTGAACACCTGAGAGAAGGGTGGTCTTAAAAAATAGAATGCACTGGGAACCAAGTGCTCTGGATTCCCCAGAAGAATTAGTTTACAAGTTAATGAAAGGTTTTTGAGAACCTTTCTTTAGTGTTAATGTCAGAACATACAGCGTTTTTGGATGAAGAACTGACAATGGTTTTTCGTGGAAGAATCTATACAAGGAAAAATAGCCTTGATTGTTATTTGTCACGTGTCTGAAAATAACCCTGCAGCGAACAGCGGTGTTAAGCACAGATCAGTGATGAAGTGAACAACTTCACTGTGTTATTTTTCTCCTGTAAATGCTTTGTTTCACTTTGTTTGTTGGAGAGTGGTTTCGGCTGAGCTTGTTTGTATGCACAAACTGGATAGCAGTGAAGTTGGGAAATCATCTGACCTTCTGATCTGTGTAATCACTGACAGAGACACATTGCAATATTGGTATGTCTTGACTTTGGGTGGTTTAGTAACATAAATGAGGCTGGTAACATGAGCTGCATATGTTTTCCAAATATGCTTATTTTCTGTAGCAGTTTCCTAAGTATTGCACATCAGCCAAGCCTGCAGCTGGACTGGAATTGCCTTTTGGAGCTTTGCAGTTGACTGTGGACTTTGGATGTTGGAAAGCTGAGAGGCTGCATCCTGAATAATGCACCCCATGAAGGGATAAGTATGTTTTAACATTTAAGGAGTCTTTGGTGGCTTCAAGAGAAGGGTTGTGGTGACAAAATTCCAGGTTCTGTAGCCAGGACAGAGCCCCTTGGCAGAAGTACAGGGCCTTTTATCTACAGTAAAAGCAATGATCTTTGAGCATCTTGATTTTTTTGGGAAAATGTTCAGACAATTCATCAGTCTAGTTTTGAAACAGCTTCAAACATTTCACCACTGAAACCTCTAAAGCAAATGTTACAGAACATGCAGCTTGTCTGTTTATCTTCTCTAAGACTATGTGAAGTCTTATGTGAAATGTGATAAGAATCACAGTATCTCCTTTGGTTGCTCAACATGAGAAGCTGATGAAGAGACAGTCATCTACAAGATATTCTTCAGAATAGCTGCAGAACAGATAGCTTTGCTAGGCTGTCTCTGTGGAGGGATGAAGGGGAGATTGTAACCCAAGTACGTGGGCATGGTCTTTCTTTGAAACCTGTTCTGTCGTAAGTGAGAGCTTTGGTTTAGCTTAGCCATCAAATCCATGTTTCCAGCATTTCTGGAGTTTGACCAGTGCCCTGTGCTCCTCTCTGGGCTGCTTTTCCTTTACCTGGTTGTTGTCCCAGGGCTCAGGTGGGTTGCTCCTTGCTGTGTTCCTGGCAGCAGTGCAAGGAGGGATCACTGGTCCTGGGAGGATGCACACCAGTGCTTCTCCATCCCGTGTGTGTCAGCTCAAATCTGCACAAAGAAAATTTAACAGAAGGCAAAGAAGACTTGATTTCTACCCCTTATGTGGCTCCCCAGGCAGAATAAAGCCCCTGTACCAGTGAAGTGGTGTTTTGATGGATGAAGCGAGTTCTGCACAAACCCCATGGCAGAGCCTGGCAACAGAGACCAATTCAGTCTCAGTCAGTGCTGTTCCACTGGAGAAGAGCTCATCATCTTCTCCTCTGGGGAGCTACAAGGTCCAGGGAATTCAGGTGGAAAAAGATCTGTTTTTCCTTTTTCTTGCCCCTTATACAGTCATTGTGCATCTTTTGTATATCACTTCTCTGCTGAAGGTGTGGATACTAAGGATGTGGAAAAGAAGAGCATGTAAATCATTCTTCATAACAGAAATGCAGAAACCAAATGTTTTTGAGTGCTTGAGTGTGAACTAAACTGAGGACAGAATTTAAATCATGGGGTGACAGGAGGGATGGAATGCACATAGGCAGTGGGGACAGCATTTAACAAAGAGGGTGGAGTGGTACAGGTAATCCTTGCAAGTGGCTTTTCCTTGTGGAAAACCAAAATCCATTAACCAGTGTGATGGTGCAATAAGCCAATGGGGAATGCTCACATGGAGATTTTCCTTTATTATATTTATTTCTGGAGCTGTTTCCCCAGTGTTTATGATCTGACAGCAGAAATGAGTCACTGTATCAAAGTTGTGGTCAGGAAAGGGAAAAAATTTTTTCTATACCAAATGTTGTGGACTGATGCTGTGTATGGCAACACAAATAAAGGTGCTGTATGGTTAATGCTGTGAAATTTGGCTCACAGAATGTACCTGCTTTTAAAAACCTTGGCAAGTAAGATGATCTGCTATTATTTCATTTTTAGGAGTAAAATGAGGGGAAAAAAATCCTCTCGTGGTCTTATCTACATGTATTAAATTTTGCAGTAACCTCTGTAATGATGGGTTGGGGAGAGATAAATGTTTTTCAGTTTCTGAACTTCTTATGCAGAGATACCTTAACGTTTTGTTGGCATGGCTGTGAATGTGGTAACTGGTTTGTTTCCCCCCCCCCACTTCTCTGCCTTGTTGACAATCTGCTGGCACAAGTGGGTTCGAAATTGGGATAAATACTCCAGGTGTTACAAGCTTCTTTGATCCCCTTGTCTATATTTAATCTAATCTCAAATTAAATGAATGTTATTGATTAGGACAATTCCTTTCAAGCATGTATGGGTTACTCAATGTGTGGCAAAATGTTATTCTTTTCTTGTGTGAGTAGAGCACAGAAGGTGAAAGTATACAATTAATTTGCCTGCAGTTTCCTGAAAATTGTATGCTGGATTTCTGTGAACACGCTGTATGGAACAATATTTCAAGCAAATTATTGTTATTTACTGTGGATTTTGCCTGGATATTAAAAGTCAACAATTATGCTTCCTTTTGGTTCTTAATGGCTTTTTATTTTGAGAAACCTGCCCAATTCTCTCTCAGAGTTGGTGGCCCTAATGCTGATCTTCAGAAAGCATTAAGTAGCACGTGGCATAACTTCAGAATGCTGTTATTTTGCTGGGTCAATGACTATTATACTGAGTTTAAAGTGTTGATAAATTTGGTGGGGACATGGATTGCTGAGTCCTCACCAGGGATGAGGATCTCTGTTGTGGGGTAGTTGCTGCAGCTGGATAGGTCAGTGGTGGCTCATATGAGTGATTTGGTGGTGTTTGCTCTGTCCTCCATGGCTGCATCCCATGGGATAGGCACCACTCCTTGAGGAGAATGAGATTTCCACCTGTGGCACAGCCAGCCCTGCAAGCAATCTGCTACAAATCCCAGTGAAGGCAGTGATGTGCCCCCTTCCCACAAATGCACAAAGAAAATCCTGAGCTCTCAGCAGGTCTGCTGCTTTCTTGGGCTCCCTTTTCCTTCCCATTTTCATTGGGTGTCACCAGTTGGATGGTCCTCCAGTGATGGAATGTTGTTTATTGTGTGGATAAAACAGGCTGATGCAGATGGGTCCTTGTGTTTTCTTCTGCCTTTCTATCATATGAGATTTTCCAATCCTATATATCTTTGGATCTGCGTGGCACCTGCCTGCCCCAAGTATTTGTGAGCTGCAGTGGTGACCACCTCTGGTTAAACATCACCATGACCTCTCTGGGGACAGCATTAGTCTTTGCTGTACTGAATTTCCCTGAAAAAACCTGGTTGCATTTTAGTGTTGCTGTCAGGGTGAGAATCTGTCACCAGCTTTCAAGACAAAAGATTTGCTAGAGAGGGTTTTAAAGTAGGTATGTATGTGCATTATAGTGGGTGATTTATCTGCTTAGTATAGACCATCCCCGTGGTCACTTAACTGCTAGTTCATTTAGGCTTTTGTTAAATGCATTAATTGGAGGAGCGAATGTCCTTGATTTATTATATTGGATTAGACAGGCAAACCTTGAGATAGTCTTGTCTTTATTTCTTGATTACAGTTATACAATTACAATTGCAGATTCCTTCCTGCAAAAAGGTTTCCTTTCAACGCAAACTCTTCTCCTGATAAGCAGAAAACTGTGTCTATGCAGAACTGCAAAACAAGGCTTGGTGAGAGAAATCTTTTCTACCTGGAGACTTGACTCATGTGTCAGAAAGAGGTTCTCAAGGCAGGGGGTGGAAAGTTGGATGGTCCAGGAGCCTTGAAAAAGGTGTGTTGCAAAACAAGTAAGAAATAAGTGCTGCCTTGAAAGTCCTTGGGTTTCGGTTCCCTTTTGAAGGTAAAGCAGTACATGCAAGGTTGAAAAACGTCAGAGCAGTCACCTATATCAGCAAGTAAATTGGAAACCAGCGGTGATAAGATATTCAAAGAAGCATGGAGGGTACTGTCCTGGGCATAATGCAGTGTATCTGACCCGTCAGTCTGGTTCACTGGCAGTTTCAGTTGCGAGGTGGGACTAGCTAAACAGAGAACAGATTTTTCTGTGAGAACGAGACCTTCATTTGAATTCTTCAGTGAAGCTTGGCAAGTGTTACGGGTGTCAGTGTTTCTCCTGGCTGCTTCTGCAGAAAACAAGAGATGGTTCCTAGAGGTTCGAGTCTGGAGCTTGGACGGGCCCTTCTGGAGTTTCCCTCAGTCGAGGTTTCTCTTGCAAGATACCCAGAGTTCCTGTAGGTCCATGAAAATCTCCACTTTTTTTGTTTAGTTCTGTTTGAGAAACTTCAGGGCCTTGGAGGAGCAGAGTGGGTCAGTGTAGCTCTCTTCTTATAAGAGTGTGCAAGATAAAATGAAATATTTGAAGCTTGAAGTTCAATCCTAGCAACACCATGGAGCTGACCGTGCTCCTCGCTCCAGTACAGCCCCTCTAGGTCTGGTGTGTATCTAAGGTACAACCAAGGAAAGAACCCTCAAAGGGCTTGTGTTAAACTATTAGTACTGGGAAATGTAGATATTACTTCTTTTTTTGAAGGCTCTGGGTAATTTTCATGAGGGTTTCCTTGGCTGCGGCGCGTTTTAATCAACGGCTGTGACATTTTTGGAAATCATCTACAGCTTTGCACTCCAGATCAGCCCGGCTGTCACGCCAGGTCAAATGAAAGTCTGTCTCTTCACTTTTTGAAACTGCCTAAATGTAAGCAAAAGGTCCCTGCAACCTTGTCAAGGATAAAAATCCAGCCTCCGTGTACCTGTGGAGGCACGATTCTAACCACTTTTCTAGTAACCTGAAGCTGGTTGTCTTGAAATCTTCCTGTTTTGTCCAGTAGTGACTGATTGCTCAGTTCATATTTTCCCAGACAAGGTGTTTGTAGGTGGTTCAGAGCAGAACAGGCAGTCTGGTTAATTCTCACCTGCCCTTGTACTCCCCTAATTTTAATTAGGTTTGCGAAAAAGGAAGGACTTTAGGAAGCAAATGGAGGACAAAATGGCATTGAAGCATTCCCCCCTTTTTTTTTTTTTTGCCTTCAAGATTTAGGTGAAAGACTTTCAAAGTGTAATTCCTGTGTGCCTTTCTCTATTCTTGCAGACCTATGGAAGATGTGTCCTACCTTCATGATCTCCCCATTGGTAATGCGAGTTGCAGAAGTGTAAGATGCTCCCCTGCAGCTAAGTGCTGCTCCCAGGTAGACAGCGATGAGCTCTGCTGATGTCAAACTAGTGAATTTCTCTTTCACTTTTCTCCCATCTTGCCTCGATCCTTTCATCTAAGCCTTCGGATTCCTTACTGCTGAGCCCTGGGACAGTGGGATCTCTAGGAGGCAAGGGTTAATGTTGTTTGTTTGCAGGAGGAGGGTGGGGAGTGCTGCAGCGAGGCTGAGATGAAAGGTACCACCGGGAAGTGGTTTTCTTGGCTGGGGAAGGTAGAAATGCTTTTTTAGCCTTGTGACCCACTTGACTGGCTCCAAGTTCCATGCTGCTGTGAGGTAGCAAGCCCAAGGGCAAGGGCTTATCCTGTGGTTTTGGTGTGGAAGAGTTTCCCAGGAGTTAGTGTATAATTTTCACTCGAAGGCTTGTCTCCATTGTTACACAAAGAAGTTCACACAAAAGCTCCTCATAACAGCTCTTGTCCAAAGTTTCCCCACAGTGCTTGGCCAGTGCTGCTCAGTTCTGTGGGCCCTTGACTAGAAACATACAACTTGAAATATACAACTTGCATGATTTGAAGTTTCTCTCCCAATAAGAGTAATTATTTTTGTCTAGGTAAGCACCATGCAATGTCACATACTCCTCTTCCTTTGGGTCGAGGCATCATTTTTCTCCGTGGGACTCTGCAAAATTGCAGTACTCGATGTGTTTGCACAGCACAGCTCTTGGTGTGAACAAAAAAAGATGGATGATGCATCGCCTAAAACACTGACTCAGGGTTTTTTGGAAGTACAGGAATTTAACTTGGGTGGATTTTTGATCTGAGTGTTTTCAGGCCTGGCTGTAGCTCTCCCATCCTGTACAGAAACAGGCATTTCAAAGTGGTATGCATCTGCAATAATTCATAGCATCTCTGCTGCCTAATGCCTCACTGTATGAGGGGTGCTTTTGGTGGAGATTTTACTTCCTCCAGATTGTGCTACCAACCAGATTTGACCTACTTGGTCCTTCTAGTGTGGATTTTGCCTTGCTTGCAGGTACCTTGGCTGATATAGAATGATGCTCACCTGAATGTAGGGGAAGGTTTGTAGTCACAGTTAACAGGAAGCAGTGGAGACTGTAACAAACCAAGCATGAAAGCAGGAGTGGGTGTTTGGATATCTTGAGAGATGGTTTTCCTTTGGCGGGATGAGGGGGTGGGGAATACACCAGGCAGAAGAAGGTTCAGAGATTGAGAGATAAACTTTCCAGAACAGCACCTGCAGTAATTTGGGGCACTGTAGCTCAGAGTGGTGTAGAAGAGCTGGTATGATGGGGCTGTGTGTTGGTTCCCTGAAGTTCTATGGGGTCCTTTGTGCAGTTGGTTTTCACAAATGTGGAAAGGAAATTGAACCACTCTTTTGGGTAATACAGTAATGCTTCCTGAAGTGATGGTTTTGTGTGTTATGGGTGCTTTAAGGAGCTTTTTGTTTATTTTACACCAGAGAGATGCAGACAGATGGTGGCCAAAATATGTCAAGGTGTTAAGAGTCCAGGTCTTTCTACAAAATACCCACACTTGTGTCAGGTTCTGTGGGGGACAAACTCACTTAGTGATGGAGAGGGTAATAATTCTAAAGCATGTCTTCAAAATGAGGATTATTTTGGAAACCTAAACGAAGTTCATTATTGTATTGTTATAAAAATATGAAACAATTGGCAATAGAAACATGTTTAGGGTGGTTTGCAGCTTTCTGGAGCTATGTCTGCATTGTTCAGCAGTGGCTCTGTGGAGAGAAGCAGCTGGTGCCATGGACCTGGGAGCTTTCCAGAGGTTGTACACTGTCCCAGATTTGATCCAGTCCTGTGGTTTGAGAGTTTGGTGCTGAGCATGGGTTCAAAGGGGTGCTCCTGGAGCTGGTGTAGTTTCATTGGAGAGGAATCCAGCTGATGTTTGCTCAGCCTGCTCTGTTATGTGAATTACAATGCACTGAGTGAAGCCTGATGCACTTTGTCCCAAAGCACTCTGGATTTGAACTGAAATGGTAAAGGCACCATTGGAGCCTGTCAGTGCAGCCAGACTCCAGTTGCTCTTTATGTGTGAATATTCCAGCATATGAGCTGGTTTAAATGACACCTTTGTTCTGAGTGAACTCTTAAACTTCCCTTGTTTATATTTTAATTGCTTTTAGAAAATTCCTAAATGGTAGAAGAGCTGTTTCTATTTGTGGGTGCTGGTTTCCAAGCCATACAGGGTACAGAGATGAGCTTTCTGAATTCTTTCCAATATCAAAATTTCTTTCTCACTTTTTCTTTGCTAGTGTAATGGATCTTCTCTGATATCTTTGATACCATAATATGTGCTTACATTTCAGAAAGAATCACTTTCATGGAAAGTTAAATAAATAAATATTATAATCAGTGAAGCATCATAAATAACTTTTATGTCTAAATCAAGCTATTAAAAGCTTTTTTATTTTTAAGTAGATAGGGGAATAAAATAGCTGCATAGTTCATAAAGTGGTATACTATTACTGCCTGCTGTGCCCATGAATTATGCCAGCTTTTTACACTTGGGAAGTAAAAAGCGGATTAGAACTGTGATCAATGTATTATCCTATATTTCTTATTGTGCATTATATTTCCTTTTTGAGAACCTTTGTAGACTAAATGGCTACTAATGACATAATTACAATTGTTTGTCACCACCATAATGTGTGATTTCCTATCTCATCATGAAGATGTAAGTTAGATAAAGGAGGAGTTTTGGCAGGAAGACAAAGTGCAGTGATTTATTAAAGACCAGATGTGGTTGTTAAAAGCTTTTCTACAGAAGGCTCAATTGAGTGATGTGAAATAGGAACGAAAGCTCCAAACACCACAGTCAGTGGTTCTTGGTGTGAGCGACACAGTTGCTCAGAGGAGCATGACAAATTAGCGGCGTGTTTTATTGTTGTGTACAAATTTATGTTTGAATTTAAACAGCATAAAAAGTTCAAAATTGCTCGTGCTATTAAAGTGGATGTTTAAAGGAAATAATTATGCTGAAATGGAGTGGATAACTTGAAAAGCTCGAATTCTATGAAAATAGTTCAAGATCATGTTAAGTTCAATGGATCTCAGGTCTTAGAAAGAAGAGGGTTTACTGAGGTGATTGACAACAGCAATAACAAGTGTGCTGGAATATTAATTGTTTTGATGCAGGCAGAATATCAGTGTAAATCAGCATAACTCCATCAGAGCCAAGCTGGGGAGTGGGTTGCCTGTATCCCCCCACAGAGGCTGGTCCTCACCCATCCTTCCAGAACAGGTGGAGGCTGCAGAGGCAGAGCAGAATGCACAGAGCGTGGCCCTAGCATCATGTGCTGGCTGTGGGGAAGTGAGGGGCAAAGCCTAAGAAAGGGCAATTAAGGAGGAAATAATTTGTTGTGTAGCTCTGAACTTTTGCACTGAGCAGCTTGGCTGTGCTTGCCGAGGAGCTGTGGCCAGCCCCTCTCCCATGGGAACGCTGGTACAATGCTTTTCCCGGTCCTCACGCAGCGCCGTCTCTTGGCTTCTTTCATGGTCATGTCTTGTTGTGTGGCTCTGGCTGCTTTCCCCCACCACCTCTCAGTGCAGACCTCCCACCACCACATCCTTCTCGTGCTTGCCAGAGCATTTTCCAACTGCTCACACCGTTGTGTTGGGCCATGTGCTGCCCATGGTCAGTTGTCTGTGCCAGCTGCTGATGTGTTTTGAGGCAGGACTGGTTTTGGTTTAGCTTAATCTGGAATTGTAATGTGCATCTATTTTTCTGTTGGATGTAACACTGGTAATTATTGATAGCTATTGACATCGATAGCTGTGAAGTGATCAGTAGCGAAGTGTGAATTCTGAAGACAGCATAGAACCATGGAATGGTTTGGGTTGGAAGGGACCTTAAAGATCATCCACTTCCCAAACTCTGCTATGGGCAGTGAAACATTCCACTAGACAAGGTTACTCAGAGCCCCATTTACATCCCTCCTTGTCTTTTGTTGCTCTCAGCTGTTACTGTGATCTAAACTTGCAAAAGTCACAATGTTCAGTCGGGGAGATGGAATGATAGCTTCAATACCTCTTTTGCCCTTATTTATTTTAGGGGTCTTTACACTTCACATTGTCTCTGTGTCTTGCTTAGACATGTCTTGTGTCTTGCTTGATGTGGCAGGTGGCTGATAGGTGGTGGGGAGGGAGCAAGAGAAATGTTCAGAGAAACAGCTCCTGATAAGCATCTGAAATTCTTATATACGTGCCTTGTGGTCTGGGAATTCTGCTGAAATGTCATGAAACTGGTTTTATTTGAAGAGTCCGCTGCTGCTCTAGGTTAGGCACTTTCCTGGTTTTGCAGCTTACTGCTTTTCACTGAAGCACAGGAAGTTTGAAAAGAATATTAAAATAGAATAAAGTATACTGCAGCCTTTTAATGGCTCTCATCAGATTTCGACTTAAGATTTTTCTTAATACTTTTTTAATCATTATTTTATCTGAACTGGTAAGCCCATCCCATTTTATGAATAGAGTTTAAGCTAACTTTGAATTTCCTGTCTTCCTGTTTAATCCAGACCTTTATCATTGCTAGCAGGCTAGGAAAAATACTATTGTCTCAGAATCTGGGATAACCAAAAGTCCGGTTTGGACACATTCAATCTAATGACTTTATAGAAGCATTTTTCAAATGAATTTTTGTTTTCTGCTGTCCTTTGTGTTTGGGTTATTTTTCCCTGCTCCCAACACAATTAGAATGTTGTTGCCTTTCAAATGAAATGCCTTTCTGCTTTTTTTTTTTCTTACCTCTGTCCTCTTTTGATCCCTTTATGCCGTTCTCTCCTATAGAAATAAATCTTATTGCTACAAACATCACAGATCCATTGTCAAAACTTCATGCTTGGCATTTTACTGATAGAAATCAAGTTGAAATACCAGTTCTGGATTGTTTTGCACTGTTGAGCAATGGCACGCAGACTGGTTAGTGCGAAGTCTAAGAGACTACAGCTAATATTTCTTCATTACCTGTGTGACTTCTGCCTCCTTGACTTTGGTTGTGCTCAGGTTCACGGGCAGTCAGTGACTGATTTAAAGACGTGGAGGTCAAGGCAGTGTTGTGTAAGGTCTTTGGTGGCTTTTTGTGTTCCCATGGGTGTCCTGGCTGTTGCAGAAGCACAGTCAGCTGGAGGCTCCTCAGGCCAGGGATTCAAAGGGGAAGGGGGTCAAAGGATGAGCAACGTAGGAAGAGGTCACTGGGCAGGACAAAGGGAGCTGGACATCTTGGTCTCTTCAGCAGGACTTTCCCAATGGGACAGAAATGCTCCCCTTTGTATAGGGCCTTGTGTTGTCTCTGATGTGTCCAGGTGAGACACCCAGACCTGCAGGACAAACCTCAAATCTCAACAACTTCATGAGTCTTGTTAATAAAATAAAAATGGCTGCTGCCACACTTACAGAACATTTACCTTTCTTATTTCACCTAATGTGAGATGGTAAGAAAATGCTGCAAGTGGGGCTGTCACAGCTGCAAACAGAGCAAGGCAGACACCACAGAAATGTTTAACCCTAAATAATAGCCATGAGGAATTAATAAGGTTGGGCGAGAGTTAGTTTTTTGGGCAAAATTTCCCTGGGAACGGCTGTCTGTAATATTCTCAAGCTTGTTTTTCCTTGTTTTGGTGTCCACTTGTGTGAATTTGGTAACATGCTTTGTGCAAGGAGCTTCTCAGCAGCACTGAAGTGATTCTGTATAATTTGTATTCACTGTTAATTTTAGTAACTGCGCTGAGATTTGAATTACACTAATCAACTTTTCTTGTAATTTGTATAATTTACATACTGTACACACACTGCAAATGCAGGACTCTGGTGCAAAACAAAGTTTAATTAGTATAACAGAGCCACATCAGCTTTCCAAGTGATTGATTTTTGAGTGTGGAAGAGAACTGTAACAAGAGATTAGAGCACTAAAATGTCCAGTGTTAGTGTAGGGCCCCAATGGGCTCGAGATGAATAGAACCAGCACAGTTATCTGTAACCAGCCCTTTTCATCCATCACTTGACCCACCTTCCCCAAATATTGCTTGTGCTTAGGGAAGCACTGAGAACTTTATAGATGTCTCTGGTTGCTTCTGTAGCTTGCCACTGATAGGAGGGGTTGGAGGATGTTCCCCACCTGCCCTGGTCCTTCTGTCCCATCTCCACTTGTGTACCCCAACTTGGAGATGTTTCTCTTGCTCTCTGTAAATTATTTCTATTCTGAACGACTGGTGACTGTTGATATTCAGCGATCTGGCTGTGAAAAGTGTACTGATTTGCATACAGAATTGCAAATTTGATCAATTTTTAACATTGTGTTATTTGTGATTCCTGCCTTTAAACTCCAGATCACTTGCTTCGTACTTGTGGTTTTACTTAGTTTTAAGTGGTTTTTGGTTAATTTATGGAGAGACCTCAGCAACAAAATGAAGAGGAGACCCTGGTTACATAAAGGCAACAAAACTGTTCACTTCACAAAATTTTGACAGATCTAGAAAACAAAAAAACCTTGGGGTAAGAACGAAATGATTTTGCCTTTCTTGGTTGGATGGGCTTCAGTTCTTGTGGTCTTGGACAGCCTCTGAAACAAATGAGAATCTGGTGAACTTTACACTGAGTTCTGAAATACTTTTTCTCTTAAAAAAAAGAGTATAGATCTTTTAGAACAAAATTATTTTGTTGTTTTTTTTTTTTTTTTTTAAAGTCTGTAGGTAAATTAACAGGTGTAAAACTGGTGAGAGAACACTAAACCTTAGAAAATGCTCGAGCTGGTGTGAGGATCACTGTCAGTCCAAATGACATGTGGCTCTTGGGCTCACATTTCTACAATTTGTTTGCATCTCTGTGCTTGCTTTAATTTTTGCAGTATTTGTCCAGTTGAGCTCCATGACATGATCTCCAGGTGTAAAGTCCAGCCTGCTCATAAATTTCTGCAGATCTGGAGCTTTATTTCATGTCTGATTGGGCACTGTGGGTCTTCTCCTCTCACTGTGTTGGTTCTGACTTGGGAGCTGTATTCTCTCATCCTTTCAGGGCTGTTAATAGCAGGGAAAGGTTTTAATGTCGATTTTTGTAGGTATTATGTTAAAACCATTGTTAGCTAATTAGCATCCGTCATACATTTGTATATGACATTGGATGGGCAAGTGTAAATGCAGTGGACTTTGAACATTTTATGAGGTGCTGCTGTGAAACTACTTCACTCATCATTACTTAAAAGCTAGAGATTTGGCCTTAGGTATTACATCATGTGAAAACCAGTAGACAAAAATGGTGATCAATTTTTTATTATAATAAAGTTTTAATATGAGGCATTTTTAGATATGTGTCATGAATATATGAGTCATGTATTTCACACCAAACTAAACCCATTATGATGATATTTCTACTTCAAGGGGTTTTCAGTATTTAAATACTAAATTTAATTCTATGGTTAAAAATGATTCATATTCAAATCTATTTTTATGCTTTATAATTAAATAAGAAAATATTGCTTGTACCTACACTTTTACTATTCTGGGTTGTATTATAATTATTTCTTTAATTTGACCCATAAAACCAGTCCATTTCTTCATTAGTAAATTACAAGGATATCGCAACAGAAAAATGAGTTTTGAAGGTGTCTTACCATATCTAATGGGAATTTCAGTTTAGGATTTTCTCATTTCTTTCATTTGTTCCTTTTGTAAAACATGAAGATACTTTCTAGGTAAATTAATCCCTTCAAAGGAGCAAAATAACTTCCTTTGCAGAAAGGGTTATTAGAGACTTATTCTTTATAATCTTAAATACCACTTGTGTTAGGCTGAACAATGAAGGAAAAAATTACACTAGTTTAAAAAAAAAAGAGAAAAAAATTATTACCAACCAAAGCCAAGTATATTACAATTATGTGATCATGGAAAAGTGAGCTTTCTACTGGGAAAAACGTGATCTAGATTCCCATGAAATTTCTAAGTTTAAGTATTTTTGTAAATTAGGTTGTTCCTAGTTAAACAGGTGGCTTTAAAGGCTGGTTTCACTGTTGTTTTAATCATAGTTTAGTTACCATGGAGAAATATGCAAGTTAGCATTTATACACAGAAGTGAAATTTATGCTGCATAGATAATAGCCTAAATTTAGCATGACTTAAGTTTACCACTTCCTTAAGAAAAAAAATATACATGTTTTATTATTATACTATCACACAACCAAGAAGTTAATTTTTTAAAAATATTATAAGATTTAAAATTCAAATTTTGTTGTCCTGAAATAAACACACTATTTTTTTTTTTTAAGCTCAAGCTTGAATTTATTTCCCCCCCTTTGATTTTTTGGTTGATTTCTCAAGTCTGAGTTTTAGACAAGTTCAGTGCATGGTGTGGAGCTGGTTTTTGTCTGTGCAACTGGCGTGTGGCAGTTCAGCGAGGGACTTCGCAGGAGGGAAATCTGTGTTACAGAATTTATTGAGGCATTTCAGCTGTTTGACCCAGAGTTTATCAGAATGGAGATTTCTGTTACTGAGCTAAAACAATGCTGGGAGAGGGAAGAAAGTGGTGAGAAATAATAACATTGTGTTTTAGAGAATAGAGCCTGTCCTGGCTTAGCCAAGCCTCGTGAGCAAGTGGAGATGCTGAGTGTCTTTGGCTGACCTGGAGAGCTTGTTTCTCTCACCCAGATGCCCTTTCCTAATTTAACATTATTTTTTTTGGCTTGTTTTTAAGTTTAACAGTCCTGTCTGTAGGACCTCGCGGCAGAGCTAAGTTTTCAAGGACAAATGTTGTAAGAGTAGCATGATCCAACAGGAGGTCCCCCAGCACACCGAGTGCAGCAGATCCCTTTCAACACCAGCTGTTCTCACAGATATAGATTGCTGCAGTGAAATTTTCTTAATATAATTCAGGAAGCTCTAGAGAATTCTCCAAAACAACTGTGCCAACAAGGAAAATGTTGAATTTTTCATCAGCTGCCCAACGCTGAGAGTTAGTGGGCAATCCGTTCATTCATGACCAGATGTTCAGTGTAGTAACACTCTGCAGTTAACTTGAACCTTGTGGCCTGTTTTCCGGCGGCTGCAAGGACATTGGCAGCAGCCTGGCACGGGAGGATTGCGGCCTGAGAAGGTGCAAGATCTGTCTGTGGCTGCCTGGTTTTCCACCAGTGACCAGACAAGGTAGGGAGTGATGGAGGAGGGAGAGGCTGCAGCATCAATCATCGCAGGGGCCTGGCGAGAAGCAGCTTTATTTTGCAGCTCTGCCATCAGAGGAGGGCTGACCAATTTTTATCTTTCCATCTTTGAGAGGAAAGATTAGCTTTTTCAGTCTGTGTGCAGGGTGGGGTTAATGCTTAATGTTGTGTGTCATAACTTTGGTTTCTTACCCTTTTTTTTGTGGCGAAATGATCAGAAGACAGGTGACTGGGAGCTTCGCACAGCTGTGTGGGTGCATTGAGGTGGGTAAGGTCAGGGTGGTGGTAACTCCACCTCAGCCCCGTCTTGAGCTCAGCTGAAGGAAGAGAGTTGACTCCTGAGTAGACTCAGCTGCTCACTCAATCTCATGGTTTCTTTCATAAAGATGCATTTATGCCTTATGCCATTTCAGTGTGTTGTGTTAGGCACTAGTACACAGAAAAAAATAGTATTGAGTAGGAGTTCTGGAATAAACGGTGTGATTTTCTACTTTGAAAAGGATTCTTCCTTTAAATGATTAACTGTGTTTGATTCTGGGTATGCCAGCTGGCTAGAAGAGGGAAGGCAGGACTTGATAATGTTTAGTTTTCTCTTAGATGTTACAAGAATCTTAATTCCTTCCTTCATTGTATTTCAAAATAATATAACTATTGATTTCAAAGTGGAACCGTCGATGAAACTGCTATTATCTCACGCTGTCACAATAGCCGCACTTTCTCAGGTTCCTTTGATGAGCAAGGGGAAAAATCCCTTTTCTTTAAATGCAGTCGTTTGGGCTTTCGACTTCCAGGCGTGCTCTCGAGGAGGGAAAAATCTCTCCCAGGCATGTTTTTGAGAAGGATAGCCCTTCTCTGCGGGGGCAGAGCTGGGCCTGCCCCAGGCAGCAGTCGCTGCCCAGCTCCAGCCTGGGTGAGGAGCTGCGTACGCCTTGCGTAACGGTAGCGTGACTGCGGCCGGCCAGGACAGGACACCCGTCCAACTGTCATCTGTGCTCCAGCAGGGCCCTCCCAGTAATGATGTTTGCTTTGGCACGGCTTTCTGGCTCTAATTTGTCGAGTTGCACTGAAACCCTCCCTCTGCATTTCCTGCTCAGGGAGAGGAGCCTTGTTGCGTATTGTGTTCAGCCCTGGAAATTCATCTTTATTGTGCTCATGAAGTTGAGCTTGACCTGTCCTCCGAAAGGGCAGGGGAAAGTTTTGCAAACAAGTTTTTGCGCTTGGAAACAGCGGCAAGAAAATGCCCTAAACCATAGAGGAATAAAATGAGGGTAAATAAAAATAAAAGTTAATTTCTCTCTTGGTTTTAGTTTTGTTTTTGGTATTTTTTTTGTTTTTTTTTTTTTTTTTTTTTTTGTTTAAAGGAAGGATGGGGGAATAATAGCCTTGTTTTCATTGATGAGGACTTGCTGATAGAAAAATGAGAACAAGTTTACAGTAGCTTTGACATTAGTTACCTTTATTCAGCATGCTCCAGCTGCATTGAGCCCTCAGGAAGCCTTCACCATGCACACAGTTTGTTCTTGGGTGTGAAAGCAAACAGTATTTGAGTTGGCAGTAACTTCCCTTTTAGAGAAGTTTGCTGCCTCGGCAAGAAACCGCAGCATGAGCTTTCTGCTGTTGAATGTTTCCACTGGCAGGATGGCCTTTTTCCACATTTCCTTGGTTTAAGGAAACAGATTTTGAACTTTTTTTTTTTTTTAAGACAAAATGCCAACATTTAACAGCTGGAGTTAGCATATAATTTATGGGTTTCACTTTTATGCTCTTTCAGTATATAAAAATTAAAAATCTGCAATTATTCTGAAGTTGTGCGAGTTATTGCAGAAAAGTGATTAAAAAGTTGAGCCTCTGTTATGAGGATTTCAAGAAAGTCATTGTTATCTAAACAGTTATTTTTAATTACTCTCTTTAATGACTTGTAATTGTTATAATTTACTTCTGTTATTGCACTTACCATATACGTGATATTTAAGGAAGTCTTTTGTTTCCCCCCTTTGATTAACAAGGAGGAGTTTGTGCAGTTGAAGCACTTTATATATTTAGTTTTTTAATTATTCTTGCATGAGAGCTTGTTAATCTTCCCTCTCCTATGAGAGTCCTCCCACTGTGGCAGCTCCTTTTGGAATATTGATGCAGGTAGAGCAGGCAGAGGCTTCCAAGCTGCACCTTGCCAAGTTGCTACTTGCTAGCAAGAAGGGCTCTTAAATCTGGCACTAAAGATATCCAGATGTTGAACAGACCCCGATTCACCTCCGTTTGCTCCCTTTTGGGATGGCCTCTTCTTCAGAGCTGAAATTTGGTGCACGCTGCTCCAACTTTGAAATGCCTCGTATTGGCTACAAATTTCAGATCCCAAACTCAGCAGCTAGAATTAGAAACAGATTAGATGCAGGAAATTAATGCAGCCAGCCAGTAAATTATGGAGCAACAGCCGCTGTCAGTGTGGTGGTATTTGTGTTCTGTCAGTTCAGGGATGCTCGTTGTGTTTTGCTGAGCATCACTCAGCTCACATCTGTATAAACACTGGGAACGCAGCACAGATCTTTAAAAAGCAAATCAACCCAAAGAAAGCTTTGCTGAAGGAGTTTCCCTGGTTTCGCAAGCTGGAAAAGAAGGGAGGGGGAAGGAGAAGCTGGAAAGTAAATATATTATGTACAATGCTGTTCATATTAAAATCACTTAATTTGTATTTTAGATTTAGGGGAAAAAACATGTTGTAATGATGAACAGCAGTGTTTGAGAAATGTATATTTTTTTATTTTCCCAGACAGTGGCTATTTGTCATTTTTATCTCTGCGACTTGTAGACTTGATTGGATTTATTATGTATGCTGCATGTTTATGGCGCTTTTATTGTACGCTGTTAATTTGTTGTAACTGCTGCCACTTTCTTGCCAAGGACCCCTTGAAAGCAAGTATGTGTCAACAGTTACCTTCCAGTTTAATAAACTTAAGCTATTTCTCAAGTTTGGTTGTTCTGTGTTCATGGGGAGGTTTTGACTCTGTTTTAGCTGAAGAAAGTTGCTGGAACACAGGCTCAGTCCTGCAGCACGTGTTTTAAGGTAAAGCACTGTCTGTCCTTTTTTTTTTTTTAATATTTATTTTATATAAATAACCCAACTCTAGCTTATGGATACTATTACTTTAGTTTATGGCAAAGAAAGTAAAAGGAAAAAATCTCAAGCATCTTTTAAGTAAGCAGGTCAACTGGCTTTTAAAATCAAATATAAAATGTCTTTTAAATATGATGCTAATAGTGAAAAATGAGATGATACCTTTTTATGTTTTTGAAGCCCGGAAACATTGATAAATTACCCAAACAGGATTAGTGTGTAGTTATTGGTAAAAAAACTGAATGTGTTTATATGATAAGGATTAAAGAAGATGAGACTTCATTTTTTTGGGAAAGATGCAAAGATAAAAATAATCCTAAGAAAAATAATGTTCTGTGGATATGTATTTATGGCACAACTGGAGGTAGAATTAAAACTGCGGATTAAAGGTGTTTTGTGGTAAAATAATGGCTGGAGTTGATACATTTCATTTTCATTCTGTTTAATTTATTTGAGTTTATTGCCTGCTGATGAATCTCACTGATGATGCTGATTCCATGAGGTCAGCTATGTTATTAACTGCCTTGATAACGAGGTGGAGGTGTGCTCTGGAGAAGGAGCAAAGGTCCTTCAAATGGATGGGAACTGCTGCGATTTTTTTTTCTGTGAGGGTGTGGTTCTCCAGCCCAAGATAGAGAATGATGGGTGGCTGATATGTTGCCCTCAAGGAGGGGTGCTCTTAGCAGGCAGGAGATCCTTCTGGCTTTGAGTGTGCTTTCTGTGGAGCATTGTGCTTTGGTGGGACCAGGTTTGCAAAATGGCTGAATTTAAACATTTGTGAAAGCCCTTATGAGCCAGAATAAGTCACATGGGAACACAGCCCAGTCGGAGTGAGTGTGGCCACAGCATCTCTTCAAATCTGCAGATTGTATCTTGTCCTGCAAGAACCCTGCATCAAAATCCTCCTTCCTGGAAAGATCATGCAAGTTTTGCTTTTGGCATTGATAAAACCTGTCTGTTTTCACTCTTCATGTCTAAAGGCTGGTTTGCTCAATCGTGGCTTACAAGGCAAGCCCAGAGTTTGTTCCACTTGTCTCGTAGGTGGGAACTGGGTCCTGTGAGCTCTGCCCCTGTTTTGTCTCAGATTATTACATTCCCCTCCCGTTCCACCTTGCCCATCACCATGTGCATATTTCATATTGTAATGGTTGCCCATATGTGTGCTTGGAAATAGCACCTGCTTTTTCCAGAGTCACAGTACTACCTAGGGAGACACCTGATTTGTAATCCTGGTTATATTAAAAGCCTATGTAATACTGGTGGGCCATAGAGTGCAGACTCAGAAAGAGGAAAACCCCTCACTGAGTGATTTGATATGCATTAAAACAATCCCATATTGCTAATATCTGCATTTGCACTGGTATGCACATGTGTGTGCACACATGCCCTCTGTCTTACTTTGAGTTCTCTGCACTCACATATGAAGGGTGGAATTCCATCCATCACAATGTAGAAAACAGACTTTTTTCCTCCTTTCTTGCTTTTTTTTTTTTGGTCACATTTCCTTTATGCAATAGTTGTGAGTTGGTTAATGACAAGCTCTCTAGTTAGGCACTATTCACTCTGTGTTCTGCATTTATCATATGGCAGAGATCCTTTGGTGTGCTCTGATGAATCAGCATGCAGACAGAAACACAAAGCATTGACTAAACAGATTACCAGGAATAGTTTATTTAAAGAGGGGATGTTCCTGGTGGGATGAGAGGATCTGAATCTGCTCAGCTTTAGCATGTGGGGCTGTAAGGTTTCCCTCTCTGTCCCCTCTACCAGAAAAGTAGGGCCTGACTTTGTTCTTTGCTGGTGTTGCAGTAGAAAAATGCACTTAGAAAATGCTGCAATTGCTTCCCCAATTCAGCTATATTTTATGTGTAGGTAACGTGTCACAAACCTGGCTTCTTCCATGTTTAATTCCATGATTTATGTGGGCAGGAAGGTGCTTTTTGAGTCTTTAAGAACAGGACTTGTGCAGTGTCTGACCTGGGGCCCATTGAATGGAGGGAACTGAAGCACCACCTTGCACTTGGTGAGCTGGTGGTCAAACTTGCACAGTCTAAAATGGCTTTTTGCCGTTGGATTCATGCTGTGAATCCATGAAGGGATGACTCCCTATCCTGAGCTCTGTCTGGGCATCCAGGTCCCTTGCTTGGGTGGTTGGCTTCCTGCTCATGGGAAGCATCTCTCCATTCCCCTTGTGCTAGCCCCTGCCAGGGACTAATTCTCTGTTCCATTAGATGTTACCCTGCCAAACCCAACCCAGGACAGATAAACCGAGAAAACATGTCTCCTGTGAAACATACAAGTAACAAACATTGTTTGTTTAGTGCTTCCCCACCCTCATGTTTAATTGTAAAAATTAAATGTCGCGTCAGTCTGCCTCAGGTGTTGGCATCCTATTCAAATTTCAATTACCACCATTAAAGCATATTTACGCAGTGCACGAATATAGGGAGAACATATTTATAGCAATCTTTTATTGCTGGTTACGTCCTAAAAAAATAACATTGAAATGCTGAATTGCTAAGTTTAAGCAAGTTTTATGTTGAAGGAAAATTTCTTTTCTCACACAGTACAAGTCCTAGATGAAACAAACAGCAATGAATTGTATCACTGCTCAGCTCATGTCTGTGTGACTGTACAGCAGTAATCATATATTGTTACTGGAACCACCTAAATAATTAATTGTAAGAAAACAACATAGTTAAGGCTCAGGAGGGGAGCAAAGGGGAGAGGTGCAATACTGAATTTTCTCACTGCCTGAAAACAACATTTTCAAGGCTCTCTTTAGCTACTGCTAGGAAGAATATAATTGAACAGAGGCTGAAATTATACTTCTGAAAGAATAAGCTTTTCTGTATATCAGAAATTTCATACAGTAAAACAATGCTATACCTGATGAATAATTAAAGTACTGAAGAAAAACATCTCTCCATGTGTAACTTAATTATATGTGTGAAGCATTTTTACCCTCATGAAAAAAAATGTAAGGAATGACTTTTGTTTTCATCTCCGTTCATTATACGAGAGGCTCTTTCTGTAAAATATGAAGTGTTGTGGAGCTCTGTGAACTTCTCAGTGGCTTTCTGGGATTGTCCTACGTGACCCTTAAAGTGTTGGTGATAGATTCAAGTGTGGTGGTGTTTTCAGGGTGGTTTTTTTTTGTCTAAAGCAATGGGTAAAATCATGTAAGAAGAGGAGAGAGTGCAAATGGTAGCAGTGCTTCCTTGTGTATACAAAGCAGGGTTTGTGAGAAAGAGAATTAAGAGCTCAGTATTTCAATAATGAGAAAATAGTATTAATATATAGATTTTTGTGAGTGCATGTGAACTCTTAGATAAAGTTGCAGCCACTCTAAAGTATTATTTTCTTCCTTACTCTATTAAATGAACGTGGTTTAATTCTTTTCTAAATATTGCTAAGACAGACACTTTTCCAACTTTCACCTTCAAGCTGTTTTGCACCCATTGTCCACCAAACTCATGATGTTCTTGAGGCTCTTGTACCATCAGTGCAAATGCATCTGGATCAGAGATATTATTTCCAGCAACCAGGACTTAAGATCACTCCAAGTGACCAGTGTGTGTGTGTTGGGCAGTTGTGCGGAGCTCAGGTTCCCCAGCATGGTGATTTTACAGATGTTCTGCAGTTATTGGGTGTTGCTTTCTCTCACAAGAGAAATACCAGCTGGGAAGGGTCTTTTAACTCATCCAATCTCAGCCCTTAGTTGTGCTCCTGTCTCCAGTGCTGCTGCACCTGGATGGCTTTCCCTCTCCAAGTAAGAGGTTGGCAGCTGCTCTGTTCAAGACTTTTGTAGCCTGTTGAATCATTCAAATGTGTGTCTCCCACAGAAGGCACTCTTTTTCTTTCCTTATTCTTTATTTTTCCCCCTCAGTGCAGTCAAATGTCTGGTTTTGTTTCTCACCTCCACGTAATAAAATCAAAACTATTAGTAATAGAAGAACCTGTAAAAAGGGGAGGTTTTCCCTCCCGTCTGCTACTTCATGCTTGGGTGTGAAAGGAGCCAGGATCATGTTTCTCCTGGCAGTTGTCTCGCTGGCATCCTGGATGTGGGGAGGCTGGGGAAGGTGCACGAGGGTGAGGAGGGGCACCCTGAGTGTGGCTTGGTCACGTTAATGAAACCTCTGGTGCCATCCATTGTTTTGCTGGGCAGGGAGATCTATTGTCACAAGCTGCACCCAGGACCTGGGTCACAAGCCATTCAAATATATCCTAAACAAGTATTCTCTTGCGAAATGGGTAAGGAAACTGCTGGAAAAACATCCTTGTGGATTGTTTTTAGCCCAGGCTCTCAGGACAATGTATGCCCGAACGTGAGCCTTGTCTCCTGTAGCAGAAGAACGAGATGAAGTGGGTTGCATCTGGTTAATTCATATTCTCCTAAGGGCTTCTTTGGGGACCTTCTTCCTCTGAAAGTACTTTTCCAAATTTCTGTGAATTAAGGGTGGGAGGAGATTTGATTAGCTTGGGTATTCCTTGGTAGTCATCGTGAAAGCCTTCACTTTTGTTTGGGAGGATTGAAGAGTTTTCCTAGTGTATGTAGTGGTTACTGCCATGGAAATACCTCTAGTGCAGAGGCAGAACTACTTAAAAATACTTTGAGACAGCAGATCCTTGATGTGTTTGCAAGGGTTCCTTTGAGCAATGAAGATGATTTCAGGAAAGAGTATATTTTTTCTTCTTAAAAGGTTACTAAGGATACTGTCCCTAAAATAAGGATAGGAAACTCTTAAATATGGCATCACAGATTGGATACCTTTGCTTCTAAATCACTTGTGTTTGATATGTGGGTGCTTGTGTTGTATTCTCATTCTTTGTTAGTCTGTCTGTGCAAACAGATGTACATTGTCTTCAGGATTATTTCAAACCATAAACTATTTAAGACATTTTAATGTGAAAACAACAGTATTAGAAATTCAAACTGGAAGCAGGTGCTAATCCTGCTGCTTGGTAACTCAGGGAAGGTTTGGGTGTAACCAGTGAAGCTTTTTTGTTTGGTTTTGGGCATTTCAGTCAAGAATGTGTTTTTATTTTCCATAGACCCGAGTACATGATCTGAATATATTCTGTGCTTGGGAGTATTTTTTGCTATTTAATGCTAATAATATTTACGATATTTGCTTTGTTCCTGTTAGGTTGTCTTTAGCTCTGTAAATGCGTCTTTGACTTCTCCTGTACGTCATTGCATGCTCAGATGGCTTCATGTAGAGACAAAGTCATCAGAGCATTGAAAATGATTGAAAAATTCTGAGCATCTCAGTAATGCTGTTGGTTTTCATTTTCCAAGAGCAAGGCAACCCTTCATTGCAGGTTGATATACCTGACACGTTAGAGAGGAATTTTTGAAAAGAAAACAGTTTTCAAGGATATTTTATTCTTGAGCTGTAAGCAAACGTTGACATCAAAGTCTCAGGCATTTCTAGCTGAGGTGTTAAAGATATCCACGTAGTTCTCTGCTGCTCCTGGAAGATGCTGCCAATTTTATAAGTTTTTAGAGTTTTCTGGTCCTGCTATTTGAGCAGGAGCATAGTTGAAGGTCAGTCTCTATACTCTTGAGATAACAGAATGGGTACCATTGAGAGGTTTCTATCCCTTTCTTCTTTTTATGAGCAGAACAGTTTTGCTAAGCAGCCACATATTTTAATGATAGCAAACTACATTTACACATTGTACAGTGGTATTTTGCTACATTAATTACCTTGTCAAATGTAATAGGTAATTACCACATCAAATCACCTTCATATGTTACATGGAGGCATAACTTGCTGAATTATTTAAAAAAACAAACAAACAACATCCTGGAAGCCCAAGGGCAACATCATCACAAATCTGTCTCTTTCTCTTTTAAAATAACCCACTGATGTATGTGAAGGCAGGAGCCTCACTAACTTCAGCCAGTGCTGGCTTTGGGGTATGGCAGTGGCTGCTCTGTGTCCCCCAACACCACGTATGTCCCTTCTCTGATTTTAAATAAAATACTCTGATTTTATTTTGTCTGGTTTTTGTTCCTAGTCTGAAGCTGGTCTTTTCAGTGAATCCATGAACAGATTTGTGCCCAGTCTAGGCTGTGCTGGAAGGAGCACTTCTCTGATGTCACCAACTGTAGTTCACAGAGGAAGAAAACCAATAAATTTTGGTTATTCTTTTCTATCTGATAGGTACCTAAATGGCAACAACTGTGTGAAACTAGTTAGTGCTTTAATGTGCAGGGTGCACGTGCCACAGTGGTACCCACAGGGACCAGGAGCTGAGTGATGCAAATCTTTGTCTTGTCTTACCATAGCACAAAAGGGATGTGGGGGAAAGGCTGCTTTGAAGTGCAGCTGCGAGTAGAGACCAACCTGTAAAGCTCAGTTAGCTGGTTGCTTTGCAGATAAGTACTATTGCCTTAGATTCTCCTTATTTTGACTTTTTGGAGGTCTACTTAGTGTTCTCAAGTGTTTTGGCAGAGGCTGCTTGGTGCACTACATAGCTCTGGGAAAAATAAAGAGCAAAGGGATTCTGTCCAGGAGGGGAGATCCTCCTGTATATCGATATTTTGTGTCTTTGTTTAAATATGTGTGCTGTTTTTTGTCCAGTGGTGAAAGAAGGATGAAAAGAGATGGCAAATGCTTCTGTTTGTACTTTCATACGTTCGTTACATGTGCCTAGAAAAGACTCCAATATCCAGTTTTTGGAAGAAAAATTCATTTCTTTTGAAAACTGTTAGAATATGTTACTATGTAACTATATCTATCAATCTATCTGTTTATATATACACACATAACTGTATAAAACTATTATTCAGCCTTGAGAAGACTGAGGCAAGATTTCATTGTGATCTTCAACATTTTTATGAGGAGAAGCAAAAGGGCAGGTACTGATCTCTTCATTCTTGTGATCAGTAGCAGGACTCAAGGAAATGATGTGAAGCTGTGGGGGAGATTTAGGTTGGGTATCAGGAAAAATGGTTTTTGCCCAGAGGGTGATTGATCAATGAAACAGGTCACAGCATCAAGCCTGTCTGAGTTCAAGAAGCATTTTAGCAATGCTGTCAGGCACATGGTGGGATTCTTGGGGTCTCCTCCACAGGGCCAAGAGTTGGGCTCAGTGATTGTGATGGATCAGCGTATTCTGTGATTCCAATAATGACTCCTTGACAGGAACTGAAACTGATTTATGGAGGCAGCCTCCAGTCTCAGTGCCATGGCCTCCTGAGAGCTGGAGAGCCTTTGGGGCTGCTGGCCATCTTTTTTTGTGGTTGCTGTAAACCCCCAGCTGAAGGATCACTGTCCCTAATGAAATTAGGAGGGCCTGGGCCCAGCCTTTCTGGTTCCTTCTGGAGCTCTTGTTCCACATGGATGGTAGTGGAAGCAGAGGAGTGTGTACTAGATGAAGTGCTAGGCATCTCATCCGCACTGGATCTTGCTGGACAGGGGTAAGAGATGAGGAGCTGTCCTCCTGCCCTGTGTCACCATGGGTGTCCCACTGGTGTGGCAGGTGGTGGTCCTCCCTGCATTGCTGCTGCTCAGGGTCATGTGTGCGCTGGGCCCTGGATTTTGCTGTTTCAAACAGCATCTCCAGGCTCTGACAGAACCGCGAGTGCAGGGTCTGTTGTATTGCTGAGTTGGCAGAGAAACTGCTCATCCAGTTTGGGAGCTGGAAGCCACCCATGAAATGCTGGACATCTCCTGCTGTCATCCACTGGTGGTGTGCTCCAGGGCAATGGAGGCTGGGAGCATCTGGCTCTCTGTGAGCTCTTCTTGCTGGGAGGATTACTGGTGGTGTAATGTGTGGAAGGATGGCATGCTCCTCAAAATCATCTGCCTGCAGTGAGTGCAGGATGAAGGTCATCTTCCCCTTGCACAAGGGGCACTGGGTTTTGTTGTCGGCCCACCACAGGATGCAGGCATAGCAGAAGCAGTGCAGGCACGGCATCACAAAGCTGGGCTTCCACCAGCTGTCCAGACACATGGGACAGCGGGCCTCCACCTCTGTGTCCGTGCTGCCCCTGCTCTGCAGTGGGCTGGGGGGAACTTGGGACGGTGAGTCTCTCCCCCTTGCTGCTTCCACAGCAGTGCCTTCCATGCTGGGGAAGGGCAGGAGACACAGTAGTCACTGGTGGGCCCAGGGAGGGGAGGAAGAGACACCCAGCTCTCTCAGGAAGGAAACCCTCCCAGCTCCCCAGGGTGATGCGTCCCTGTCCAGCTCTACTCAGCTGCTGCGAGCACACCTTCCTCCAGCCCCGGCTGCCTGAGCCTGGCATGGCCGGGGAATGTCCTTCAGTGGCTCTGGAGGGAATGACTGAGTGCTGTGACCAGCTCTCAGCTCACTGCCAGCTCCAAGGCCTGGCACTCCGCACCTCGCGTCCCGCTCGGCTGGACTCTGGGCGCAGGCTGGCTGGGTCACGTTCCGTGCATAGGTATGAGCAGTCAGGGCAGGTGACACCAGAGTCACCGTGATTCCTTCCTTGGTGGCCATGGACCCATTGCTTGGCTTGTTAGCAGCACCAGAACCCGTTGCTCAGGGCTGGCATGGCCCTGGGCCGTCCCTGCCATGGCGCTGCCTGGCAGCTCTGTGGGCCCAGCGCTTGTCAGGAGTTGTCTCTTCCCACCCCATCCCTGTCCTGTGCTCAGCATTAGTGTTTCCCACCAGCCCCCCAGGGCTCTGTCATGTCTGCCCAGGGCTGTCAGGTTGCTCTGGCTGTGTCAGATGTCTCTGGGCATGCATGGCCACAGCGTTCACTTGGTGACACCTCATGGTGCCCTTGGAGCTCTGTTGCTGCAGGCCATCCCTCTGGGCTGGTGCTTCTGCCAGTATCTCTCCCTCTTACTTCACATGCTTAATTCTTTTTTTGGTAATATCTCGGCTGGATTTCACAGGACTGGTGATTTCCCATTCCCTTCTCTCTGGCTTGTTTGTTCAGATAAAACAAGCCCTTCCTGCCCTCTCACCTATTGTCACTTTGCAGTTGTATCTTGTGTCCTTCCTCAGGCCATGAGCCTGTAGTCAGGGCCTGGAAAGATGAGCAGAAGGTTGGGAATCATTGCTGGTTGTTTGGATCAGTGCAGTGAAGCCATTCCTGATTTTATTTTACCTGGTGGTTAATTCCTAATTTTGCCTGGTGGTTAAGTCCTTGTCTTGCTGCAGCAGCCAAGTGAGTTGAGGGAAAGACAGCTTTGAAGTGCAGTTGGGGGTGAGTGGAGAGACATGAAGGGGTGAGCTAGTGGGGACTGAATGAGAGAACTCTTCCCAAACCATGAGTGTACTTGTATCCTGATTAATTATGGTCCAGACATTGCTTTTAGCAAGCCACACAACTTCACCAGTTTCAAAGACCTGCATAAGTTCTAAATCTGTTGCCATGTGTTTCATAAAGCTCAGTTAGCAGATTGCTTTGCAGAAAACTTCTAAAACTTTATATCCTCTTACCTTTGTCTTCTTTGGGACCTGTGGAAGGTTTTAAAGGCAGGTTGATGGGGCAAGCTGGCCCTAGAGAGCCCCTGCCCATGGCCCAAGGAGCAAAACTGTAGTGATCCAGCCATCTCTTGTGGAAATCTTGGCAGATCATCAGGATCAGGGAGTTTGTGATCTGACTGTATTGAGAGCTGCTCCTCATCCTGACAGAGGGTGACCCTGTCTTTGTGCTCTTTTGGGGAATGGCATCCTTTGTGCCTCACCAGCATCTGAGTCATTCTCAGAGGCAGAGATGGCAGGGAAAGGAGGAAACTGCTTTGCTGTTGCTCCTTGCTGCCCATGTTGGCCTGCTACCCTCACCCCAGCTTCTCTATAGCCTTGGGTGAACCCCTGCTATCTGCAAGGAGGCACACTGAGATTGCAGGGCTGCTGCGACCCTGCAGTGCAGAGCCAGGGGCCAGCTGGAGAGCTCCTGCCTCCATCTCTGAAGCTGTGGGTGAGACTTTTTTTTTATTTGGTTGTTTTTGTTTTTTTGGTTTTTTTTTTAATTCTTTGGTGGTTGCTACTTCCTCTTGCCCAAGATTTCTTAGCCAGTGCTCAGGGAGAACTTGCCTTAAACGGGAAGTATAACCAAATCCATTGCAAATTAGCAGTTAAACTGACAGAAGGACGTTGGAGTTTTTAGTTGTTGCGTTTTAAAGTTGGCCAAGTCATGCTGTGGATATAAAAGGATTGTTCTTCACACTCTGGCATGCTGGCGAGGAGGCTACTGTGGTGTGTCCACACAACGTGGCTGAATGTGGCATAATTTGGTTTGAAATAAACTTGTTGACTTTTTCTTCTCCTCTGTCTGAATTAATATTGGGGGTTTATGAGAACAGAGGGCAAAATGCATCATGTCCTCATTTTTCTGACAGCTGACACATAGAGATGCCGTTGTTTAGGAGAAGGCCACTCACCAATCCATCCCCAGCCATGTGGAAAATGTTAGCGGTGCTGTAACTTGGATACAGCACCTCTATTTTCCAAAGAGATGAACACAGTTAAGTGTATCTTTCTGCAGGAGCTGAGCCTCCGTTTAGGATTCTGGGATCTCTTTTTCTGATCTTTTCTTTCCTGCTGAGTGCTGACTGAGGTATTTCTGGGGTAGGTGCCAGGGTTGTTCTCTCACTAATGATTCATGTGCCCTTCGCATGTTGCTCTGCAAAATGACATGTAACAGCGTGTACCCAGTATTTACGTTACATTGGCTTGGCTCTCCAAACGTGTGCTTTTGCTTTCATCTCGGAAGTTGTGCCGCTCCAATAGATTTGTGGTGCTGCCGTTGGTAGAAGTTATTCAAACATTAATTTTTGGAGTATTTGGGGCCGCTGGTGAAGTGCCCAGTGCTCTGCTGCATGGTTTCTAAAGATGGCATGTGGAACTCTGCAAAGGGACCCTGGTGCTGAGCACGTGAGATGGTCTGGCACTTGGCTCTGTGCTCTAATGCTGCACTGTAGTTTCTTTGCTATTCTTACCTTGCCAAAAAAGGGTGATGAACCATAATGTGAGGTGATGTAGGTATCAGGCTCCATGCAAATAAAACCCCTCCTAAATACATATCTCAGTGAAAGTGAGCAGCCAGGAGGGCACAGGTGGGGATTGCAGAGCCCTGGCTGGGGCCAGGGATCCCCCTCGACCTCAGATTTCCTAATATGTTCCTAATAGAGTTGTGGCTTTTCCAGAGCAGATACAGCATGTGAAGGGAGACCACTGATTGAATTCCTGGAGACCACTAGAGAGCCATTATCTGGTAATGGCTTTCAAACTGTCCTGGGGTGGTGGTGGAGCATGTGTCTCCCTCACCTTTGTGTGTAACACTTTCAAGTTTATAACGTTTTTCTAAATGACTCAGTAGCGTGTGCTAGGCTTTTGGTGGCCCACTTGAAACGCTCGTAGAAGGGTTTGCTTTTCAGAAAGAGCTAAGTGTTATCCTTAGAAATTCAGGCTTTTTTTCAGGGTAGTAACGTGTCTTCAGTCTGTGTGCTTAACATGACACGTGCTGGTCGGTCCATTGGCCTTTTCCAGGATTGCAGTTCTGCATTGCTGCAGAGAGGCATTAGAAAAGTGTAGAACTGTAAATATGGTAAAGATATGCAGTTAAAGTATGCTCCATAACTGTGGTAGATCAGAACCCAAAGTGAGGAATAAAAGTTGATTCTGGAAAGCACCATTCAACTTTTCTTATTCTTTATGTTTTTATATTCAGATAATTTGGAGATACATAAAGCCCTTATGAACTTCATATGAGTTCACAGTGAGGAGTCAGTTTTAAAAATATAATCTAAGAAAAAGAGGCCCTTTTATTCTTAACCTGTGATTTGTCTAGTACAAGTTTGTGTTCTAGGAAATTTCTTTCTCCTAGGAGAAAGAAAATACCTTCAGAGCCTCCCTTTGTCCACAAAATTTATGTCCTGAGTGATCCAGACAGTAAAACTCCATGAAGATCTATGTTATTTGAGAAATGCTATTAAAAATTAATCCAATTTTCTATTCTTCTGGTGTAAATAAATGACAAAAAAACCCAGCTTGAAATCAAAATGGCCACTTTCTGAGTTTTAGGCATAATAAAAGGCTGTTTATCCTTTCCACTTTATTTTAAGCCATGGTTTTACTATTCAAGAAACAAATTCTAATCAGCCACCGTATCAGACAAATGGGGGCTTTAGTGAGAGGTTCGTATGTTGGGAGGGAGCACTAAGATTCTCATTATAGTGCATGTCTGAATAATTAGTAGGACCACTCTGCACTTTTTTTGGCAATAAGAAGAAACTCTCCGTTCAGTGCAGCGACAGACTGACAGGAGCATCGAGCAGTGCAGTCATTAGTGTGTGTCTGCCATCAATGTCATGTTATGGTGTCAAATTAGTTAGTGCCCCCTCTGGAGCCAAGCTGGACCTGCAAATTATCCTCCTACATCCCAGGAAACCGTGTTTGCTAAACCTCAGATCAAATGGGAACAAATGATTAACATGGCTCATAAATTAACTACTTTACAGGCTTATAACCTTTTACAAGTAGATAATAAAGACAGAATTTTTAGGACTGTGTTGTGTTTACTTCAAAGCTGGGATGTATTCTGGTTTTGGGGTTTTTTTTTTTCCTTTGCCTATTTGTTGTAGATAGGTTTGCTTTTCTCTTAGGGGATAAAAAAATTGTATAGCCAAGGAAATAATGTTTAGAAAATCTAGTGTCCTAAAGGAAGCAAATGTAAATCCACTGAAAACAATATAATTAAGTTTGTTATCTCATTGCCTGATAAGTCGCTGACAATAGTCTTTCTTCTTGTAGTGGCAGTTGTTCGTTAATGAGTTCACCAATTAAGTTTGAAAGATTACAGCCTTTGCCAAGAGGATTTATCTGTTTAAAAGCATTATATTTTTTGTGATACATTCTTACCATATTGTAAGCCTCTTTGTTAAAGAGGTATAAGACTACCTCTTAAACACATTAAATCCTATTACAGACCCAAAAATAATTTTACAATCTGTTTACACATTAGCATCTACAAAACTGTAACAAATCTGTCCAGAGATGTCTGTTTTGAGAATAGGATGCTAACAGATAGTGCACTCTCTTGAAGCTGGATTGCCCTTGTGAAACGAGTGCTTTTTTGCTGCAGAATAATTGTTTTATAATGATTTATGACTATGCAAATAATATTCTTTTTATATCTCCCCCTTTTTAAATCTCTTCTCAGCTGCATTTTTTAACCAATGCAGAAATAGTACTGAATTTTTAGTGCTCTTTTATAGCTTTTGAATCTAAAACTGAAAAGACTAAGTTTTGTGCTTTCTATATATTAAAGTCTCGTTCCCCCACATGCAAGCTACTGTTACCTTTCTTTTGTACCTTCAAGGAGGTGAGTAAGCCTTGATGTCAGAGATCAAATCAGCATTTTGGAAAGGGCCAAGCATGCAAAAACGTGCAAAATATATCTGTTCATAAGAAAAACGTCTGAAAATGCCAGAGGTTATGCTCAGTTTATCTGTCAGCAAGTTTAACTTAAAGTAGGTGGTAGTCAATTTAGTAAATACTTTACTAATACTGTAACTATAAAGAACCATGAGTGCAGTCTCAGCATCCTGACCCATGCACGTTTTAATCACTCTGCTAGGGAAACACACTGTACTGCAGATTAGCAATAACATTTAAAACACAAGTAATTTCTGCAGGAGGGTTTGCTTTTGTACAGTCATAGTGAAAACAGGAGAGAAAATCGTGCTCTTTAGTTAATCCTGGGAAAGAAAACTTGTTGTTGCTTATATATCCAGTGAACCTGGGCACATCCTGTTCTGAGTAATATTAGTGTAGATCTGTGGACTTTATCAGGGATAATCCTGTGATGTTATTTTTTCTGAAGTTTCAGTGCCTCTTTCCTGGGTCTTCCTCTTCTCCCTCCAGCGTGCTCATTGCTGTCCTTTAGGTGCAACTGAAGGAAGAGGCAGGAGTGATTTCACACACCAGAGCTGCCCTAGAGCTCGTTGCTGTGAATTCCTTGTTGCCACACGCCTGCAGACCTGCTCCTGGCACAGAGCCCTCTCCCTCCAGCCTGGCCCATTCCCTGATGATGCCCCAGCTTCCAGAAGCAGCAGTGCTGTAGCAGAGCCCCACGGGCAGGGTGGCAACACCTTGGGGTTTTTACAGCCTGATATTTCCCTGTCACTTTGCCTTTCTCTGTGAAGTCAGGCCCTGGGCAATGCATTTCCCCTGGATGGTTTCCCAACCCCTCTTAGGAAACGACAAGGATATTTGCTAATATGATAAACCAGCTGGGAACTGCATCCCCAGTTCAATCCTGCCTTAATGTTTCTCATCACTTTCTTACATGTAAAGTGCCTGCAGTGAGCTGGTAGCTCATAGCTGAGCAGTTAATAAACGTGATATATCCCCAAAGCATTGTACCAGATGCCCAGCAGCAGCTCTAAATCAGCAGGGCTGCCCCAGATCTGCCATGGGAGGGGGGCTCTGGTTCACATCACCTTGAAAAGCTTAAACCTCTGAGCTTCTAGAAGCAGAGTTAAAGGTGGGACTTTGTGTTTGACTAGCCACCTTATTGTGGTTTAAATATTACTTCATTGGAAATAAGACCACCCACCACCTCACACATGTTGTTTATGCTGCTGTCCTACATGTGGCATTTAGGGGAATAATGAAATTATACCTATGGGATAGTGCTACTTGGTGCCTAGTTAGCAAGACAAAATTACACGCCTGGTTGTGAAAAAAAAATTTGAAAATTAAATATACTCTGAATTGCCTAATTGTTGAGAAAAACATGGGAGGTTTTTCCACATCTTTGGCCTTTGTCAAAATCAAACTTATGATACTTCTCAAAATACTGACTGCTTTCCTTTCCCCCACCTCAGCACAGTTGGTACCTGGTGAGAAACACTGCTGGGTGCTTCTGTGGATCTGTGATAACTGGGTTGATCTGGAGCGCAGTGGGGTTGCCTCCATCACATCGTGGCTGTTGAACTGTCCCAAGCAGCCCTCTTTAGTCTGCAATTTCTGAGGAAGCTGCTGTAGTCCCAAATCAGACTTTTTCTTCACTTCCAGCCCCCCTTGACTTCTTATGTCTTTGCTCCCTTCCTTACCTTCACCCAACCACATAATTGCTTTATATTGCTTTAACACGCCAATCTGTGAAACTGCTCCATTTTCTCAGTTATTGGGCTATTTTCCTTGTTCTTTTGCGATAGAAATCCTAAGAGATTGTGCCTTTTGCACAATAGCAGATTTATGTTTAAGGAGACTGGCAGTCCTTGGAGAATGGGAAGTCTCATGTCTTTATCCTCGGATGATGATACTGAAGAGAGGATTTCTAGTACCAGTAGGCTTGCATGTAGGCATGTGAAAATGATGCCAAAAGCCTATTTGATCTAAATACATGTATTCACAAGTGTGGGGGGAAAAATGCTGATTCTGATATTGAACACTGCAGTCTGCTTTGTGTTCTAACCTAAGTGGAGCAAGCTGGCTTAAATCATCAAATATTTTTGAACTCTGCATGGAGGCGGCTGTTGTCTTACAGAGTGAAGGCAAAGCTGACATGTACTGGCATGCTTGGAGCAGACTTTATAGCACTGAATAAGGATCACATCGTATTTAAATCACAACAGGACAAACCACCCAACCTTGTGTACCCTTGGGAGTGGGGAACACCCCTGGCACTTCCTTTTAGGGTGGGAAAGCTCGCTTCCAGATACGTCCCAGGTACTGATAAGGAACTTGGAAGCTTTAGTTAAACTGAGTTAATCATGGTTGTTTTCATTTTTATGGTACATGTTGATGTGTTTGCAGTGACACTCTCTACTGATTTTTCTTTCATGCTGTTTAAGAAGAAAAAACCTAGAAAACAATGTCCTGTTTGCAGTGAACAAGAGCTTGAGGGTACAGCATGGAAAATGAGTGAGAATTTCTGTCTTGGGAAAAACATATGAATTTTGTGCTGGGCTTTTTATACTGAATGATCAGGTTGTGTTTTTATTAAAGCAAAATATATATATTGTACAAGGATAAGTGTTATATTTATAAACACTTCCCTGGCTCTACAAGCTCTTGTTCCCTTTACAAAAAAAGCTGTTCATGCTGCAACAAAAATACATACATTTAATTCTTAAGGAGCAGGTTTATGCATTTTACTCCTGGTTCAAAAGTTAGTTTTGCTTAGCAGAAACCTGCAGTTTCTTTCAAGGCAGCTGCATGAATTTACATAGAAAATACAAACTGGCACAAAGAATAAACTCTTTAAACCTGGAAGGCTCTCTGGTGAGAATCCCTGTTTATCTCATTCAGAGATGATTTCTCATTCAGAGATGTTACAGTGTGACCACTGGGCATTTTCCTGTGCTGTCCTTTTGATTTTTTTAGACCAGTTCTAACTCTGTTTTTGCAAAGTTAAAAGATGCAGCGCATGTTGGGACTGCAAAGTCTGCTAGTGGACAATGCGAATTTTCAAATCATAGAATGGTTTAAGTTGGAAGCTCAGTTTGTTCCAACCCTTGGACATGGGCAGGGACACTTTCCACTAGATCAGGTTTCTCTGAGCCCCATCCAACCTGGGCTTGAACACTTCCAGGGATGGGACATGATTCATTCTCTTGTTTGAAAATAGTATTTCTGTGTGAACATCCATGGGCAGGGTTAAGGGAAGCTCAGTGGTGTTTCAGGTTTGATGGCTGCTGTGCTGGTGCTGGGGTGGTGAGCCCTGTGAAGAGACTCTGCTGGTGTGGCAGAGCTCATCCAGGTCTGGGTCAGGGCTGGCTGGGAGCAGCTGCTGTTTGAAGGGTGAGGGAAGGGCACATTCTGGGCTGAACCCTTTTGTCTCTGTGCTCCAGCTGTGTTTGGGTGGGGCAGCAGCAAGGCTGCAGGTGGGCACAGGGTGGTGCTTAGTGGCATCCCCAGGGAGTGAGCTGGATCCCAGGTGCCTGAGCAGCCCCTGCCCAGCTCCTGATGCTGACAGTTACACATTTTCCAGAGAGCTGCTGGCAAACCTTCAGCTGCTGGTGAGTTTGCTGCCTTCACCACTGGCTTTGGTCTGACCACAGGCATGAAGAAAATGGGCGTCAGGCATGAGCCAACGGATGGAGGAACCTTGGGTAATCCTTCTGTAACCATGGGCAGGAGCGTGCTGCCCATGATTTGTGAGTTCCTCTGCTTTGAAAGCACCCTGAGTGTGACTGTACCTACTTTAACACAGGGAATGGGTTTTCCAAGCCAAAGAGTCAGTGTGACCTTTGATGGGCTCCACAAAACAAGCACAGAGATTATGAAGAAGCAAATCCTGTGCTGAACTGGATGTCTCAACTGAATGATCCTTCAGTGGGCATGCTGGGACCCTGACAGCCAGCAGGGAGACAGCCTGCACAAAATGTTTCAGGCTAACTTACTTTGGGTTAACTGGTATGACAGAATGATGAATGCTGAGGTTTTGTGATGCAGCAGTTGCACAAATGTTGAAATGTTAATTGTGTGGGCTCAGCTGCCTCGGGCTGGATGTCCCTCAGACGTGGCTGCCCCAGCAGCTGCCGACCCAGGGACTGGAGCTTGGCACAGGCCGTGTGGCTGCTGGGGAGGAGCTGAAGTGTGTGCTCAAGGCTGTCTTGACCCTGGTAAAAATGGTTTCTAGCTTGCTTGTCTTTTCTTACAGTGCAAACGTAGCACAGAGCAAACTGTCCTACGTGTTTGTGGGCACCACGTCTGCCTTTGTGCATTGTGTGGGTGTGAAGAGGCAGGGATAGGTACTCCCGTGTTTTGAGGTAGTCCCAAGTGCCTTGACTTTGCAGACGACTGCAGACTGGGCTGTGCAGCAGTGCTGGGAGCAGAGCTCACTTTCTGCAGTGGAAATAGTGTTCTGAACAAAGGTTAGAGGCCATCTGTGCAGGAGGCAAGTGCAATTTAATGTCAGCTGTGTGGGATAGCAGGACTTTTCTGCAGGCTGTTTACAATTGCCAGCTCTAAAAATCAAGTCCTGTGTAATTTGCCCAAAGAGATGGAAGGATGGAAGCAGACCTCAGGCCTCCTGTTTCTCTGTGTTTATTTCAACCACAAGATTGTGTTTCCCACCAATTTCACACATATGAATGCATGGGTTTGAACACACGAAATGAGAAACAGGCTCAGATGCTGTCTTGAGGCACCTTTGGTCCTTTCTTCTGTTGTTTCCTCCATTTGTGGCCTTAGGGGGAGGTATGATGAGATATGATTAGCAGTAACTCTGTTAATTATAACTTCTAAATTAGAGCAGCAGTGCAGAAGCATCACTTTCTGATTTGGATTAAAAAGCCCTTCATCTCAACAAAGCACAGCCAGTTGCAGCTGATAGCAGAGTGCACTGAGATGCATCAGATCATAGTGATGCACTTCATGAGTGATGCCAAAATGGCTAATTAATTACTTAGTCTAAGATTTATTACCTACCACTTACTGATGCTCCTGAATGGCACTATCCAAAGCCATGAGTTTGTGTTTAAACTAACCTGCTGGTTTACCTTTGTTTCACCAAGAGGTTCCTCTGTGAGTGTCCAACTTTGAATTTAGTTCAGCCTGATGTAGTCCTTCCTTAAATTCTGAACTTGGTAGAAGTTTATTCTTGGGGCGGGACTGAACATGAGGGCTGTGGTCCAGAGAGTCTGTATTTCCCTGGCTGTGTCCAGAGCTGCTGGCCCCATGTATGTTTGCACAGGAGGGTAACAGATAATGTCTCACTCTCACCTTTACTCCCCTCCCCTGCTCTGCCCTTCTACAGCCACCTCCTTCTGCACCTTCCCATGTCAAGGACCTCTCCCAAAATACTTCTGGTTCATTTTTGCTTGTCAGAAGGTCTCCATGTGACCTCAGGATAATGAGAAGGCACTGAGGATCATTACACAGCTTGCTGAACAGCTTGTGACTCTCTTTCTCTGCTTTTGAAAAGAGGTTTTGGGGACTGCAGGCCATGATATGAACTAAGCTGTGAGTAGGGTGATTTTTTTGCTGCTTTTGTTGCTTCTGTGCCAGGGTTATAATATGCATGAACAAATCCAGGCTTCTGGAAAACGTTTAGGCTGTGGATTTAAGGGTAGGAGATGTTAAGAGAATCCACCTGGCTTGACATGGAGCCATAAAAAATAGGAGGGCCATGTGAGAACCAAGTTACCGGAACTTCTTGTTTCCAACTTTCTTTATACCAGGATGCCCTAGCCTGTGGTGTGGCCACGTACATAACACAGACTTCCACAGTTGTCTTCAGTTGCAATTTGTCTAAAAATAGGATAAGCACCTATGTCTGTTAGGGTGGAAGTTTGACACAAGTAGGTGAAATGGCCTGGCTGTGTACAAAGATACAAGAACAACTATTTTTGCCTTCAGGATTTGTTGGGCAGAAAATAACTCGGTCCTACCAAAGCTGGGACATCTGGTACATGAAAGTGTTTTGTAATGAATTGGAAATGGCATTACTGCAATATATATAATAACATGGAGATGGTGCAGTATGGTGTGGGGAACTTGTGTAGAAGATAGAAAATGTCATGGTTTTCGCATACATTGTGGAAAAGAGAAAATAACTTCAAGTGTAAAGGATATGGAAATTCAGTGAATAAACATCAGTGCATTCGAGGATTTTTCATGCAACAAGCTAGATTTATCTTTCACAGAAAAAAATCTATAAACATCAATGACTGCAGTTAGATGAGAAAGTCTGGGTGTGCAAGAAAACCTACTTTTCAAAAGATCTCAATTTCCTTAAATTTAAACAATCAAACATTAGAAGTTCTAAGATCTGATTCATTTCTCATTTGTATCAGTTTCATCCAGGACACCTCCTGAGATTTGAAAAAAGCTGTGCTGTTTAACACCTGAGTAAGCGAAAACCAGCTTCATTTTTCTGTTTGAGCTCAACAACATTTCAACAGCTTGTTTCTTAACAGGCAAAATGGACTAGAACTGTGAAAACACTCGATTCACTTTAGGCAATAATTCACCAGGGCTGGGCAACTTGTAAACGCATTGAGAAACCGTTCCTTCCAGATTTAACCAGGGGCTGGTTGCAAGTAGGAAAGAAATCCAACAGTTCTTGAAAAGCTGGGATTGCTGTCCTTTTATTGTTTTGAACCAGAAAAAGTCTCATTAAATGCAGGTGCAGCTCTGACTTCCACCTAGGCAATGAATGACTCAACAAAGAACATTATCTCCTTGTTCAGAAACAGATGTGGTGCCCTTACCTATTCCATTGCATGGGAGAAGACATAGGAACCTAGAAGTGCAAGACCACCTTCATGGAATATCACATATTCCAGTATTTTTGTTAGCTCATGTGTTCACAAACTACATCCACATGGTATAATACCCCAGAGACATATAGTATAACATGATGCAGTTTACTTCTAAGTCAGGCCTCTGTTGTATGGCCTAAAAGCTTTGTAAGAGTTTAGCAGCAATATCAAGAAAAACCAATATAAGTGGTCCATTAATGAATAGGTCCTTGAGTGTCAGGAAGCAGACGTTGTTGGAAACTTGTGTAATATTACTGTTGGGTTTTATTAATTAAATATAGCTATTAATATGACCTTGGATTTAAACACAATGACCTCTTTTGTGAGTATGATTAGCAGATGTTTACCATAATTCTTCACTCTGTGAAAAATGCTTGTTGCACCCAATAAAAACAACCATATTTACTTTGCTAAATCAAATATTTGGAACTTGGGTCTTACTTTATATATCATGGCTTCAGTGTCTTAGACTTTCCAAGTTTAAGGTTGAGAGCCCTTGGAGTAACATATGTGGTAGATCCGGGAGTACAATGACCTATTGTATCAGGGAGTGCTTTTCCCCCTCTCTTTGGCATTGTATCTGCTACAGTGGAACCAGTGTGCTCCACCAGTCTCTGGATTTTATTTTTACAGAAGGGTGAGGAGAGCATTTTTGAATCCACAAGGTTTTCTGTATTTTATCCATTACTCGCGGGCAACTTCCTTTCCAGAAAAACTGCAGCAATAGAAGCAGGAAGCACAATTCCAGTTCTTAAAATAAAGCTGGAAGTTATTTTCCTTTTCAATAGCATCTCACCTAATTTTAGACTTAAAAAGTCTAAAGTTTGCTGATAATTTTCCTTTTCTCCTACCAAATCCAGAATTTAGAGGGGACAAATCCCGTTTACATTCCCCCAAATGCCACCTGCTGCCCTCAAACTATTTTCTGAGCGTTGGTTCATAACTGCTGGGGTCAGTTTTGGTAGCGGGTCTGCTGCCTGCTTGTCTGCAGTGCTGAAAGGAAATAGCAAGGGAACAAAACTATGCTTTTCTTGGGAAACCACTCCCTTTGGAATGGAGAGATATGGCTTGCCACTTTTATTTTGTTTCCCCCTCCAAAGTAAGCAACAACACGGCAAGGAGCAGGGCCAGCAAGAAAAGAATATTATTTAAAAGGCGTCATCTATCTAGCCCAGTGTATTTCAGGAAAAGGAGTCTCCCACTTCATATTTTAAGGAGTGTAATAAAAATAGCAATCGGTTTAAGAAAGGGGCTGACGGACCGGAGAAAGTGACAGCGGCAGCGCAGGGAAATAGTGCTCCATTTATCTGAGCACGCGAGCACATTGATAACGCTGCTCTCTGCAGTAGGTGCCATCAAATCCCAGACAATTTGTATCCCTGGCGTGGCAGGTTACATGGGAACAAGTCTCCCTGGCGTTACTGCAGATCATCATTAACCAGCCACTGCTGTTTGTTTGCGTTACCTGCTGCACGGTGTTCCTGAGGCTGGATCATTTATACACCTCACCCACTTAAGGGACCTGCTGCTTCCGAAAACACACCCTGCCTGGCATCTCTTCCCTTGCTTCCTTTTCCATGGGGGAAAAAATTACTGGGTGCAGCTTCTGTCTTGCTTTGAGCTAAGCAAAGGTTGTGTAACGAACATTTAGCAGCTACAGTGGGCATAGGCAAAAGGAGGGGCAGAAGTAATAAGGAAGAAGGATGGGCTCCTCTTGTCCATCCTCAGATCTGCTGTTGACAGGGGTGTGGGTGTGTAAGGATCCAGATAAGACTTAACGGCTCTAGGTGGGATATCCTGCTTTCTAAAGATCTTTAAACAGTTGGACTGGCATCCTATAAGCACATTTCTTGATTATCTTTCTTGGCATGTTTCAGTTTCCTTTTCCTTTGTTCAGTAATATTTGTGATTATTGTCTTTATTAAAATGCTAGCTCCTTTGCAGCTTACAACCTGAAGGCTATTTTTTTTTTCATTTTCTGCCGTTTTTTAAAGTTTTATTTGGTGATTTTTCCAGCTTGATTAGTTTCCTCTCAGGAGTACTGAGTCCTTTACTGACAATATGTGGGGTAGAGTGTCACAAGTCTTTGGAAGCCAATTGCAAAATCTCCATTGAAGCCAGTACATCTCTTGATTTGTTGTTGACAGTTTGCCCCATTATATCTATTCTAAATAGTTACAGGTTAGGTCACTCAGGAGGGAAGGCTATAATTTTGTCTGAAAGCACAGTTTGGTGAAACTATGATATCAGCACAACTATTATAAAACATGAAGTCCTTTGTCTTCTCCCTTATAAAAATGTGTAATTTCTACCCATTATCAGTATTATTACAAGAGTCCTTGCAGTAAACTTGTCTTTTGATAGGCAGAAACTTGTCTTTGCTAAGAATGAGTACAGTGTAGTGTAGCTTCTTTTTTAAAGGAGAATAAATAACATGAGTGAAGTTTACTAGAACACAACAAAGCTATTTCCAGGAAAGCTGCTGCAGAGTCAGGTAGGATATGCTGAAGATTTATACTTGGGGTGAACATGTGCAAGTACCATAATGATGCTGTAGAGAACATTGGAGTAAAATATTTGATCAACAGATAGACCTAAAGAAAATAAATTGCTTGGATTTCTGACTGGCTTTCAGATTATAGGACAGTTGAATGAAAAGTTCCTTTAAATATGTGCATGAAAACATCATTGTGGCTGAGGGGGGGAGGTCTGGTCTAGCGTGGTTACCTCTTTCTTAGACAGAAAAAACCTTGACTAACCACCAATCTGTCCTGGATTGGTAACTCAGGGATGAGCTCCAGGAGGAGGAGAAGCTGCACAACATCGTACAACTCACTGTGCAGCTGCTACTGTGAGAAGGGTTTTAAAAACAAAGTGTTGCTTATCCTGGCTAGGTGTGCAATTGTTTTGAACTAATTCAATCATGAATCAGGAGATTTATAGTGAAATAAAAAAAAAGAAAAATATCAATAAAAAGGGTGGAGTAGCAGTTGTGATTAAGGAAAAAGATTACTGTTGATTTATTGATTTGGTCCTCAGCTTGCCATCTCAATCAGGGCTTTTTTTTTTTTTTTTTGTTAATGTTATTAATACTTTAGTGCCATGTGCCAATTAGAGTAGATTGTAATTAAGTCTCCAGGTCTGAAAATATTAGGGCCCACGAAGCACAAGGCGTTAGCATTGCACATTACTGGAAAGAGAAACTTTAGTCTGGCAAGCTGGTGCTGAGCACAGAAAAAGGCCAGTTCTCTCTGCTGTGCAAGCAGCAGTTTTTGTGGTCACCCTTTCTGGGAATGCCAGAGAAAGATGATTGCAGAAGGCTGTTGTGCCAGGCTTTTAGTTTTGAGGCAAATCACTCTGGCCAAGTGGAGTAAAAAACGTTCCTCAGGCTCATGTTGAAGATTCCCTTTTCTCTGCAGAGAACTCAGTTTTGGGGCACTTTTGCCTTCAGATGATGTTGTCTGTTTGCTATGTGTGGGTTAGCAGAGCCTAGGGTCTTACTGCAATGGGCAGCAGAAATTGTAGGAGCTCCCAAGGAAGGAGCTCTTCCCTTTGGTTTGAGCTGAGAACAGAATAGCTGAAGACTTATTTTCTTTTTTCTTGTGTAGAGGGAAACATGAGAACTCCTTGTTGTGAAGTGGCAGAACTGAGTCACCGAGGGTTTACACATCACTGTAAACCAGAATAAAAAAACGTGCTTTCTTCATTACTCATTATACCACAATGGGAATCAAAATCACTCAAAAACTGTTGTAACAGCTATATGTTGCTTAGATAAAATAGTCTGGAAAGGAGAGATTTTGTGGGAATAGCTTCTGATTTATGCAATACAATATGCCAAGCCAACTTGCTGTGATTTTTTCCAGTTATGTGCAATTATGTGAGATTTAATCAAAGAACTTTGAATTACTTGCATTGCTCCATAGCACTTGCATGGTACCTCTGGGTGTCACTGAATGAGTTGTGGCCATTTAAGTGTATTGCTCTTGCAAACAACACAGTGGGAAAATTAATTTAAAATTTCCTTTTATATCTGGATGGTTAATTTTTAGAGCTGCACTATGTTCTGTGTTGGTTTTCTGTATTTGAAGCATAAATCCCATTTTTAAGACAAACTGTAAGCAATTCTATTTTGCCCTTACAGAATAAAGAGATTTACTGTATAATATACTGGGAATGGGGGCTGAGTTTAACCTTTTGTGTCAAAGTTAGTCCTTAACCTCCCTTTCCTGCTTCCATATGGATAGGCAGAATGTGGAGATTTTGTCTTGTGGGGAATAACAGACCCCAGCAGATACTCCCCTCTAAAAAATGCTCTCAGCCCAGGGGTGAGAGCCACGTCACCCTTACGGTCCACAAGTGATGGAGCCACCAAACCTTGGCTGGTTGGTATGATGGGGTTGTCAGCTCTGGAGAGCAAATGATTCTTTGAGGTTGGTGGGAGCACATGGGACTGTTTGGGTAACCAGTTCTTTATGAACCCACACCTTGCCAGCTTCTGCAGTGGCCTTTCATGCCTGTGGAGCTGCAGTGAGCGTGTTTCTTCTGTGCAGTCACTCATAAGTGCACTTCAGCATCATTAGAGGGAGGGATTTATTAGTTTCTCCCATTTAAGAAGGTTTAATTAGTTCCTGTAATATTTCATATTTTATGTACAGGAAAGATACAAAATGGCTCCTGAGGAAAACAGAGCCAGCTCAAGGGGAAAAAAAGCCTTTCTCCAAGCCCCAACCTTGGGAATCTTTTGTAAAAGCAAAAATGTGATAGAAAAGTCTTGTCAGTTCTCAGCACCTACTTGATTTATTATTTTTTATAGAGCAACTACCTCAAAGCAGCTGGAGTTGTATATGAATTTTCTTGGTGCAAACCCATGTGTAGGGCAACAAATATCACATGAAAAGGTGTTGGTCAGTTTTTCTGCAAAAGACAAAACTATCTTGTTGTGCTGGGGCCAGCACTGGCAACCTCTCCACTGCTGCTTTGATGCCATGGTCAAAGCTCTCTTAGCAGGCATTGGGGACTTAGAAGCTTCACATCTCCTGAGTAGTTAACTGATAGAAATACATTTTGTATTATTTTTTCAGAAAGACCCCAACTTCGTGCATCAGCAGTTCATCACATTTGGACTTTGGTTTGTCTTGCAATGGTTGTGAAAGAAATGCACTCTTTTTAGTAAACCTATGTCTTAGAAAATACAGTAATTGCTATTTAGCCATACAAAATAAATAGCTACATAAAAACAAGCTCCTCCCCTAGGAAAAGAAATAGAGCCTATAAAATTTATTATTTTTGTAGATCTTTGCCTGCTCTCCTGCAGCTGCCGGAAAGGTGGGTTTGCATTTGCAGAACTTGGTGCACAAATAAAGGAGTAAATAAAAGGGTTTGCTGACGCAAGCATCGCAAGGAAGGCACAGCACGTGAGTGGAAAACCACTCCAGTGGGCAAACAAAGTGATGTGCTGCCTTGAGTATCCCGGGCAAACCTGGGGGGAGTGGAAGGCAGTAGAGATTTTTTTGTCTGTTTCAGTGTGAATGTTTTTAAAACATTGTTGACTGTCAGTGTCAACAGAGAAGTACAGAGGAAGAAAAGCAGAAATAAAAGTGTGACTGGAAAGGTGGATCAGAATACAGTAATTACAGAAGCGTTATTTTTGCTGCCTTTGATGCTAGCATAAGTATGTGAAAACTAATGCACTGCAGAGGACAGGTTTGTGGTTGAAATACACTTGATAGATTTTGACAAATTAAACAGTTGTAAAGATGTTTGGAAGTTTTCCAGATCTTTACTGTTATTTATGTCACTGAACTAAAAAATCAGTGGTTAATTTGCAGTTCTTATAATTTTTATGATACTTATGTTGTTGTAAATTTAGCAGCGTGCGGCATCAACTCAGCGGGATACATTTTATGTTGTCAGCTACCTTTTGATATCATAATAGATTTCAGTTGCCAAAGCTTCGGGGAGAGAGAATAAAATGTACGAGTGCACTGTGTGAGTGCCTGGATCAGACCCAAGTAGGAGAGGAGTTGGAGCAGGGTGGTCCCTGAAGCCAGGCCTGGTCCTTGGTGGACAGCAGGGATGCACCAGAGTCCTCTGCCAGGGGTGGCAAGTGTGTTTGAAAGTGGTAAGGATGGATGGGATGCTGTTAGGATTGGGCCCTGCAGTATCATTTGAAGTCTGAGTGGCTGCTTAGAGCTGAAAACAGCAGCACTGCAGAGCTCCTCAAGTCTGGTCCCACCACATGGACGTTGTCCTGACCCTGCATCCCAGCAGTGCCCAGTGTAGGCTGTGCCTAACAGGTGGCAGATCTGCTCTTACCGCAGTTGTCAAATTCATCTGTGTCTCAGTGTGTAACCTGAGGGTGGAGGGAATTCTCCACCCCCCAATTTAATTCTGCTGGTGATTCTCCATACGCAGTGGTCCACAGTGTGTCTCCTGGGTAAACACAGGCTAGAGAGAGAGAGCAAGTGAATCTCCAACATGATTGGAGTGGTTGGACATGGGAGAAGCTTCTGTCCTGTGGGATGGCGTTGATCAAAAGGGAAAGTCCTAACTTGTATTTTACAGAGTGCCTCTGATACCTGAATTCACACTTTTTTAAATAGATACTTTTTGCACAATTTTTCTTTTTATGAATACTCTCTATTCTCTGTATTTATAGACTTTTCTTCTGTTGTCTCCTGTCATGGAAGACGGAGAGGCATCTTAAATTCAGGTGACTTAAAGAAGAGATGTAGTTGTTTCTCTCTTGGGAGGTGTTTTTTAGTGGGTTAGAAATACTGGTTTTAATCTGAGTGAGACCTGCCTTTGTCTGTGTATGTCACACATTAAATGGACTTCTTATAAAGCCTAGCCATGCCCTTCCCATCTTCTACTCCTTTCAACGTTTGCCCTTTGCCTTCTAAGCCTGAAAATGGAAGAATTTATTAATGGTTGTTTCCTCAGTGTTTGTGGCATTAGCCACGTTTCTCAAGGGCGTTTCATGTGCTCTTTCCACTCTAACGGGATTGTCCATTGAGTTCAGCTCTGGCACATTGGGGATCCATTTGCACAGATAGCTGATTAAGCTGAACCTTCCTCATCCGTAGGTAATCCCAAAATACGCAAATTGTTAGCGTGAGATTGGTTTTTGAACATTTTTAGGTTTATAATTAAGCGCTTTGTAGTTGTCCTCCACCTCCACCTCTCTCCTCACTGGAGTCTTTAGCTGTGCTGACTCCAGCTCTCCCATTCCCTTTTTCTTTCTTGATTATCTCTTTATTTCTTTTCTTTTCCCCTGGAGGTAGTTTTATGTCTGGCTCTTTCTCTGGGTACTGCTTCAAAGCTACATGGCTTGGAGCAGGTTTTTGGACACAAAAAAATTTTGCAAAAAGAGCATTCTACCACTGCTTGGGGTTTTGCTGGGTCTTGGTTCCCAAGATGACAATGGCCAGTGCTGAGCACGTTGCTCTGGGGGGAGGAGACTGATTTACTCTTGACTTGAGGAGAGACTGGAGATGGGGCAGCTGAGATGGTTTTGTTTGGAAATTGCCGGCCAAGAAGGAGATGAAGTGTTGGTGTGAGCAGCAAGGAGATGTTTGTGCTACTGCACCGATGCTCTTCATGTGGAAGATGCTGTTTTTTTGTATAGGAAGAACAAGATCAAATTTTCCTTTTGCCGTGCAGCAGCAGACTGGTTTGTTAGTGTGCATTCGCTGGCTAGACTTATTCTGGCTAATGTTTGCCAGATTCTTCTATTACATATTAAAATAAGATCGTATGAGTGGGTTTTCTTTTTGTGCGTGTTTCAAAAAACTAGGCCAGCCCTAACAAGCACATTTTCGTGTTTTTGTTGTTTTTTTGCATTTTGTCATTTTACATATTGAAAAATGGAATGCAGAAAGAAAAAGGAAAAGCCTGCTAACATCAAAAAGAAATAAAGCTTTGCATTATTCTGCATAAGTGTTAAAATCTGACTGATAGTTTGTATATACAGACTTCGTTCTTTTTGGTGTTTCCTTTCCCCACCCAAAGATCACAGATGCTATGATAAAAATTAATGCTCTTTTAATAAATGCTTTTCTTTTCTGAATTTGACCTAAAGAGGGTTGTGCAGTGCTTTTGTTACTAATAAATGTGGCAGAATTTAGGTTAAAAAAATAGGCAGACATTAATTTGTTGGGGCAGGATATTCTAAAACAAAATGCAGAGCATTTCTGCCTCCTTAAATCCAACTATGTTAATATCATAAAGTTTTTATTTTAACCATCAGGAGAGAAGCCCTGTTTGAAGAATTCAGCTTTAAAAAATGTCTTTGTAAATTGAGATTTTAGGACTACCTATTTGGAGGATGTTCCGTATGATAAATGACCTTATAAGACAAAAAAAAAAAGTAATTTTGCATGTCTGCTCCCAAGGATGTGTGATAATAATAAATGAACATTTTATATATCATTATATATATATCATGGCAGAACAAAGATCAGAAGATATATTATTCATTATTCCTGTTACTTCATATTTAAAAGGCAAAGGTTTTTGCTTCTTTGCCAAAACAACGGCTACAGAATGTATTTGTAACAATCCCCGCAAATATGAAGGGCAGAAAGATCTTCCAGGTCGTTAGCACTGAAGAAAACAGAGATGCCTTTAATTGTATTCATTTGAACATTAATACATTAATGCTGAGATTTAAGTACTGTTACTATTAAAAATTAAACTGGAGGGGCAGTGTGCAGATCATATGCTTTAGTGTAAGTTGTCAGGTGCAGTGTTTGCATATTTAGCCTGCCATTCCAGCACTAAAACGGACGTTTGAGGCCACATCTGCCCTTCTGAGGGGCACTTTTTACACCACCATTTCTGGCAATGGCATTTCTTTTCATGGATGCAGTTGCACCACCTGAGCAAAAGTTGCAGTGGTTAAAATCAGAGGAGGGTAAGGAGTCACTTGTTTGCTGTCCTGAAGTCCTCTTGTTCTTCCCCTGTCCTCCCCCCGCCGTGTCCGCAGTTATTTTGCAATATGCAACCCCCTCCGAGCACTGCCTGCGGAACTGGAGTAGCTCTGGCATGTAGATTTCCCAGTGGGAGAACTTGTGTGGATGGTAATTTTAATGAGACCTGATTTAAGCAGTAGAATAGATCCATAAAACTAATACAAGCAGACTTTCAAGAGCTCTACTATTTGTCAGGGCAGTGAATTTTAGAGGTGCATCCATTGGCTTGGTAAAGAATATTATAATCTGGAGAACTTAGTCTGTATTAATTCAGATTGTTTCTATGCAAAGTACTATTGAAAGTGTCTCGAATCCAGGGCAGGCCAAATATAGACTTATTTATTTTTGAGTCTCAACTTTCGTCCAAAAATCGTGCTGGAACCACAGGACCTGAAAGCTGTGCTCTATATGAATGAATGCAAAGTCTGTATGAGTGCACACAGCTGTGCCTCCAAGCTATGACAAACCCTTAGCTTTGCTTTTTTTCCCATTCATTTAAGGCCACCACTTGGTCCATATGTATTTCAACCTCTCCCAAGTTGTCACACCTAGTTATATATGGCAGTAACACAGGTTTCTTGGGAGACACAGAGTTTTTCTGTGAATACAGGCGTTACACCCACCCCAAAACCTGAATCCTGCTTCACCTAATACATTTGGGCCATGGCTTTTATTTTTCATCCCGGTGCTCTGGAGCATCTCTTGCTGTTGTTGGAAATTGTGCAGTTCTGTTTGGCCTTACTAAACTGTTTTCTTTCCCTGCTCTCCTCCCCAGCCTCTTCCCTCTGTCCTGTTTGTTGTGGGCTTTTTCCCAACCAGATTTTTTCATCTCAGCTATCTCAGATGGCAGTGAGGAAGAGAGCAGGTGTAGGAAGCTCAAGGCAGGAGCTTAAGATGGAAATGGGGGGAGCTGGAACACCAATAAGCAGCAGAGAACAAGGGGCAGACAAGCAACATGGGGAGAAGTAGAGGGAAAAGTGAGGAGGAAAGGATGGAGGCAGAGGGCAAGGAGGAAGGGAGGCCAGGGAATCCGTGTGAAAGTGAAGCAGAGGGATGCTCTGTGCAATGGGGGGACACCAGCTCTTCCACCCCTTCCCATCCTTGGGCATCCCAGTGACTGCAGGGACAAGGGCAGAAAGGAGGTGGCTTCTGGCAGAGCTGGTGATAGCAGGGACGTGCATTTAAACAGGGAAAAAGTTTATTTGCTTTTTCTCGCAGGAGATGCTAAGTGATTTTTGCAGTTTGAGTGGAGTGGCATTATTGTACTTAGCTCTGCATTTATTAAATAAATTTGTTCTCCAACTCAAGTGTTAAGTGTGTATTATGAAACCTCAGAGCCAATCTTAGTGGTTGCAGTGTGCAAATATTTTTAAAATTATGTAATTAAACAGGGATTGGGCTGCAATGTCCACTGAAGTGATTTATTAATTGAATGGTTTGATTGAATTTAATGTTATTTTAGTTTATACAGAAAGGGTTGGTATCTATTTCACAGACAGGGACATCTTGTGGGGCTGTCAGTGATGGTTCAGAGGTCCTCAGGAGGAATCTTTAGCACCCAATTAAATATTAACCAAGAAGATGTGACTTGTTCTTTCTCTGTCCCTGAAACTGTGTTTTGACATCTAAGGCTGGTGATAAAAATTTGCTCAGCAGAATCACTTGCAATGCACTCTATTCATCACTAGATTATTTCCAAATTAATCACGCTAAAAATCTTTGCATTGTAATTGTGCTGGGGCTCAGTGCTGTACGATGCGTGTAAATAAAAAAATGCCCTTTTAATTCCATGTTAACTGTGTCTTGCTGCTGTTGCAGCCAAACTGTATCTGTTTCGGTGGAATGTCATTTTAAAGGTATTGTGGTTACTGAGCGGCAGCTGTGATTGAAAAGTATGTAAACTAATCTTTAGTTGCTCATGTCATTTTTATATTCTTATGTCAGAACACAAGAAAGCTGCTTTAAATTTGTCTTTCACTGTGTATTAATTTTCAAGTCTAATTTTTCTTGGGTTAAAGCATATACTGCATTCTCTGCTACACATTACCATTTGGTGCCAAAGTAAATGGCTACTTGTGAAAAAGTATAAAATTAGTTCCTGCTTGATTACTCTAAAATACATATTTATTTTCCTAGGGAGAGTTTTTATTGCTGGTGTATAAAGGACAATTGTCCTGTATGATATCAGTGACTTAAAAGGCAAAGTAATCAGGCACCATATATTTATTACCGTGAAGAGCAGAGCTGTGCATTGCTTTCCCAAGAACAAGAAGGAAGGTACAAGGGATTTTGGGTCTTCTTTTTCCTCTTTCTTCTAAGCTTGCCCTGTGTGTTCTGCTCTTTTAAATATAGAACATTTGAAATGAAATCCTCAGCTACTATGTCTGCATAAGAACTTCTTTGTCTCTCAATGCCCAACCATTGAAAATTAAATGTGTTTGCGGATAAGTATTTATTCATACCATACCTCACACCTGATCTTGTGTCAGTATGACATCATCTTTGCCACAAAGACTTCTGGTGGTTTAAAAATGTTCCGTTGTGAAATAAGTGGGAGAGGTAGAAAAGGGGCAAGGAAGGCAACAAAAATAAACTGCTAGTGGGATTTGATGTTTTGCCAATTAAAAACAAAATATAAAAAATCATGTTCTGAGGTCCACATGCTGCCTTTGATCCATACACAGGACTTCCATTTGTGCCGGTGGCTGTTCAGCCTGCGGAGGGAAGGCTGTACATGACTTAATTTGTATGTTGTGGGAAGTACATTTTCCTAGCATGTGGTCTAGCTTACTTGAAGAATCTGAAATGCGTTATAAATGTAAATGCTGTGTTTAAGTAAAACTTCATTATGTTTTGGTGGTTTCCAAAAATGCACAGGATTTGACCTTAAAGTGTTATTTCAAGGTGTTATGATGTATGAGCTAGACTTTGTAGTCTTCTAAATTAAATCTTTGAACATGTTATTATTGTATTTTGGCATCGGCAAGATGTAGTTCTCAGCTATTTTTTGTCACAGCCTTCATTTTTCTAACAAGAGTAACGAGACAGGGCCAGATTCTTCTGTAAGAGGCGTGTGCAGGATGGGGATTACCCTGCATTCACTGTGGTGTAACCAAGGACGGGTCTGCCCTTCTCATCCAAGTCCAAGGGCATGGCAGCTCCTCACCCGTGGCTGCCATCAGCACAGCCACCACCCACCACCACTGCCCGTGACCATCACACAGCCCCACGTAGGATGTGGTGAAGGGTTTAGCATTTGGATCCAAATCTGGTTCATATATAAAAGGGGTTGTGTTTCTGTTTGGAAAATATGAGCCCTTTTCACGTAGCCCAGGTGTGGATTAGCTCTCCAAACCATTTGCCCATTCCTGTGTTTGTGGGAGACTGTTTTCAATTCTTACAAAGAGGCTGTACAAGTCCAGCCGTACAAACAACAGAAGCAATCCAAAAGTGGATTAAAAAAAAAAAAAAAATTAACAAAGTGTTTGTGATCTCAGCTTGGTAGTCTGGATGAGGGAGCAGACATAACCGCTATACGTATGCCTATTTCCAAAGAAAATAACTGCAAAACATTTCCACCTATGCCATGAGTGCTCAGGGCTTGCATTTCTCCTGCTCTGTGTAAGAGCCATCTGTTCGTGTTACGGCAGGGCCGTGGGGCACCGTCCCCGCCGTGCCATGTCCCTCGGGCGGCACCAGGCACGGGGAGTGTGCCAGCCAGCCACGGGGAGAGGCAGGCCTGGGGCTGGGGTATGTTGTTGCAGAAAAGTCGATTAAGAAGAAGAGCTTTGAGTCAGCCCCCGGGGCCGTGGCCGCCGGTCGGTGGAGCGCCAGAGAGAGGCCGTCTTTGTAGTGTTGTTTTTGGTACCGGTTTCACGTTGCGTGCTCCTGGTATGATTCACGATGGTTACAAGGGTGATTTTCCCTCAAGAAAACAATCCCTCCCCCAAACAATCGCAGAGCCACCCTTTTGGACACTTTGCATGGATGGCTTTCTGTCTGTCTGTCCTGAGGTGGTCTTCCACTGCAGGCTTGGAGTGGGAAGGGAGAGCAGTGCTCAGCCAAAGCACAGCAGAGGCTTGTCCTCCATCTGTGGCCAGGAGTTTCCCATTTTCCTCCTTCATGGGAAGACTGGCTCATAGATGGGGGAGGCCTGAAAAATTTGTGCAAATCTTCAAAATAAAAGACATATAGGATACCCTGCTTTCCCTCTGTCATTCCTTCCCTGCATCCCAAATAGGGTAATGCTTAGAAATGCATCCAACCCCGAGTTCAAAACGGATTGCTTACCCGTGTTTCTTGAACAGCTAATTTTGCTGGCATGTTATTATTCACCCTCTGCTATTTTCAAACTGTGACACAAAACTAGAGAGAAGAAGAGATTGAAATTTTGACCGGTACGTTATCCTGATACCTGAGATGCTGTGTTGATATGAGAGTATCTTTACCACAAGGACTTTCTTGGTGGTTTTAGAGATCCCAGTGTGAATAAGTAGAAAAAAGCAGAACTAATAGCTTAAGAAGCAAAAATATTTTTTTCTTAAAGAAATTGATTAACATGCAAATATGTACTGTATGCATATTAAATATCATTTCAAAATGTGATGGGCAGGAAGCATAAGTGATGCCATTTGGTTTTGTGGCATCAGTGTGGGTTGATTAAGGGGGTGGGGATAAATTTTGGGGATTATTGATATAGCATGAGTAGAGCCAGATGGTTGTATTACACATCTTTTGTGTTCTTGTTTGCTTCTTAAAGCAGTTGCAGAATTTTGCCCTGGGCAAAATTTACTCTTTGCTCGTATGTTCCCCTGTGAATTTACTTTTGACAAAGTAGTTCACAAAGAGGGGAAACGCTGTGCCCACAAACCCATCTCTTCCCTTCACGTTTGTGAAGCCAACAGCCCCCTACTTCAGAAATATTTTGTAACTTGTGAAATAAATTAGCAGTAGGTGCAAGTTCAGAGTGTGTGTGTGCTGTGTATCGCTCCCTCTCGGTGTGCGGTATTGATTTATGGAGAATGCTGTTCTTCAGATTTTCCTTGCGGTGTTGTGAAGAAGAAACTGTGGAAATGGCAACCAGTTCAGTTTAATGCACTACTTATGTAGAGTTCTTCCATTAAAGAAATGTTGTCTTAAAGATTAATGAGCTAATTTTTCCACTACTCCTTTTTTATTTTAAGTTTTGTGGCATACCTGATTCATGTGATCAAAAACACATACTTTGTGGTATTCAGGTTGAGTGGGAGAAGGTTGTGCTAGGTAGGTGTTTGTGACATTTGTTGGAACTGCTTATCACCGGAACCACCAAAATTTACATGTGTTTGTTATTTCCCTTTGAAAGCAATTTTTTATTTCCCATAAAAAGATGGGTTTTTGTAAAGGCTTTATAGGAAAGAATTTATGTCTTTCTTGTGCCTCACACCAGTTTTTGTGGGTGTGTAACTCCACTGACTTGGATGAGGTTACTCCTAGCTTGGATGATGAGTTCCCTCTACATCTGGCAATTATTGTGGAAACAGTCCCGCTTGTAAACATGTAAACATTTTTGTCCTCTGCATGTGTCCCTGTGTGAAATGTGTGTTTGCAGAAGGTGAGGAGACTCACCTTGCTCGTGATGGTGGGACTTTTATTGGGGACCAATTCATGCTGACACTGATTCTGTGGCCCCATGTCTGCATCCCCTCTTCACACAAAGCCGAGCCCATGTTTTGCCCAGACTGGGAGCAGCAGCTTTGGGCCCATTTTTTAGAACCAGTACTTGATGTGGAAATGGGATGGGCAGCTCTGAGCCCATTGAAATCTCTGAGTAGTCCAGTAACAAGTCTGAGACCAGAGCAACTTACTCCTCATAATGCTGCCATTGTGCTCACCCAATCTGATCAGTTCTGGAAATGTTTTAGTAAGTCTATCTTACAACACTATAAGAAGATAATCAGCTGCCTTAGAAGGTCCCCATCTGGAGTATAGAGTTCTTTTACTGAAAGATGTTTTGCCTTTCCGAGATAGCTCTCGCATTTCATCATCTGTTGTGCAGAGATGAAGTGCATATGAAAAGTCAGTGACTCTGAATCCATCTGTTGTTATTATTTTCCACTGATAATTGGCTTGAACAATGAAATGTCTGTGTCTGTAGCCTTTGAAACTGTACACCCTGTTTATTTTCTGGAGGTCTTGCTCTGCTCTCCCCCCTGCTTTTTTTTTTTCTTTTCCTTTTTTTCCCCCTTTTTTTGTTTATTTTATTTTGTTTTTTTTTTTTTTTTTTTTGTTCCATTTTTCTCTCAAGCTCATAACTAGTTGAGCTTCTGTGAAGATGACATCTTTGACTCTGTGCATCAGTATGTGTCAATCCCCATCTAAAGCTTGCCTGCCAATTTTTGTCAGGGTCCTGTGTCTGTGCTGTGTGAGTGTAGAGCAGGCTTACAGCAGGAAGACTGGCAGATCCAGAGTTCATAGATATCTTACCTGAAATGTAGTATTTATATCACTTTCTCTATTAAAATATTAATTTAGAGACCAGTATCTAATACCTATGGAATTAGATACTACCTGTAATTGTGTAATATATTCAGTTGCATCCAGTTTTGCACAATGCAGGGTATTAATATTGGATTCCACTAACAGCAGTTCCATTAGCTTGCTCAACCAGTATGTGATATATATGAGCAGGGAGGCATAACTACCAGCCAGAACTGCCAAAACAGTCATTAGAAGCTCCATTGGGATGGACAAAGGCTTTTACACAGTGATATACTGATTAAATTTTGTTCTATGGTTTATTTGCATCAAGGTTAGATCAGTATCATCTGTGTGAACGTATTATCTGACGCCTTATTTGGAAGGTCATTTCAATGCAAAAATGGTGAACGACACAGGGGCTCTAAAATTTCTCGCAGGATTCTTTCTTGGAGGATTTTTCTCCTGCTAGGCTTGACTGGCTCATGTCATCAATGTTTTTGTGCTTTAACCTGGTGAGTTTATTCAAGGAGGTGTGAAAACTCCCTCCATACTATACAAGTGCTCCGTGGAACTGAACATGCTAGATGCCTATTAAAACTGTGAGTTATATCCAGTGTCCTTTCAAATAATCTGTGACACATGCTCGAGAATCCAGTAAATGTGTGTTGCATCTTGAAAGGCTGAATTTTCCCGTGCCTGCCTGTGTGTAAGTGCTCTTTCAGAATGAAATTTCGGGGCCGGACGCAGTCGTGCCGTCCATGCTACGCTGTAGTCTGGAGCACCAGAGAGTAAGGCAGAGGAGTATAATCTTATTTGTGTTTCAATGGCAATCATTTAATACTGCAAGTTATTAAAAAATAATTAAATTACCAAAACCAACATGTAGCTAGGACTTACAATAAAAGGTCAATGTGATTTGACTCCTTAAGTTAGGAAGGGACACTGGTGAATTCCAATTGCTTTAAAATCGTGCTGCTTCATTCTATTTCTGGACTGGAAGGATAAATGAGACTGAAAAATAATTTATTTCTCTAGAAGGAAGAGTAAATCATAGTATATAATTATGTATATTCAATTATAATAATAAATATTTAGATATGTTAGGTGGTTATTACAGTCTCTAGTTGTTTTTTGAAGTAAATATAGTTTGGAGGGCTCATTTCATGAGAGCAATATTTTGAAAATAATGTTTTTAAGGAACACTTCAGAAGTTTCTTCCTTTTGCCCAAATAAACTAGTAAATAGGTGTGCATTATGTGGTGATTCATAACAGCTAAAATAGATCTGTGCCTGGAATGTCTTTTATATAGTAAACAAAACAGGGACGGTAAAAGAAACTGCAGATTTAATCTGTCAACTCAACCAAAAGTCCCTGTATAAATTTTAAATCCTTGTTAAGAAAAGGCTGGGCCAGGAATGTATTGGATTGCAGTACAGTTAATGAAAATTAATTTTACAGGTGGTGTTTGGTTGTGTTTCTTTTGCTGTGGTGAGATGGGTGGCTGAGCCAAAGTGGGCACAGCACAGGATTCAGCTCTGTGCCAGAGCAATGCTTAGATTAGGAATGAGCGTTTGGCGAGGAGTTGTTGGTGCTGTTGTTATTTACTATCAGAGGAGCAGAGCGTTTAGCGCTATGATTTGATTTGATTTTGCAGCTCCTATCCCCTTAAACAAGCTGTGTAGCTTGTCAGAGATCAGGACAGGTAGAATGCACAGCAGGCGTCTGATTTGAGCCAGTTACTCATTTGCTGAGTGTTTGTGTTTATGCAAAGGGGCCTCTTCCTGCATATTTAATCTAGAGTAAGGCAGTGGCTTTTGTTGTGTTTAGACCACATACCTTCAGTCCTTCCTTACACTGCAGCCAGTGTTGAAGCTCAGAAAGGCTTGATAGTCAAAAGTGCTTTAGTGTTTTCAAACTCTCAACTTTCTGCAGTTGTTTGGGAATTACTGTACACCTCTAAGCCTTTTTCTTCCTCATTAATGGGTAAGTTTGCACTCGATAGAATAAGATACTTTTTTTCTGTTCCATTTTATAAATGCACAAAATATTTGTTTGTTTGTAGTTGTCCAATCCTCCTTGAGCAAAACTGGTCTGCTGAGGGAGTTTGTTGCAGGGAATTAGATCAAGAATACAGGTGTTTCTGGCATATACTTCTGAATTAAGTATTAAATGCCATATTGCAATAGACAGGTATTTGTGGGGCGGGGAAGTGAGGGTGGGGGGATGAGTTTGGTGTATTATTCTTTGTACTAACAAATCCTGTTTTGTAACTGTCCTGAAGATAATGCTTCCATTGTTAGCTAAAAGCTTTCAAACAGTGAGCAACGCAGAACTGCAAAAGAAGCAGCAAAAAAAAAAAAAAAAAAAAGGAGGAGGAGGGGGGAGGAAAAAAAAAAGCAACCCTCTGGTCTTTATTGTTTCCTTTGCAAGGGTCCTCACTCGAATGTCTGCGCTGTAATAGGGAGGTTTTTCTTATGTGGAAATTGAATCGTCTCTTCATTGATATTAATAGCACACTAGAGATGTTAGCCATGATGCAGAGTACCAGAGCTGTGGAGTAGGAAACCTGATATTGCAGGGGGAAAAAAATGACAGTCCTATTGCTCCTCAGTGTGGGAGACATCCCTCCCCGAGAGCAGAGTTTGCATAATGGCATCCTGCCTCAACTATTTACTTATAGGTATTTTAATCTCGGGCTCTTTCTTTTAGTACAGGCGTAATTACTGCCGCTCGCTCCTGCACTTATTAACTGCGTAGCTCGGTTTCTGATTCCGTCTGGACAAATTAGTTTTAAAAATGACTTTGGAGAGAATCCGTGCGGTGTGCCTGCACAATGTACACAGTGTATACGTAATGTGTGCTGGGCTGGGAGAGCGTCGGGGTCCGACGGGAGGGAATTGGCATAAAAAATTAAAGAAAAGACGACAAAGGGCACGTCTTGGAGGCTGAGGGTTGAAGCACAGACAGCGCTTGGAGAAATGTGGAAAATGTGCGGCGAGGCCAGAAGTAGTAGTTTTGGTTCCCAATTAACTATTTCCTTCGTTTGAGTAACTCCTCTCAAACAGAAGAGTGTGCTGTTCCACCACATGTTGGAAAGTGTGAGAATCTGAATAAAATTTCATCAACCTTATTAAAATATGTAGGGACTTTGGTCTTCTTGGGTACGAATCAGCCTACAGACTCAGAGGCATTTATTAACAATAAGACTGCTGAGGTTTTTTTAATAACAAAATTACAAATACCGTGTCTAATTGTAAGTGTATTACTTTTATGCACCAGTTTAAAAAAAAAAAAAAAAACAAAAAAAAACTTTTTATGAGGAAAAGTACCTCAGTCAAAGCACCTCGTGTGATTAGTGCTATTGTATTCTTAAATTTTGATTGATAGAGATAATAGTTTTCACTTAAAAATACAGACAGGTACTTTAACTTTCCATGACAATAGCTATTTGCATTTCTTTTATCTTTTTGTTTAACATTTGTGGGGGTTGGGACGGATTTGATTATTAACTCTTATTGCACACCGAGGTAAATGCTAAAACAAAGCTTTTGTTAAAGCTTCAAAAGGTAAAACAGCAAATATTGTTTTTAGGCTTCAATATTTAAAGGCTGTTAAAGGATACCTCGAAAATACTTTCACATGACCACGACCAGGAGTGTCACTCGCCTGCCAGGTAAGGGACGGGACAGGGGCGGCGGGCAGGGGGGGCAGCGGCCCCGAGCAGCGGCGGGGTCACGGCACGGGGGGAGCGGTGTGTCCCCTGTCCCTGTGTGTGTGTGTGTGTGTGTGTGGAAAGCGGCGTGGGGACAGCCCAGCCCTGCCCGAGGCCCCGCGGTGCTGCCGGCCGGGCAGCGGCGGGACCGGCCCCGGTGCCCGCAGCCGCCGCGGTGCCGCCGCCGGGCACGGGCATCCTCCCTCCGCCTGCTGCCACCCGGACGGGTCAAGTTTCAGGAGGAGAGTTGTAGCGCAGGCATAAAATGGTTAAGGCTGGTACTGAGGCACGGGGAGTTATTTTAAGAAACGGGGAAGATCTGGCGATAGGAGCCAGGCGGCGGCGTTTGATGGCTGGCTCTGGCTCCGGGAGATGGTGGCCCCTGGCTCGGGGAGGTGGGATCTGGCCGAGGGGACGGGGTCTGCCTCGGGGATGGCCTCTCCTCACCTGGCAGGCTGGGTGGCTCCCGGGAGCGCGTTCCCTTCACCTGGGATGGATTCGGTGAGGGCCAGCGCTGTCACACACGAGAGGCAAACAAGCAATCCATCAGTCAGAGATGCAGGACTGAGCGATCGCGGTGCAGATCCCGCGTTGGAAGCGAGCTGTTCCCAACTTGCCTGCGAACTGCACCCGTGTGTTCCCTGTAAGAGCTGTTAAAAAGCGGGGGAGGAACGGATCGTGATTAGTTTTGTAGATTTGGCTTACGCCGAGTTATTCTTTTCCAAGGTTACGGTGGACTTGAAAGGTAATATTAATTTGAAAGAGCGAATGTGCTGTGCATAGCTTTGTCCTCGTGCTGTTATTTATTTTTATTTTATTTTATTTCTGTTCGGAATAAATAATAAGCACCAGCCGGAGATTCTGAACAGCCTGCTAATGACTGAAAAGGAAAATACAGTATGATTTGCTCCCTCCTTCCACTGAGAAGCAGCAAGGTAGTGAGCATTGATATCCCTGTGTTTTGGCCTGTACCAAATCCACTTCCCCCTCTTCAAAGAGAGGTGGAAGAAGTGCACTTAGACTCTCACAGTTTCACTGTTCACCTGCATTTCACTTTCTGAGGAGGTGGTAAGGACTGCTGCTATAGAAAATCTCCTGTGCCATGCCTCCTGAGATTTTATATATGCAGCACAATTAAGAGTGGCCACCTTGACAGTGGTCAGAAAAAAAAAATTTCTCTCCAGATTATTTGAGGTATTTAGTTTATTATATAATTTCTCTTTAAAAATAAAATAGGTACAACAAAACTGAAGAGACAACTACTGACCGTCCTCAAAACAGTTCTACACATGATTTATGTTAGTGCAAGTAACCCAATTGAGTGTGCTGTGTGAGGAAATAACCTGTGTGCAGGACTGGTCCACAAGTCTGCCTGGTACCAGATGTTTTCTTCTCAATCAGTGTACATTCTGTATTTTCAGAACCAGCAAAATACCAAATAAAAATATTTTTGTTTTTCTCTTACAAATACGCACTTGATAAAATCACAGACTGCCTCTTTTCCTGCATAGGACAAGAAAATAATGATTATAAGAATAGGACATATTATAAATAGTACAGATCTAATATTTCAGCCTGTGTGCAGTTGAATGTGACTCAGGGACTTCTGAGGGGAAAGAACAGCTGTATTAGGTGGTTACAGTTCACTTTATTTAGAAGAAATTACTGAACAGAAGTGCTTATTTTGGTGATCAGGTTTTGGTATTTTAAAACTTTCAGGAAGCTTTTTAGTAAATATTTTAATCAGGCACATTAAATACATTTCAGCTGGTTTTATATAAGAAAAATAAATCAAAATCTAATTTCAAACCCTTTTTTTTTGTGCTATCAGGTGCATACGTCTATTTTATCTTTTTAATTTTTTAAAAAAAAGTGTGCTTTCTAGGTAGTAAAGGGGAGATTCCTTTGCTGCTTTAGGTTTCCTGTAATAAATTGTAGGCTTCTGAGGGCTGGGACACTGACAAAAAAATGTGCATGCGTAATTCTGAGCAGAGGAGCAGCTCAACTGGTGTTCTACTTTCCTGTGTAAAATTACTCAGAGCCAGTTTGTGTGGGATCAAGGTCCTTGTTAATCTATTTTTGGCTATACCCAAGGCTGTTCTCATTTAGATATTAGTAAAATGTTAGAGTTTTAAGTAGACTTTCATTATGCAGTGGTCTCTGTTTCTGAGTAGTGTCTGTGTTATTGGTTAAATTTGGCTTTGCAGTGATCCCTTGGAGTTAGGGCTCCATCCTGCAGCCTCCCTGGAATGACCTCGCTGCCCTGGAGGGAGGAGATCACTAAATCAAATAAATGTTGTTGGATCAGAAGAGTTACAAGGTCCAGCCCAACAGCAGGTGTAATGTCAAAGCTTCTGATCTTTGCCTGCTCCCTTGGTACCAGGGGAATAGGTAGGGCCTGATCCAGGACAAGAGTGGCCTTTCTGTTGGAAGAGGTTATGGCACTTGCTCAGGTTGAGATTGTTGTTGTCTTTCCAAAATCCTGCTCAAAACACTGTTTTAAAAAACATCTTTATATCCAAGGATTTCAAACTCTGTTACAATGACCTATCTCGCTAGTGGGTAAACTGAGGCACGTGGTGAACAAACCTGACATTTTCAGAAATATCTGGTAAAATCTATTCAGGGCACAGAGTTTTGTGTGGACTCTTCTTTGTGTATGGCATCAGTGGGGCCTTGGAGGTGGCATCGAGGATGCTGAGAGACCTTCTCTCTGCCCATCAGGCAGCAGGACCACTGCTGCTTGCTTGCAAAGTGGATTTTTGTTTGTGGTTTGGTTTCTATTTTAATCATCTCCTTGGGGGGAAAATATGAGTGTAGCGAAATGTCTTGCTTTGGTAGGATGGGATTTTTTTCTTTGTTTGCTCCACACACACACTTAGTGTTGATGGTACTTTGTGTTTATCTTAAAGACAGCATGATGGAAGGAATGTGTGTTGCCTACATCAATTCACTCACCCATATAAACAGTTTCAGGAGGAAAGTCTGTATTTGTGTTTCTATGTTTTGAGATACTCAACTTTTAGACTATTAATGAGAAATTTTCACAGGTGGGAACAGCTGTTTCTGCTGCTCATTTTTTAACTTTAATGGTGCATTTTCCATATTTTTGAAAGCCAGGTAACATATAGCAGGAGTTTGATAACCAGAAATTAAAGCAGTCTGGATTTCAATCAGGGAGTAATTTGTGAGGAGAGCTGAGTCCTCCTCAGCCCCCTGTAGACCCTGTTGGTCTCCCACCAGCTGATTGTTGAGCCGGATTTCCTTGGAGTGTGGTTCATGCAAGACAAAATGTGTTTAGAAAATGATACCTGCCTTTTTCAGCACTGCCCAAAGAGATACTGAATGCACATTTTATGCAAACATGTAATTTTCAGCAGCTTCCTTAAAAAGTACATTTTAAGATGGTTCATTTGCTATCGTGAAGACTCAGGGTAGAAATGAAGCCTGCTTGCCAAAATACTGCCAAAATAAGGATCTGACTGCCAAATACCCAGAAAATTTATAAAACAGATAAATATGAAAAGAGGTTTAAAGTGTCAAACCCAAGATAACCCCTGCAGCAAAGCAGGATAAAAGCCTTTATTGTTGCTAATCTAAGAGCACATCACATGTCGGAGGTCATGTATTTTACATAAAAGATGTATTGTTTTACATACTCTCAGGAAGGTGAGCCCTGACCTATTATGATGGAGTAGTGTTATGTCCTTTACAGTGCAGAATCAGGAATTTCTTATATGTGTACCTCAGCAAGGAAATCACGGCTTCCTATACAGCAAACATGCTCAAATTTTGGCCCCTCATGTTCTGGTACTGCATTACAAGAACTGTTTCGCACACAAAACATAAAAAATAAAAATGAAATCAAGTGCCAGTGAGCAACAGATAAAACTAATATTGATTTCATATCAAGGTAACCTTTTTTCTCCCAGCTAAAAATAATCAGGTTTCAATGGTAAAGAAGTAATGCCTCATTCTCGCTGTGAAAACATTTTTCCTTGCAAAATAAATGGTGAATGAGTTCATATTCTTTTGAGTGAACTTAGTGAAGATTCTGATTTTTTTTCCCAGAGGTTGGTATTTTACTACTCCAGTAAAAAGCTTCACCTATTGATGTAAATAGCACAACTTACCATTTGGTGAGTTTCACAAACACCCCCAAAACTCCACATCACTGTGTGAATTTTATGAAATGGAGTTTCACGTAGCTCTGTCTTACACATCCACATGTCACTGACTTTCCGTTTCGTATGAAGTCATCAGTGTCACCGAGTTATCACATATTTCTGTCTGTATTACATAGTACTCTGTATCCCTGCAACAGATCAACATTTCAGTGAAATTATGTTATAATTTTACTCTGTTAAGGTATTTGTTCAATTGATGTGGAATTAATTCTAAATGCTGTTAGTGGTTTGAGTTAGTAACTTGATCTAAATTAATAAACAAATGTTTTTCTTTTCTCTTGTACCATATGTTGATCCCAATTACATGAACAGAAAGTGGCAGATTGTCATGTTTCTTAAAAAATTACATACTCTTTTGCATAAGAGAGAGTACACAAGATGCAGTAATATACAGGGTAAAAAAAACCTACACGTGCTGTTTTCTCCTTCCTACTTTTTATAAAGATACACTTTAATTATTCCTCCTTTTAATACCCACTGCTCTCACCACCTTGGCGTGCTCTTGGTAATGCTTAATGAGAAGATATCCCAAGACAGTAAACAACTTTCTGAATTAGGAAGATGCAGCTAGTTCTAAAATCTCATCTAGGACTGTGTCTCTATGGAAAAAGATGAGAAAAAAGAAAAGATCCAGAAGATAAAATAGCAGCGGTTGCAAATGGTCTTAAAATGCCTTAAGTAAGGAGAATCCATGCAGACAATAGTCAGATTTCTGAAACAAAGAACTGAACTCATTTATTATTCAAACTGAAAATAGATTGATAGACATCAAGATTTAGAAAGTTTATGTTAGAGAACAAAGATGTCTCATCTCCATGGGGTTTTTTGCTTCTCTTTTTCTTCTCCCAAAGACCAAGTTGTTTGTGCTGAACTGAAGAACCTCACACTAGCTGGTACTGATAAGCAGCAGTCCTGTGACTTGATTGTTTTTATTAACTCTCTCTGAAAGTCATTCACCATTAAACACGATTAGATTCATTTGTTGCTTTATTTATGTTTGTACTTGCAAATGTGGTGCCAATGAAAATGCTTTGGGTGTTGCTGCTGACACTGACCCAGAGTCACGTGTGTTACCTCCTTTCTCTGCAGGGTAAGAAGAGTGACCTTTTTGGGTGGCTGTAACTGAAGATTGCTTTACAGGAGCAACTGAAGAAGGTAAATGCAAATATACTGTCTTTCACACTATTTTTGAAGTATGTCTGAACAAAGAATTTTATCCTGAGAACCCTAGGACCATACCTCAGCTGCACAAGTAAAGGCTTTTCTGGCAACATGGATAAAGTTTGCAGTGTTGGGCTTGGAGCTTTTGGAGTAGATGCTGTGCCTTAAAAATCCTCCTTTTGCCAGGGAAGACACTGATTTAGGTGTTCAGTTGCATTTGAGGAGCAAGGCCAAAAAAGATGCACTTTTTGTCTTTCAGCCATGTTCCGAGAAGGCTGCTTGGTAGCTGGGCAGAGCCTGTGTGGGAATGGAAGACCCTGCTCTGGCTGGTCTTTGTGGCAGCTCCACGGTCCATGGCTGCTGGGGTGGGAGATGCAGTGGCACAGCCTGTGGCAAGGTCCCCTTACTGAGGCAGATCCCTGGGGAGTGGTCAAGTCAGCTCAGTGCTACTTCATCCCAGGCTGAGACACTCCTGGGTTTCCAGCAGCACGTCGAGCAGAGCAGGAGAGCAAAATTTAGCTGTTAATTTGATTGCTTATTATCACTGCAAAAGTTAAAACACATGCTTTTTAGTCTTTGGAGCACAGCAAAAAGGAAAGAAATATCACTCTCTGCAAAATGATTTTTATTTAAAGCAGTGTGAAAGTCCTTTGCTTCTAAATTAACTCCTTGCCTCTCTTCTGGTCCAAAGTTTCAAGTTGGGAAGGAATATTAACATCACAAAAGTGGTGATTCACAAAATTAACTTGCAGAGGAGAAGAGTAACGCAGATCAGTGTTTGGTACTGAAGGGTGTCATCTGACTGAGGTTCATATGGCTGCTTTATAATCACCTTCTTTCAGAAATTAATAGTCGGTTAAGCACCATAGCAACAAGCAACACTGATGTAAGCGCTGAGCAGTGGCTGCTGTTCACTGTGATGTCAGTGCTCGTTAGTGCTGTTCTCTTGACCTTGTTTGAATATAAAATGGTGATTTCATTTTAAACTTAGAATTTTACAGAACGACTAAATGCATTGGAGTGAATTAGAGCTATTTTTATTTTTAATTTTATTAAAATGTACTTGAAGGGGGAAAAAATGTCCCTGTTCTCTTCTGTTTTAAATTAAAATAGATCTGAGGACGATCTGGGATTTTTTTTTCAGTTCTTTGTTGCCAAAAATATCTATTTAGTTAGGATGAAATTCATGAAGTTCAAGTGAATATTGCAATCCTTGGCCATGCCAGTGGTGTATGTCAGCTATATGATATATCCCTCTCTTCAAGATTTGAATCTTACTGGTTTGTTTTCTTATGGTGGAGCCCATGAAGTATTAGGTGTATTTCAGCTACTGGAGGAGAAGCAGATCCTGCAGTTTAAGGAGCTAGTGCTTTCTTGCTCTGCAGTGTTGTTCCTCCCTTGAGCTTTTTGAAGAAGGGAAGAAATTCAAGTCCCACGTTCATCAGAGTGCCTCATAATTAATGGGTCTCTTGTTCCTGGTTCATGTGTGGCTGTGTCCTATGTGACTCAGGAAAATTCAGAATTTTGGTGGTGTTAAATGCAGGACACTACCTTTAGACTCCCTGAAGTTTGTAGGCTGTGTCTCCAAAAGCAGATCTATTTTGTACAACTACCATCAGTGCACCACTCTGGCACACATCCCCTCTGTCACTCATCCTGCAGCAGGAAACAGTTTGGGTGATTCACTGGAAAAGTCCATTAGATTTTTTCAGCCTGATCTCCTGTGTATCATAGGTTATTGATTCTCACCCCTGAGCAGAGCTGGTGAGCAGAGTTCAGCCAAACTCTGTTTCCTACGAGCTGATCCAGGCTCAGGGGGATGACAGTGAGGACTGGAGAAGCATGGGGCAGCTGTGATGTGTGCAGGTGGATCTGTGTTCAAGGATATGTTATCAAACTGTTCAACAAAATTTAAAACTTAATGGAGAACAAGCTGTTCAACGTGTTCTTCAATGTCAGGATTGTTTCTCAGAGAAGGTTTGGCTCTGTCCTGCGGTGAGGGGTGCAGTTTTCAACAAAAAAGTATTTATTGGATCGGTCTGTAGTCTTGCAACATATTTCATAAAGAAAAAACGTAATGAATGATATGTGGTCCAAGAAACTGGATGTCAAATTTAAACTGGGCGAGAATTGAAACCGCTGAGATAATAAACCATGAGAATAGGAGATAGTAATGGAAATAGTGATAGAGTCCTAATTAGAGCAGTGCCACTGAAACAGGGAAGGTTAAGGGTTTGCTTGATTGAGTTTGAGCTCAATTGCTTGATAGCTTAATTTCAGGTGAAATCCCATCTCCCGAGTTAGCGGTTAAGCCGCTCGGAGCGGTTGCAGAGCAGGACTCTACTCCTGGAGGAGCGGCCGCGTGGCCCCGGGCGTCCCAGCCCTGCGCGCGAGCCTGGCCTCGGGCACGCGGGCTGGGAGCAGCTCAGAGCAGGCAAAATAGATTTTTATTCTGCGTGGTTTGTTTGCTTTCTTTTTTTTTTTTCCTCTCTCTCTGTTTTTTTCTTTCCCTGTGAGCTCCAAGGAGCTCTGAACAGAAGCAGAAGTAACAGAAGAGATACAGCAAGGGTCTTTGATGGTTAAACCTTCAGAATTAAGATGTTTACATTCTCCTTTATTTAGCTCTGTTAGGCATAATGCCTAATTATATGCCAGTTTTTCCTCACAGTAAGAATTAGAAGTGTTTGATTTGGGGAGAAGGGAGAGGAAATGTATTTTTACAGAAATATGGGCAATAGTGTTAGTTTTCCAGGAGCAGTCATTTGTTTAAATGTAGTAAAAGCATTTTCAATAATCAAACAGCATTCAGTGAGCATTGTAAATCAGGGATAGCTTGCATGCTGAAAATTTGAAAAGTACAAAACATGCTACTAAAATTGTACATTATTGATAACAAAAGGCACGTGTAGACTTCTAAGATAGCAAAGATAGAATCCTTTAGAAAACCTTTAACAGCAAAAAAAAAAAAAAACAACACAAAGGATTTAGCAGAGTTGCACTTAGTTTAAAATTTCAAATCTTAATGCTTGTCAGAGTTAAATGCTGATTAAATATTGATAATAAACCAGAAGCTGCCTGCTGAAACTCAGAGCTGAATGAGATGATCAACAGATAAATCTGTGGGTTTGAGCTATAACTTTCTTATATAGGTATATTTTCTCCTCACCTTCAAGCCAGGAGAAAGGTCAGAAGGACTTTTTCTCCTAAGCTCAATACAAAAAATTATTTGTGTAGTTGGTCTATGTGAAAAAAAAAAAAAAAAAAAGTGGACCAAAAATTACTTTTTTCCAACTTTGTTTTATCAGGAAGAGAAATGGTTCTAAAACCAGGTTGTCAAGTCGGTGTGCCATGTCTTTGCTGGCCATTGCAGGCAAAAGTCAAAACCCTGAAACAAACTCTTTTAGACACATTTCTGCTTATTACAGGCTCAGCAGTGTGTGCAGTTTCTCCCCAGCACTCTTCCTTACTGGTGACTTCCAGAAGTTGTGCTGGTGATAGCCTTAGTCCTGTTTTATGTACTGGCTTGAGTGGAGGAGTGTTTGCACATCAGGCAGTGGGAAGTTGATGGGATGATGTTTTCTTTGGTGAATTTGGCACCTTGACTCTTCCTGCTTTTGACCTAAACATCTTAAAGCATATTAGGGAGCAGAAACAGCTCCTGTCCCTAGAACATGTGATGTGCAGCTGCTTCTGAATATGGGTTCTGAGTATGGACTGGGTTTCAGTTACAAGGAGTTCTGTGACAGAGCAGACAACTTGGTTCTTGAGCTTTTTCTCCAGTGTTTTCTCTGCAGTGTGCCCAAATTACACAGAGCTGTACTGGAAGCATTTTGCATGGGTGCTTGTGTCACCCTCAGCAGGAAAGATAAACCTCATTGATGCCTGCTGCTCCCTTGCTGCTGGGTGGTAGTCCTGTAGCTGGAGTGATCAGTATCTGTCAGGCCTTATCTAAGACTGGATTTATTTACTTTTGCATGACTGGGAGAATATCTTAATTGTTAAGAACTTTGAGTTATTGGAAGGTCCTTTTCTTAAGGTTCAAAGATACAGTGTGGTGCAAAGTGTTTCTGTATTCATTAGTAACAGAAAATACAACATTGTCTGCATGTTTTGGGGAAAACCCTAAAAAGTCTGTGTGGAGGTCATTGGAAACACTTTGTGTTTGAAGACCTTACCTATTTGAATGAAAAGTTCAGTCCAGACACATGTGAGAAGCTGTAACTTTTCTGAAGCAATCGGGTCAAGAAGATGTAGAAAATAGATTAAGACATTTTGGGATAATTTAAGAAGTATCTGAGCAAATCTCATTAACATGGCCCACTAGCTTGCTGTATTGAAGACTTCAAAGATCTGTCAGAGGAGTTCTTTCTGTGCTATTGTCTGCCAGCATTAGCAATCTCAAGAGAACATGTTTCTTTTGTTTTCTTTTGGCCCATTTAGCTTTTCTTCTTTTTTTTCTTCTTCTTAATATTCCTTAATATCTCATAAATCTTCAAGTGGGTTGATAGGAAAATATGTTTCTCTGCTTTAAGACAGTCAGTAGCAGGTTTTGATCCTCTTATCTGATGCTTTTGGACCAAATCTTTCTGGTCTTCATGAAGACTGCTAAAGTGAGCAAGACTTGGCCAGTATTTTGCATAATCCCATGGGGTTTCTCCTTTTAGCACCATCACCCATTCTGAATCCCTGAAGAACGTGGAGCACAAGGTTCAGAGATTCATGCAAACCTCCAGATTAGCCTCATCTGCACCCAGAGGTCAGACAGGTGCACATACTGAAACAAATGCATATATTGAAAATGGCCCAACGTGTAAAAGTTGTGACTGCAAATTAAGCAGCCAAAAAGGATGCACTGATGTTTGCCAGTACAGGTGCACCAAGGAAGCAGTTCATAATATACTATGTAATGCAGACTGTGAAATTTCTGGCCTGGTTCTTCAAAATCAAGCTGGATAATATGTCAGGATGTGCTGCATTTTATCACAGCTTGGCCAAGGAAAGAAATGGGAATGGCAAAGGCAGGAACAGCATTGGTCTGTTATTCCAGAACCAGAGCATGAGCCCCAGCTCAGATAGCCTGAACTCATGCTTGGTCTCAAACATAGAAAGTGATGGAAAATACTGAGTTTCAAGGTTTCCTTCTGGAGCAGGCAGCGAACCCTGAATTCAGAGCTGTGCTAACACTTTTTACAAGTCATCCTGCTCTGCCAGTGGATACAGTGATGGTTTTCACTTCCTTGTAATAGGCTTGGTGGGCTTCCAAACACACCAGGGCTGTCTGCTGGGGTCCCATGGCCGTGCCTGTGTCTCAGCACAAAGGGCAAGAGCTCCTTGCAGGCTTGGAACCTGCCTTTGGAACACTCACATTGCAGACAGTGCACATTCCTGTGTTATAAAATCTAGAGATGTGAGAAAATGACTCCAGAAATAGATTCTTGTTGCATATTTTATTTGGTCATCTGTAAGGTCACTGCCTGTTGCCTGCTCCTGCACCAGAAGTATATCTTCCATGATGCTTAAGTTATTGTTGTTCAATGATGGCAGCTGTGTTTTACAAGTGTTACAAGACCAGTGATGTCAGTGGGTATTATGGGAGGCCACCCTTTTCATCTGGTAGCTCATCCTAGAGCGAGGGCATTAAAAAAAAAAGAAGAAAAACAGTTATTTTTTGTTCCTGATTGCCTGCCCGTATTTCTCATTGCGACATATGAAAGCATTTTTCACTCAGATAATGGCAGGAACTTCAGACACCACCTCTGAGATGTTTAATTGTTCAGAGTTTCTCCCAGTGCAATCTGTGAATTTTAATTTGTGCCTCTCCCACCTCTGCTGGCCCTATACTTTTCAGTGTGTTTTGCGTAATATTGCTTAATTGCTCAAACGGGTTCTTTCTGACTCTGAGCTCACTGTTTATTTTTTTAGTAGGGTAGCACAAACATTTGGACATTTGTAACTAAGACTCTGACGTCATTTCCATTGCAAACCATTAATATCCAAGTTTATAATATTACTTTTCAAAATAGATTTTTGTTGAAATATGATGAATTTTTTTAAGGGTAAAATTGTTACCCCTACTTTAAAAAAAAAGATAAATTGGCATATTTTGAATTATAGGTCTACTTCCTTCTCCCGTCATACCCTTTTTGTTAGTTTTGATAGTCCCTGTATTTATCTTTAATAGTTGTAATACAAGTGTTCCACCTAATCCTCTGACTTATTAAGGGTTAGTGGATCCCAGCACTGGAAGGAAATGTCTGTGGAAGGGCACAGCATTTCCTGCTCCTGGGGCACTTCCACAAATGGAGCAGGGCCACAGAGTTGTGACATTAGTAATTGTCTGTAAAGATCTTAGAAATAGAAAGTGCTGCATTTAAAAGCCAACAACGGCATAAATCAATAATATGGGCAATGAGAGCATTTCCTTTTTTTTTGGGGGGGGGGATGGGGGGCTTTTTAACCCTTTCTTTGTAGTTTGTGTTTGTTTAATTGCTGTCATACTTACCCACTGAAATTTTATTCCAGTAATTGGGAAAGGGAATTTCATTGGGAAAATTTTGCTTCTAAAGATTTAGTGACTGCAAATTGAACATTATTAAAAGTGTTGTTATTGAAAAGGAACAGAAGAATTATCTCTGAAACAGTGCAAATTCATTTGCATCTTTGTTCCTCTTTAAGACCCAATATCCAGGAAGAAAAATGTGGTTTTATTGTTTGTTTCCTTTTTTTTTTTTTTAAGGAGGGAAAGATGATTGCCTTTGCTGTTGCTTGCTTAGAGAGTCCAAAGCTTTGAGCTCAGTTTTGGAGAACGTTAGAATAAGCCCACAGGAGGTCTTGTAAAAGTTGTAAGAAATTGTAAGCATGTCTGCTGAGTCAATTATATGAGACAAATTGCCAGGGTAAGGCTGAAAGGTTCCAAACTTGCTATTTACTCTCTGCTATCTTTAAACCAATTTATTTCTGCCTTTGATTTCACAGCAGATAAATACATGTTTTGTGAGGGAAAAGAGTTACTAATTAGACAAAATATTAGTTAAAATTGAAAGAATTACGTGGATTTTTATTCATGTAATTAAAAGGAGAGTCTGGCCTGTTATTCTTTAGAATGGTGAATATCTGAAAGACAATAGTTAAAAAATGCAGACTGGCTTTTTTAAGTTTCTCCTCAATGAGACTCAACTGCACAAGGCAGTTCTTTTTAAAGACAATTTGAATTTTACTAATAAGTTTTTTTTTTTTAATTGCACATTTTGCATCTCTGAGGCCATTGAGGATTCTTTCCCTTGTTTTCCCAAGTTTCTTAACCTTGCAATAAGTTTCAGAAAACTGAGAGAAGATAAGTGCAAACCCAACGTGTGGATGGTGTAAATCCCTTGTGTATAGTGTGTGCACGCTAAATCTCCCCAAAATTTGTGTCCTGTGTTCATGACCTGCAGCAGTGCTGCTCCATAAGGTGCCATGGTTAACTCGCCTTGAAATGCATCCAGATCAGCCACTGGATTTTCTAGATATTTGATAAGGTGAAAAAGTCCAGTAAAGTCCTTTTCCTCCTTTCCCAGCACAGTGAGGGTGGAAAGCTCAGGGAGGAGCTGGGTAAATAGTTTGGTTTATTATCCCTGGCTGTGTTTGAAGCTGATGCTGAAGTCCTGCAGTGGTTCCTGGGTGGGCAGGGCTGTGCTGTGGTGCTGTGTTCATCCCCTACAAGTGTCACTTGTCTCCATCACTTGAGGAACCTGTCTTTGAAGTTGCCCTGCCAGAAGCTGCCAGTTGCCCTCTTAGAAAGAGAGTAGGCTACTGTGTGATGAGGTGCCAGGTATCTGCAGACTCAGGCCTGGAGCAGCACACAGCTGGCCAGGTGTGAAGTTCCCCAAGAACAAGTGGGACTGTTTCCACCTGCAGAGAGGGCTGGCCCCCAAAAGGAGGAGCATGGAGTTAGGGGTGCTCACTGTGAAGCACAGCAGTGGGTGGGCTGCTGGTGCTGTGGGAGGAGGTTGTGTGGGAACCTGTGATGTGTAGGGGAAAACATCAGTGGGACAGTAAGTTCTTCCCCCAGGAGGAGGGAAGGGAAAAGGTCCCAACGAGCTTGGTGGACATTTGAGGGGAATTCTTTAAAAACAGCTCTGAAGAGACTCGTCCTCTGACATTGACATTCTGTCTGGTCACTGCCCATGAACAGTGATCTGTGGCATCATCTGGGCAAGACCTTGGAGTATCTCTGCAGGAGAACTAGAGTTTATCATAGTTTTATATTGGGTTTCCCTCAGCGTGTAACTGGATGCATTAACAGTGACATGATCCCGGTGTGACCTGGACTTTAATGGGTTTGAACTTGGAACTGTTCAAACATTAAGAAAAAGCCCTCACTCGCTGCATGTATTCAGCAGCTGCTTTTTATATGCAGAACCCAGAGCTGCAAAGGTTCACCGGTGGTGCATTTTCAACTTTCAGATGAAAAGGACTAAATAACTGCCAAAAAAAATGGGCTATTTCTCTCCTGATGCAGATGTGTGACTGCCAGGACATGCATACATCAAAAGGATAACGTGCCTCTGAGCAGTTAAAAACCTACTGCTTTGTTTTGTTTTGCTTGAGGCAAACAGAATGTCAAGGCCTTCAGTCTTGGGAGAGGGTTTGCACTGTTAATGTGTCCTTTGCACAGAGCTTGAGCCCACAGGACAGGATTTGGGGTTCCTTTCCTACCCCTGCAGCTGACTCACTCCATGGCATGGGGACTGTTTGTTCTGGACAAAGCTTTCTTGGGTTTTTTTTTTTTGACTTTGCATGTTGCCAGCTGTGCATGATGTACCATCCAGAATATGCTCTTTATCCTATGTCAGAACTTAACTGTGGCAACAAGGCGGTGATTTGATTTTCCTGTCTGCAACGAGAGCCAGATTTTCCCCTTGCCCTCCAGAGGGACATTGCAGGTTGGATTATCTGGCTGCTGTGTGCTCAGGCAACTCAGAAAGGTAAAAATTGTTCCTTTTAAAAAAGAGAACAACAAACCCAAAGCAAAAAGACTCCCCAAAAACCCAACAACAAATCAAACAAACCCTACAAAGCCTATTTTTTTTCCATTTTGGAAAGGTGTCCCATTCCTCTCTGGCTCAGCCACACACCTGACATGGTTTCTTTACCAAGTTTCCGCTTGAAAGAAATTCCATTTACAGAGTTATCAGCTACCTGCAAACAGATGGGCATAAGGGAAGGCCTCATCCCAGCCTGGGCTGGTGTGTCACATGGAGCTCTGCAGGAATGATGGAGAAGTTAGTCACCTGCCAGCAGAGTCATTCCCATGGAATGATGATAGAGTGACCCGGAGTAAAGATGTCTCTTTGGAGAGCTGCTGACAGATTTACTGACCACCAGGTCAGACTACATTGCCCTTTCTTTTTGGTATTATGAATTACTATGCATCGAGTTTACTTATTAAATTGTTAGCAAGTTGTGTTGTGCCATGTCCCTGTGGTGTCACCAAAGTCACCCTGCCTCACCCCTTCTCCCTCCTCCCCAGCTCTGTTCCAGGAAATCCATCTCCTGCTCTTCCACAGAGTCACAACAACGTTGTTTCCTACATAATACCTCTCTTTAGGGATGTAAATCCTTGGTCTACAGACCCTTGATTCAGTTTTTCCTCAAAACATTAATGAGCTTTTTAGTTTTTTTGGGAAAAAATAATTGCCATTGATGATGACATGGTATAAAAATGTAGCAGCTAAAGCATATGTTCTGTTGGTTTGCCTTGTCTTATAGGAACATCATTTTTGCACATCACTATTAACAATGCAAACACCCTGAAATGCTAATAGCACTAGTAAGCTTTTAATTCCATGGAATTTATTGCTTGCTGTATTTCCATGAATTTATAACGCTTTGATTCTTAAGAGCCCCATTTAATCAGTTTTGCCTGGCACAGAACATAATAAACAACTTGCTGGTGCTAAAGTGCCACATGGGGGAGGCTGCTAACAAGAAAGTTAAATGCTTCTGCCACTAGCAGTTTCTTCGCTGTATTTTTCATGAGCTGTTACTACCAGTAATGTACTTTGCTGGCTTTAGAGCAGTGGTTAAACACAGTGACAAACCAAGGAGTGCTCCAGTGCTGTAAACACCCAAAGCAATGCCATTTTTGTTCAGAGCTATGGTTTAAACCAGGCTTGAGACTCAGTGGCATTTTATGGTGATCGGAAATTTTTTTTTTTTCCAAAGGTCTCACTTTTCTTAACAATATGGGGCTTTTAGGAATGACTAGTGAGTGGTATTGATCAAGAAAAATAGTGTAGGGAGAGAAAAAAAGAATTGAAATACCTTAAAAACAATTCTTGTTTGTTTATGATGTTTGACCATCGAAGTACAAAAAGACTGTCTTAGTAGAAAAATACCAGATTATCAAGTGCTTTAAAGCAGAAAATGTCATTTGAGTCTCAAAACTGCACCAACTTTGTATAATTACCCTTTTAATTATCCCCAGTGGCCCATGAAATTTGTAAAATAGAGCATTGAGAGTTTGATTTACTTACATGTTGCACTTTAGTGTTATGCTCTTAATGAATATTGTTTAGTACTAATGTCAAGCAGAGATTGCTGAGTGCAATAGAGAGGTGCATGCCGCAGAGCTGGGTATTCAGCAGGGAATTGTGGAAACTCCACCTTAAATGAAGAGTATCTATGTATCTAAAGCAATATGCTATAATTTTTATTGCCTGAATGGAAATGATATTGATTTTATCCTTTGCATGCAAAGTAGTTTACTATATTTTCTTTATTTAACTATGCCAGAGAATGAACCATTTTTAGGGCCATTATTTGCCTTTGTGTCAGCATCTTCCTTGTTATGGAGAATAGTTACATCCTTCCTCTAAAGGACCAGAACTTGGAAGCAAGCTCTTTAATTTGCCCTTAGGACCTAACCGGTTTAGCCTCTGGTAATGGAAATAACAGTAATCAATATTTGATGTGGGGTTTCTGTGGGGTATCCAAATATCATTTATTGCCAAGAAATTGCTGGAATAAGCTTGTGGGAAATGTAATCCACAGTGTGGTCTGAAAACCCAGCTAAATTAAACAGGCATCTTCAAAGGTGAATGGAAACATCACTGAGCAGTAAGAGCAAAAAGAAAGAAAGCAGAGTCTGAAGGGTTAGATAATAAGATGTAATAGCTGGTGACCTCTAAATTATTGGTACAAATCTGAGCGAGGTAGAGACTCAGCAGAAAGTATTTGCATTTGAAAATGGTCATAAAATGCTTTCAAGTCATGGTCTGATCCTCAGGATCTATCTGCTGACAAGTTGGGGTGATTGGATACTGTGGGTGAATGGCTCTTGGGAGGATGAGCTGCCTCCCTCTTGCCTCCCTCTTGCCTCCCTTTCTTCTCTCCCCTTTTGAATTCAAGTTTTAAGAGCACTGTCAAGTGCTGGTGTGGCAGACTGGAGCATTGGCACAGCCACCTTGGCATCTCTAAGAAAGTGCATGACCACATACCTCCAGGGAAAGGGCAATGTCTGAGGTTTTACTTTTTCTTCACAAATTTCATTCATGTTTCCCTGCATTTACTTCTGTGACAGTGTTGGTACTCATCCTATCTATGAGCTGGTTTCATTATTCTGCTGAACTCACAAGATTGCAGCATGGCATCACATTTCACTGATCAGTTTTTACTGAGTAAAAACTCAGCTCTTTAATTTGTTTTTCCAATTTGTGAATATTCCTGTACATTTGTCATTTATGTTGTTGATACATAAATACTGTAGTTTGAGGAAAGAAACAACAGAAGACCAAGGATTTTGTAACTTTCTCATAGTTCAGAGAAAATTTGAGCTTAAATCCAGGCTTTAACTGAGCAACAAAAGTCTATTTACATGCCAAGGACCAATATTTTAGAATATCATTTTTTCTTAAAGTAAAAGAGTGAAGTGTTTGGTGCACAGCTGAAATTTGAGAAGGCAAATTCATGTTAATTGTTTACGGATGCAAATTCCAGGGAACTAATTTTTGGAATTCTGAAATTTGAATTTATTTATATTTGAAAATATCTTGTTTAAAAGAAGCCGAAGGGAGCAACCTATGAAGAGGCTAATTAAGCATTTCTGTACGATGCTGAGCACAATGGGGCTCCTTTTTTGTTTGTCCTGAGGCCCCACAATAATAAACAAAACAACTGCTAATAATTGGAAGCCTTGGTTCGAAGCCATGCTGACTGCAGGACACAGGCAGTGTCAGTTTTCAGCGAGTGCATCAAGGCTGACCTTGAACTCGTGTGTGCTGATAAGAGCAGTGCAATAACCCAGTCATACCCAGAGCTGGTCATATGCTCAGCACTGCTGCTTGGCTCTGCTGTTTCTTTTTCCCTTGTCTCGTGCCCTTCTTTGGCCAAAGGTTGGATGCTCCAGGTTCTCCTGATGCAGAGAGTCACCTCAGCAGCAGCAGTACCACAGATCACTGAGGTGCTCCTTGTGCCAGGAAAGACGTGTCCAGTTTGGCAAGGGAGCCTGAGAAGATAAATTTGCGTAACAGAAGTGGTTCTTTTGGCTCTGTTTGATTCTGTGTGCTGTGTTTGCTGTCTCCTCTACCACTGTGCATGGGTGCATCACTCCCTTCTGCTCGTACAGCTTTTAAAGTGTGTGTGGTATCACATCACACTCTGGCCTTAATATTCCAGGAGATGGTAGAAGACAGTGTATTTGTCTGGGTTTTTGCTACTGAAAGGGTTGGAAGTTTGCCTGCAAGCCAAATTGCATGGCAGGAGATTACAAAACGTTTAGCTTCCAAATCTGATTTTCTCCCTTGTGAATTTTTCTTGCTTGCTCAAAGGCAAGATTCATCTTGACCAGCCCAGACTGAGGTGGAGCTCATAACCACGCTGGAAAGCGTCCTGTGGCTTGGAAGAGCAGCTGGTTGGAAGGAGAACAGTTTTTCAGGAGCAGTCAGGGCACTTTCAGTTCTCACCCCATTCCTCTTCATACTCACGAGCGTTGGTGGGATGTGGTGACAGCATGGACTTGTCACTGGCTGTTTAATGAAGGTAATAATTAGTCATGATGCTGCCCCACCACAACGGACGGTTGCAAGTTGCCGTTGCAAATCTTGCATCCAAGAGATCACCTCTGTATTTAATTTTGTGTCAAGCCATCAAAATTCAGGCAAGAGCTTATGGCACTCTCAGAGCCACTGAGCTGCTCTTGTAATGGTTCTAAAATACAAGTTAAAAATCCAAGGAAAAGTAGACAAAGGCTAAACTGCAGTAACTCAGTGTTGTGCTTCTGCAGTAGTCTGGGATTGCAGATATGGGCTGAAATGTAAACTCTCACCTTAGAAGTAATGAAGAATAAGGGAAATTTCTGAAAGGGTGTTGTACTGCAGTCTAAACTTGGAAGCATGAAGTGGAAGGTTAAGAAGAACACAACTCTCTGAACCTCATGGTTAGACTCACATTTGGCCACGCAGCTGAGGAGGGGCAAGGGAGCCAAGCCAAAACCATCACAGAGAGCCCAGATCACTGTAGGCATTCTTGTTTTCAAAGTTGGTAGGAAATGGTTTTCTTAGAAAAAAATGGAATTGGTGTTCTTTTTTTCTTACTTTAGGAGCCAGTTTTCTGATCTCCAGTTCATATTATGAACTTGTACTGGCCTCAAATTTTGGGTCTCAATTTCGCTATTTTTCATGTAGTTTGTACATTTGTTGGCACATTGTATGTTTTTGCAATCCTGCACGCCTCTTGCTTTTAAGTAAAGAAGGGAATAAGGAAGAAAACTGTGTTATGTTGAAATACTCTTTAGATCCCTTTGCATACGCTTTTGCATATTCTTGACCGATCTTCCTTTGTTTTAGGTGTTAGTAGCACTTTTCTCACACTTTGTACAACCATTAGCAATAACGGTAACGGGAGCATACCAAAGAGAACTTACTCTGGAGTGTATCACCTAATTTCCCCTCTGAAGGTGAAGGAAGTTGTCCAGTTGGCCATGTGCTGTGATTTACCTTCATTAGAACTAGCTGTTGCCTCCTTGTGGGGGTGCTGATCTGTTCTGGGGAGCCTACAATGAATCACACTGGACTCTGTATGTCGCAGATAGGTAGGTGTCGCCTTTAAAAGTGCCAGTAACATTCTGAGGCACCTTTTCCAGCCAAGAGCAAGAGGTGCACGAGATAAAAGAACCATTTGCCCCTGCAAGAATTGTGCATTCACATGATTAGTGAGGCGTGGTATTAAATTATTTGAGCTTTGTGCATAAATATATACTGAGAGAAGCTCTGTAGCTGGGGACTTTGGCTATAGTTTTGTTCTTCATGGGCCAAATGCTCTGCTGTAGGTAGGGCTAAGAGTATTTTGGTGGAGCAGCTGAAGAGCTGGTCCTCCTTGTGTGCGTGTTGCTCTGTCCCACACCCAGAGAAATGCCTCCTCATGTTTTATGGGTGGACTTTGCAGCTTGATTGGAAATAGAAACACAGTAAACAGCAACTGCGTCTCAGAAATATCCCCAGCAACACAAACTGTCACTATTTCAGCTTCTCTCCAAGGCTGCTTCTTAGGGGGCTGATCTGCAGCTATATAAAAGCACGGTAACATAAGCTGCAGCACCAGCCCTGGAAAATCTTGTAGTACAGCTAACAAATATCTGCAAAACCTTGTTTGTATGTATGTGCGCTTACGTTTAAGATGCAAACTTGTATCTGAGTGTGTTCGGCTCCCCGCAGTATATAGCTGCAAAGCTATTTTGAACATCTTGGAAAAGATGGGTTTGTGGTCTGATTTTCTTTTTTTACTGTGTTTTTCTCCCCCTGATGATGTTTATTAACATCCTCCCTGATGTCCAGCTACAAGGGATGGGCGCATAAAAGTTTACATGAAAATACATTTCTCTGTAAGTGCTCTCTCCCTGCTATTCTTTTACAGCTTTAACCAAAACCAGTTTCATCCTGTTTCATCCTTTACCCCTCAGAGCTGATAGAGAGGAGGGATATTTCACTTTCATCTACAATTCACCTTGTCCTTTCCATTTCTCACTTTAGTTTTCCTGTTGATTTGAAGTAGCGGGTGTGACCAGCCATCAAAGAGCCCTGTTGGGAGCTCAGAGCCGGGGAGAGCGCCCTGGTCACCCCAGGGATAGCAGGAGGCACAGCCCTTTTCATTCCAGCTTTTTCCATTTGAGCACACCAAAAATCTCCTTGCTGACCACTAGTGACTCGAAGCACTGGAACAGGAGCTTGCAGTCAAGGCCAATGATTATCTCTTCTGCTTCACTCCCTGAGCTGGGACCTATGGCCAGGGTCTCTGGACGTGGTTCAGTGCATTCGGGGATGAGCTGGACATGAAGGATTTGCCTGTCTGAGAAAAGAGCTGCCGGTGCCTCGGGCAGCTGGCACCTCTTTGGGCCACTTGTGCTCTGCTCAGAGAAGAGCACAACGAGGGCAGAGGGGAATATGGAGGGAATCTTGTTAGACTGAGCCAAGGAAGATGGAAGGGCTGAGCTCCAGGGCTGACTCTGTGTCCCTGGGGCCAAGAGGCGAGCATGTGGGACAGAAGTGCACCTCCACCTTCTTACTCCCACCCCTTTTCATTAAGGATTTTATGATTCTCTCTGAGTCTGGAGACACACCTGCCAGCCAACCACCTACAAGGCGTTTGTTGGGGACACAACTTTAGTCAGGAGTTTATGTTCTTGTGAAAGTGCAAGCTAACGAGGTGCTGTAATAATTATTTCAAAGCAGTTTTGGAGGAAAACTGTGCTAATTGGCTTAGTTTTACTGCACAGCCACCTCCTGACCTTCCTTATTTTTTCTCCTTTAGCTCTGTCCCCTGCTAGAGCTGGAGTATGTAGGGCAGACCTGCACATCCTTAACTGAGGCAGTGAAAACTTACGGACACTGAGATTCAAGGAACAATAGGTGGATTTGGGGCAAAGTCCTTGTTCTTTGTAGCAGATTCTGCTGGTTGGGTTGAATTTGGTTTGGTTTGGTTTGCTTAGGTTTGACAGGGAATGTCTTGATCACCATTTCTAAGGACGTCTGTCCTGCCTCTAAAAACAAATACCAAACACAGCAGTAAAAACAGGCCTTACCCAGTGTTATTTGTCTGGTACCTTTCCTTGGTGGAGTTTTCCCCTCTGCAATACAAACAGTACCTTTGGATGTCTTATATTCAATATGAGATGTTTTCAAAAATCAGTTTGATATCATGTCCTCTAGTAGCCCAACTCTATTAAAAACCAGTTTGAATGTAGCTATGTGTAAATAGAGCTGAAAGAGTCTTTCCTACCTCTTTTACTTAATCCTAGTAATGTCTGTAGGCTGGAGCTCCAGCAGGTTTTTGGGTAGTTTGAGAAGAAAAATGTGGGAGTTGTGCTAAGCCACCTGAGAAGGAATTGCAGCCAGTAAAGCCAACAGCCACATTTAACCTCTGGTACGTCACCGTAACACACATTCTAAGAGTGATAACGATTATTTCTGGTACCCTAAGCAGGGAATGTGTACTGTCAGCTGTTGTGGAAACAAATCAAAGAAAGTCCTTTTCCTAACCAAAAGGAAATATTTTTTTCTGCGTAATTTCTACTTAGAAGGGAAATTATTTTGAAGAACTGTATTTTTTTTTTCTATCATTACGTTTTATTTCCCTTCACCCACCTTTCCCAGAATCTTCTGTGTCCAGTAAAATAACGGCAGCTGCAAAGCTAAGAGTAAGGCCAGGAATAGGTTCCAAGTGCATATTTACAGCTGCCCTTCTCAAAGCATCCTGTTTTCTTCTACACTGAGTCTGTTCTCCATGAATCAGACCTTTTGGAGATAGAGGGACCTCTCTTAAGTGTCTGGGTTTGAGGTTTTTGTGTTTGTGAGGGTGGATGTGTGTCTGTACACAACTGGCCATGAAAGGTCTCACTTTTGTGATTCTTATTGTTTTGTCTTTCCTGATTATTTTGTACTCCTCCTCTCCAGTGATTTCTTTCTAAAAAGCTTCTGTTGTGAGCCATTAATGTCAATGGGCTCAGCCATTGCTATCGTGTGGTGCAGAGGAGTGGGAAGAGGGTATGACTTTGCAGAAACATAGGGTTACCTCCAGCCACAGAAATCAGGCTGTAAAAATGATGAATATCTCTCTTCTGTCACCCATAGATCTGACAGTTTTGTATAACTTATGAATTAAACATCTGGGAGGTGTAGATGTATTTTTTTCATTTAACAGTCACCAAAACCGAGGCCGATAAGCTGTTGAATAATTTTCAGTCATCCAGTAAGTTTTGGAGCAGATCCCTGGATTGTCTTTCTTTACAGAAATAGCAGAATTGTCTTTAGAGTTAGTGAGATCAAGGTGGCACCTGGTGCTGTGTCTTAACCATGAGACTTTAACCTTCAGCTCCATGCAGAACAGACAGGACCTTTACTGCAGAGGCCTCATCCAACAGACCCCGACAAAGTAAACAGTGTGACACTTAATTTATCTACCCCAGAAACATGAAGGGCTCAGTCAACCTGATGGGATCTGTGGTTCCAGGGAGTCTAGGTATTTAAAACGTGATGCTCAGCCTGCTAAGCCATCCCCTGCAGCTTTCCTTAGTGCATAAGATATGAAAAAATCTCCTGTCCTGCAAAACAGATATTAAATTGGATACTCTTTCACCCTGCCACGATAAGAAACGCGGCAGAGAGAGGCAGGAAAATGGAATGCTGCTTAGAAAGAAAATATATTTGAATCTAACATAAAAATTGGTGAGATAGGAGGATTTTCAGAGCTAGTAGCAATCCCCTCCCCAATGAGTTGCTGAAAATTCAACTCTCCCTGTAGTTTTTGCTCTGGATTGTGAATAAAAATGGTTGTGATTGATGAAGCGTTTGGTGTCTCACTGTAAGTTGGTCAAGAGGGACTTCTAAATCACCCAAATGAAATATTGCATTATCATGAACGGTAACATGTAACTGTTAAGTATGCCGTTGCTTATCATAAGCCCAGGCTCCTCTGGAGCTCTACCCGGCGAGAAATCTTTGTGAGCATTGGAGTAGAGAGTCTCCACACAGCCTGGCAGTGTACAGGCCCTTCCCTTCCCTTCCCTTCCCTTCCCTTCCCTTCCCTTCCCTTCCCTTCCCTTCCCTTCCCTTCCCTTCCCTTCCCTTCCCTTCCCTTCCCTTCCCTTCCCTTCCCTTCCCTTCCCTTCCCTTCCCTTCCCTTCCCTTCCCTTCCCTTCCCTTCCCAACAGGGCAGTTGATTTTTGGGGTTTGAAAGGAGAAAAAGGCAAAGTGCCTTTAGGAAGCCTTGCAATGAATTACTCCTTCCTGTATGGGGCTCATTACATAGTTGTGTTGCCCTTTATTTTTTTCATAAAGCTTTTTTTACCTGTGCTGGGCATGGGATGATAGGTGAAAAGACCAAGTTGATGTTTCATGGGTAACCAGCAAAATAGCATTAGGGAAAAAATTAATTTCTACTTTTTTACTCACACAAAGAAGTGGCTTATGTTTTTTCTATTAAAAAGAAAAACCCTTCCAGAGCAGAGACCCACTTCCCATTGAAAAGCCCTGTATTCACAGTATGATTAAAAGCCAATCCAGTTGGACTGAAGTTTTCTGTGTCCAGAACTTTCCACGAAGGCCTTGGCAGCTCTTTCTCAGAAAAGGATTAGTGAAATAGATGTTGCTTGGCTGAGTGAGAACACAAAACACCAGTTAGCCAAGCAGCCTTAGGATTTTCCATGTTTTAAGGCTAAAATGTGGAAATGGGGAGGGAGGTCACACTGAATTCCAGGATTTTGCTTTGGATATACTTGCACATCTTGATCTCAGATTGGCCAAGCTACAGGTCTCCAAAGGTGCTCCAAACTGAACTAAACTCTGTAGTTCCCTGTAATGGCCAAAAAATGTAAGCAACCCTCGGTATGAGATAAGTGACGTGCTCAGGCAGTCATGGTTCATTTCTCTGGCTTTCTTGTCCCTGTCTGCTCATTTTCCTGCTTCCGAGCTGGCCGTGTCTCCTCTCTATTCAAATCAGGTGGCTTCCTGTGCCCCTGCCTGTCCCTCTGCTGGGGGGCACAGAGGAAGAGGACGAGGCAGTAGGTGGGGAATGGTGCCATCCACCTGCCTCCCACAAAGTCTTGTACCTGCCCGTTCTCATGTCTGTGCCCCAGCACGTGGGAGCTTGGTGACTTCTCAGAGAAGTGATGATTGGGGTTGCTCGCTGTGGTAGATCAGTGATGTTCCTTGTTTTCAGGAGTACCCCCAGGAGTTTTGGATTCTTTCTTTTTTTTGCCAGAATTTGGACTGTGGCAGAATGCTCAGCAAGGGCAGACTTCAGTACAAATTGGCTAAAATTTGACAAATTCACTGAAAACAAGGTAATTGGATGGGACACGGGATGTTGGGTGGTGTTAGTGGTGACACCTGTGCAAGTATCATGCTTTAAATACTTATAGTTTAATCAGTGTAAAGTTAGAGGAAAGTGTTCAGCGTGTGTTAGTCTTGGATCCTGTTGGGGTGAAGTAATACTGCACAGGGGTTGGAGGAAGAGGAGGCAGATGAAGCTGGGCCTGCACTGGTCCCTCCATCAATAGTAACCTTAACTCATGAACCTAAATTGAAACAATTGTTAAACTTTTATCTGAATAGGAAAGCTTCACGTCGTCTTAACAGAACAGATTCTGTGGCTACTAATTTATTACTGCAATTTAAGAAACAGACGTCTGTCTGACATGTGCCATGTAGTTCAGTAGGTCACCAGTGACATCATCCTTAAAATCATTATCTTTGCAAACCGTGCATTTTGCATAAAAGCTTTTATTTATAGTCAGTCATTAAAATTGGACCTGATATTTACTTTTCTTCTGATTAGGTTAAAGAGTGAATATGAGCAAAAAGTACCCTCCTGTTAGCACCAAGCAGTTTGCAAAGTGTGCTATTCACATCAGCCTTTCTAAAGGAATTATGTTGAACCATTATGGGCTTAGATGGTGTGTGTTGGTTAATGCATTTGGTCTTTTCACTGCTAAGACTGAATTCATGTCACAAGGGGTATATTTTATTTGGTTTTGTCCTCACAGGTTCTTGTCCTCACTGCAGAGCAGCTGGAGCCTGCAGTTTGCAGTGGAAATGTTAGACTTGTAGAGAAGGGCTGTTTTAAAGGATGAGGAAATTGCTGGGGGGCTTGCTGGGTCTCCTCCTTTGCTCTGAGGTTGCATAGCAGGAGGCCCAAGGCAGTCCAGGTTCCTGTCTATGTGTGAGTGCTTTGCAGGGCCAAACTCTGAATCATCCCATTGCCAGCCCCTGATGTGATGTCTGTTTGACCCAAGACAGGGAATGGACTCCTTGGGTGCATCTCTCCAGAGCATGAGACGTTGTAAGGCACAAATGAGGTCCCCAAGGACGCCCTGAGTTGTACTGTAGGATGTCACCACCCAACAGCCTGTGATCTACTGGCCATGGCTTATAGGGCAACACAGCCCTAAAGGGCCAGACACAAAACCCCCTTAAAGGATCACGTTCTTGGGGTGTCCATGAACTCCTCTCCCACATTTCCTCATCCTCCTTCTGTCCTGCCTTATCCTTGATATGAAAGGTCATGTTGAATCTTATACTCTGTGAGTGCTTAAAAATAGTGAACATGAGTGCTTGTAACTTTTACATCCCAGTTTTCCCCATGGAAGCTCCAACATGGCATGGGGTTGCCCCCAGCCCAGCAGGATGGGTTGTGCAGGATCAGAACCTGCTCCAAGGGGGCCCAGGGGCTTCTTGCTGGGCTGGAGAATGCATGAGGCGAGAGGAGAACCTTTCAAAATTAAGAGGCAGTTTAATAACTGTAATGAAAATTATTTTTGACCAAAAATTATGTATTACCAGTTGGCTGAACTGCACAGCATACTTTCATAATATTAGATAGGGCTGGGTTGTTTTTTTTCCCCCAGATCTTACTGCTAAGATCACTGGCCCATTTCAATTTTTATTGAAACAAATAAACCCAATAAAAACACTTATGCTGAGAGCTGAAGCTCCACAATAGAAAAAAATAAAAATTACTCTGTATTGAATTTATTGATTTATTTATTTACTCCAACTGGAAAATTGAGTATTGTGTTAATGTATTTTATAAGAATCACGGTGCTCGATGAAATGGCTAATTTATTTTAGCGTATACATAAATAGCTGGCAATTTTCAGTGAGACAGGCTAATGAAAATGATGCCATGAAATTGTCTATACTATGAGGAGTGATGGAGTCAAGTTATTATTGGTTGAGTGCTGCGACGTAGTGAACTGGCCATCATGTCTTTGAACTTTTGAACTGCTACTTGGTTGTGTGATTTATTGATTTTGGTATCAGCGTGTTAACTTTTTATTTTTGTTGGGGGGTTGCACACGCAGCACAGATGAGTAACGCACTGTGTAGTTTCATAGATGTTTAGGTTAAACAAGATGGTTGAAAAATTTAAAGCGTGCTAACGGAGCAGGGTTACGCCATGTGGAAAGGCAGAGAGATGCTTGTAGGTACCATTAGATGTCAACACTGATGTTCTGATTGCTGCGGATTAGCCGAATACAAGCGAACTTGGCAGGGTAAGTGTGCATCCTATTTGTCAGAGAAACGTTGCCTTTGTTCTAAATTGAGTGCGTGATCTCATAGCAACTTTGTTTGCCTATCTACCTTCTACCTCTCCTCGTGCTGCGTGTTATCACGGCGGTGCCTGGTACGGGCAGAGCATCCGCGCTCTCCCGTCAGCCCTGCCCAGAGGCGCGCTCCACGTTGCCGGCTGTTGCTCGATGGAGGATGCTGGCTGGCGGTGTGAACAGCTCAACAGCTCGTGTTGGACTGTTGTGCCAGAGAGCTGCCCCATCCGCAGTCACCCAGACGTGTAAACTTGTTTCATCTTCTAGCTGTGATCCCCTCCAAGGCTGGCTGTAGTGCTGAGCCTCGGCAGGCAGCGCTCGCCAGTGGCTGCCTCATCCCTTAGTGCGAGGAGATGCTACACTTGTTGTTCTTGGTGATTTGCTTAGGATGTGGAATTCAGGCATTGAAATAATATTGTTTGACTTTCCGTGTTTTCTTGCTGCAGAACTTTTCTCTCGACTGCTGGTAGGGGACCCTTTGCATGGCGGCTGCTCTGAGCTCTGTTTCTGATTAAACTGACTAACTTGACACCTGCATTTTACAATTTGCTTAAAGTGCTTTATCCTGTAAAAACAGCAATTTCAAAGCTTTAAAGCCAGCAGACTTGCAAGGCTTTGCACAACTTAGCTCATCCCACCAGTTCGCTGTGATTGTGCAAAACATGACTGGACTTTTCTACTCTGCTTGACCCCTGCTTTCAAAATTGTGATTTTAGTGTCTGTCCTTCCCGTCCCCACTAACCCCCTTTTCCTGCTGTGGGTCTCGGCAATCCATGCAAGCGTTATTGTATTTCTTTCCTCAGTTATGAAACTGACATGTCTTTATTTGGATTTTAAAAGTGCTCCCCCCCTTTCCCTACTGCGACCCAAAGCATTTCCAGCAGCCTCACGGTGAGCAATTGGGAAGGTGGTACCACTTGCCTCTCCCCTTCACCCCCTTTGCCTCTCCATTCTTTTTATTTTTTTTAAATATATATTTTTTAAATTTTTAAGAGATGGGCTGTTTAAGCCAGAAAACAAAACTGGTGAGAAAAGGCTAAAAACAGGACTGACACCAGCACCATTAGAGGGGGGGAAGAAAAAAAAAAAATTCCATTTCATTGCAACTCTGTTATTGTTTACTTTGCCATACACATCCTAATATGGTTACCTCCCTGTCAAAGCGGCCGAGCCGGGCTGAGGGGCCCCCTCGGGGAGACGCTTCCAACTGCTGCTCAGACAATAAGAAACAAACGGCGCAACTCCACAAAAGGGCTGCCCGGAAAATAAGTGTCAAATAAATCCTGCCGAACTCTTCCTTTCCCGGCACCCGGCCCCCGCCGCGTGTAACCTGCGCGGTGCCCGGCGGGGCTGGGGGGCGGCTCCCGCGGATCCCCCCGCGGCCGGGGCCGGACGGGGCGCGGCGGGCGCGCTCCGCGGCCGCGCTCCGCTGCCAGGTGGTGCCGCCGGCCGAGCCCCCCGGGCCGCCCCGCGCCGCGGCCGCGGCTCCCGCCGCGGAGCCGCTTCTTATCTGCAGCGCCAGAACAAAGGTAGGTTGTTCAACTCCGCGCTCCGGGGGAGGGACAAGTTATTTTTGGAGGGTTGTCTTCCCAGTGCATGACTGGTTGACCTAAAAGGAGAAGGGAGAGGGGAAAAAAAAAAACAGGCGGAAAAAAAAAAAAAAAAAGAAGCCCGGCACCGCCACCCCACCGGCACAGCGCGGGGCGGGCAGGGGAGCAGCGCGGCGCGGCGTAGTTTTATTTTTATGCAACTTAAAGAAGCCGGATTCCCCCCCCCCCCACCTCCCTTCCCTCCCCCTGTAAAATGCCCAGCTATTTCTAGAAAATTTGCGTTGCTGAAATACTTTAATCTGTGTGCTCTATTTTATTCTTTTAAATATTTTTTTTCTCCCTTTTTTTTTTTTTTTTTTGCGTTTGTGATTTTATGAGCACATATTCCTCTTAGCGGCTATGAATTTCTATGAATTCTAAATAAGCTTTTCTAGGGATGAAACGTGCGGGGTATTTTTACACGAGGATTTCAACTTTTCGGTTGACATAATCTGAAGGTACCACAGCCTTTTCTGCGACTGTTCAAGTGCTTCCCTGCCCTGCAAGGAGTTATCACATTGCTTAAACCAGCCCTTTATGCCATCATTTTTCTTTTTTTTTATTCTTTTTTAAGCCTGTATGTCGCTCAGCTTCATTGGATGCTTTTTTCATCTCCAAACTGAAATGCTCTCAGGTTTTGCTGTGCTTCTCGGTTTGTTTTGAACACGTAGGAAAATATTAATACAGAGCAGTGAAAAAGAAACAGTGATGCGTCTTCCGTTCAGGGGAGTCGGCAAACCTGTCCACTTCTATGCCGGGAAGTACAGAGAGCAAATCCATAATTCAGTGCAGGAGCAGATGAACCCACGGCGATGCATAGGATGGGTATTATGTAACTTAATAAGAAATGTGGTTTTGATCGTAGGAGCGGACGCTGCGCTTGTAGGTATAAATATCAAATCTAGGTAAGTCTGTGGAAGAGCACTTTTCTTCCAGCCTGCATTAAGCAGCGTTGTCTTCAATCCCTAATTCTTATGGGATTATGGGGGGGAAGCAGCTTCTTCCTAGATTGAGTATCATTCAAAAAATCTTTTAAATACCTGTTGTGTACTTGGTTGCTTAATTGGCTCTCCTTCTTCCTGTCTCTACTGCCTGCTTTCCCCAGTTATTATGGGATCTCTAGATTTATTTTTTTTTTAGGAAGTCTCAGTTCCAGAGCAAACCTGGATAGCAAAGCTGTTATTTTCTTTTTTTTTCTTTCCTCCCCCGCTAAAATATTATTTCTTACATATTACTGGAGAATTCTTTTCTCTGCCTTTTTATTTATTTTTCTCTTAAGCTGTGCAGCCTGACCTGTGCTAATCAGAAACTCTTTTTAAAATATGAGACCAAGTCAGATTTGTACCCACAAACTTTTATCCTATAAAACTGGGGTTGATTTTTCTTTAAAAAAAAGACATTGCAACTCACTAATGGTAAACACAAATAAATGTGTTTTGTAAAATGAAAGGGTGTCTTTCTAAACACATTTCTAGTTTTTGCTTTTTGGGCCTTGTAGGGGATGATAGGAATTAGTAGCCTTTAATTAGACGTGGAGATATTCACATTTTACAGGGATTTATGTTAGAACATGGAATGGCGGGTGGCTTGTTTCCTCATTATGAATACTCCCTGCACATAATGAGGTTCATCATTAGTTGATGGAGTGAATTTGCCCTAGCTCTACCTTGAAAGGCACATAATTTACATACTACTTCAGAGCTTAGGCTTTAATGGATTCCTCGATGAATAAAATGAAAAGCTACTTTCTTTAAATTTTTGAACAGTGTTTTGATAATACGGATTTAATAAGACATTCAATTTCCTTGTTAAGTATATTTGAAAGCGCATTCCCAATTTTAGCACAAAATATACTTCCCTGTGTTGCTTCCTGTAATATTAGGTGATACATAAGCAAATATATACCACTGTAAACATTTTTGGGGATGTAGAGGGATTATTTTACGCCGTGTGCGAGGTGACACCGGGCTCCTTTGGCCTGGTCTCCAAGCATAGTAGAGCTCACCTGCACTGTTAAAATATCACAGAGCAGACCTGCTCCCCTGTTAAAGCTCGTTCTGCCTGAGGAGTGTTTTAACTGTGTGTTTGCTGTGTACATTTGCAGTGATGGATCTTTGGAAATGTGTTGCTGGCTGCCAGGCTGACAGTGACAAACCCTCCAGTCCCACCTCCCTATTTATTTTAATGAGACGAGAACAGCAAAAAACTTCTCTGGTGCAGTTCCACCTCTGGAACTGCTGCGTAGATGTGATTAGATTAGAGTAAATTGAATTGTAGGCTGCCTGATGTGTTATCATGTCATCAGCTTACTCCAGCCCTGGTCTACAGGGTAGAGTTAGCGAGACGTCCTCATCGTCTTCCTCCTCCTCCTCCTCCTCCTCCCTGGGTGTGTAGGTGAGGGCTCTGCATGTCCTGTGCGTGGGGCAGGCTGGGCATGGCCAGCCCCTCTCCCCACTGACACTTGCTAGTGTGGTGGTGCAGTTGAGAGGCGAAAAATATGAAGCGAAGGCTTGTTTTGATAGAATGTTTTATTACCTGAAAACGATGAGCATATATTAACATTAATAGAATAGTCTGTGTCATTCTTTTTTAGGCAATTTACCTCCGCCACAGACCTGTCTGCTTCAAAATCTTTCTCTGTTCTAAAACATATATTTGTTTAGGGAGTTTTCATTGAAGTGTACATGACAATTACAGCTGTTCATTAACAAAATTGGGTATTTGTTTTAAACTTTAACCAATCACTTTGATATGCTAATTATGGTGTAATTTAATTTGAGCCCTGTAATGATGATGCCGTTATTATGGACATAAATGATGCAGTTAAGCTGAGAGTAATCTCATTTGCATACTGTACATGCCAGTAAATTAAGCCCTTTCTTCGACTGCTTCAGCTTTAATTTTCCACTTCTTTTCACACAGCGCCTTTTCAGCCAGTCTCTTATAAGCCCACTTTGTAATAGTGCTGATGACTGTTTGATGTGGAGAGTTGCTGCACCACAATAATGCAAGACACAAGATGTAACATTTAAAGGATTCATTATCTTACTGAGTGTTGCTTTAAGAAGCTGGGATTAACAAGGGTGGAAGTGTCCTCTCCGTGGAGCCATGCAGGTCCTCCCAGAAACAAATGCAATCTTTATTTTTTTTCCCTTTTCTCTTGGTGTACCCTAACGGTGAAAGGGTTTCAGTAAGGCCCCACGGTATTTCTCAGGAATGAACTAAGACACTATCAGAGCTCTATAGTACAACATTTGACCTTCTCTGTAGGGTATTCTGTGATGCTCCACTGTTGCAGAAAAGTTATTGGATACAATTTGCAATATAATAGAGATGTGAGATACCGGATTATTTCTCATATTGGGTATGTGGGCTCCAGATCTACCTGTGTGACGTACAGCAGTGCAGAATTGAAATCTACATTAGTTTTTTTCTTTGTTTATTTGTCAGTTTCTCCTTTCATGGCCCTTAGATCAGTTGACCTTAATATCAGGTTAATTGCAGATTCAAATTTAAAAAAATGTTGCGCCTGCTGATATTAGTGAAAATTTGGGTTTTGAGAGAATAAAAATCACCAGCACCAAACAAAATTGAAGTGCGTAAGTGCTGACTTCAATAGTTAATCTTTTCCAATTTACCATGTTGTCATTGAGCTGAAGTATTCTCATAACATTGTGGCGTACAAAGAAATCATGTGAAATAAACAGGGCTCTTTTTATAGCTTCTTACTGTTATGGTTAGATATTTTCATAGTTTAATACCTCTGGAAGTAAAGCCCGTCTCAAGTTTTTTTGCAGCAGTTGGCCTCTCAGAAAGCCATTGTTGTGTGGGTAACCAAGTTAACTGAAGATCATTATTAAAACCTCGCAATCCTTTCCTTACACAGGGTCTCGTGACCAAAAATAGCTCGTGCAGTTGCCCACAAACATGCAAGTTAATAACTTCCTGGGTGAACAGTGTAAAAGCTGCTGATTTCCAAGGCATGCATGTCACCCTGGCCTCCACCCCTTCAGGGTACACAGCAAACAGATGGGAGGGTCCATGCTCACTGCCAGGCTAGCATTTAATGAGATTTCAGTTTTTATGGCTGTCACCTACTCTTGGTTTCAGTTGTGCGTTTCTCACATGCCATCCTGTTTTCCAGCAGCCCTTCCATGGCAGCCTGGCCATGCACGAGCGCAGGCTGGGGGTGTGCTGTGGTGAAGTGCTGCCTGATGGCGATCTGACTTGCCTGTTGAACCCCCTGTTTCTGGTTCAAAACCCCAAGAATCATTCCCAACAAGCCCACTGCTCCAACCACCAAGTGCCCTGCCATGCAGGTTTTCAGTTCTCCTTGTACACGTCCACACATGGCTGGTGTGAAGAAAACCGCCGAAGATGTGTGTGAACATGGAGCATGGTGTGGCTCTTGGCTTTCAGAGAGCCTTTACTTTTCACCCATAACACCAAAGCTAAGAAGGTGACATCTGCTAGCTGCATCTGCAGGGTGGACTACATCAGTGTGCAGTGTCAAATCCTGGGGTCTGCTTCTGAAGCAAAATGTGTCCTGAAAAGGAAAGGCCTCCCCAGTGCCTTTTCTGAGGCTGTTGTTGTAGACATGGGTTCATACACGAGCGCAGCCGGGAGACAATACCCAGCAACTGTTCCCTTTGTGCTCACAGCCCAGAGCTACTCAGGTTGCTGACAAAACTGGGTACGAGCTGACTCCACCCAGGGCCAGGTAGAGAAAGGGTTTCTCACAGCGCAGGGTGATGCAGACTCTCCCTAGAAACTCCATAATGTCAGAAATTCTCCAGAATAATGCTGGAAAAATTTGGTTCCTAAAGCTCATGGAAAAGAGTTTATGATTTTGTCTATTTTAGTGGTACCCCTATGGCTCAACCCTTTGTTTTCCCTCTGAAGTCAATGTTTGTGTTGCTTTAGGATGTCATTGGCTGCAAAGGATGTGTCATGTCTTCAGATTCTGCAGGAATTGGTATGCTGAGCATCTCTCTCATGTCATGGAGGGATTTCTGTCCCAGACAGACAATGCCAGTAGGATGGACTGAGAGTTGGGCTAAGAGACTCTCTTCTGGTGCTTGTTAGTGTTTTATGGATGCAACAGTGCTGCAGTGTGCTGTGCAAAACTTCAGTGTTAATCTTCTTGGGAGATAAAAACATTTCTTCCAAAATTATTTCAATACCTTTCCCTTAAAGAAATCATGTGTAAGAGCTGCGTCTTCTTCACAAAAGAGGTTTCAGGCACAGTTTTTCCTACTCTCTTTGTCCTAATGAAACACATATCCTTCCTCCCCTCGCAGGACCTTTTGAGTTTATTCTGGATAAAGAAATTCATTTATGAAGATTTTACCTTTATCATCCTCCCTCTTTAATCTGATCCTGGATTGCAATTTTCAGTAAGTTTCTCCTGCCACACTTTCCAACATATGAACCTTTTCAACCCAATCAGGTGGGAAATTAAAAGCTATACCAGTTCTGATGATGTACTCTGCAGCTCTGTTTGAGCATTTCTGTGTAATTCAGGATTGCTGGGTTTAAAGAAGTTTTTCACCCTGGGTAATGGTAGCTCTCTGCAGAAAGTTATTTCGAGGAGTTTTGAGCTTTGTGGGAGATGGATTTCTCTTTTTCCAACCTTGTTTACAAACTGCTTTGTTCTTACCCTTTTCCAGCAAAACAAGTGTTTCTTTACAGAAATATTCGTGGTTGAGAGCAAAGCCACTGAACCTGTCTCTAAATCTATAACTACAACAGATTAAAGAGTAATTTATCGTATGTTAATTTACTTACCCCATCAAAGTCATGGGCGTCAAGACATAAAAACAGAAATAGACCTCTGATCTCTATCTCTGTAGTGTTTTTCAGCATCGAGTCTGCTATTAGTATCTGGAGAAAAAGCTCTAGGAATTTGTGATTGTATTTACCAGTAGCTAAGGAGAACAGTTGTCTATCACTGAAATTACCCCAAGTGCCAGAGCTGCTGCCTTTTCCATATTTGACTGAACCAAGTTGACTTCCAAGTTTCAAAGTGTGAAGATTTCCTGTTCCCACACTTGTCAGTTTGTTCTTATTTGTAAACACATCTTATCATGGCTGTAGATGGTTGCATAGGTATCTGTGATGAGAAGCTTGGGAAGCACCTACAGATGCTTTGCTTTTCCAGCATTTGAAGGAGCCTCCTAGAGCTGTTCCCAACAGCAGGCAGCTGGCTCACCTGGAGAGCATCCTGAAAAGAGGGATGTTTTGGAAGTCCAGGTGAATCTGCCTGTTGCTGCTGGTCCTGAGTGTACACAAAAGTCTAGTAGTGAAAGTCAAGTAGCTGTCGGGGTTTCTTTAATCTGTGAGCCTTTAGTTCTTCTGGCTGCCTGTACCCTCTTTCAGCAGCATTTTTTTTCCTGTGGCTGGAGGACGTGAATGTCTCTCTAATCTGGCTGAATGGACAAAGCAATGTGATGGAAACACATAGAACAAACATACTTCAGGCAGGACAGTGAAGGTTCTCAAGCAGAGCTGTTAGAGATAAGGCACACAGTCCAACCCCTTCCTTTGCTCCTGTTATCCCTGTACCAACTGGGAGCTATGGGGAACAGCAGCATAGGTAGGAACACCCTGGTGTGTCACCAGCTCTTCCCTGTGACATGTGCCTGCTTCTGCCTGTCTTGGATTAGACTTCACATTGGCTTTTCCTCCAAATGAAACACTTAATCTAAGGATAGTCTTTCAAAAGACCATGTTCTTTTTTCCAGATAACTGCTAATTCTTGAGCTGGGCTATTTAGGTAGTTTCCCGTGACCATCACTTTGAGGAAGATGAATGAAAAAAATTCTGCTTTCAGGTGCATGGCCTAAATCAAAAGCAGCTCTGTTTGAGTTCTCTGAAGTCTGTTAGGGTTTTACCACTATTAACAGCCATATAGCCCCAGGCATTGGTCCTGTGTTTTACAGGGGGGGAGAACAGTATCTTCTGGCCTTGTACTTCCCTGGTGCAGGTGTGCAAGGGCAGCCATGAGCAAGGAGAGATCCAGCAGCTTGGTGACATGGCCAGAGCTGTTGGAGATGGGACAGCCACTCTGGTCCTGTGTGAGAGAGCCTGACCTGGAGGCAGTCTGCCAGCTGGGGAGACCCCCCGTCTCTGCAAACTTTGGGACAGACAACAGAGCTGTGCATGAAGAGTTTCCTGGGCTTCACACTGGGGTAAGGCTTGCAGTGTGTGATCAACAAAGCTTTGAGACCCGCAGTGCAGCCTTTCCAGCTGTGGGATATTTCACGTGTTTGTTGGTGTCTCCTTTGGCAAAGGAGATTGAATCAGGGTGGGTCTGCTACAGGCTTGATGAGGGAAGGCAGTACTAAGGAATGAGCAGCTCCCAGTGAATGGGGAGCTTTATATTGCTTTTACAGTGAAACAAATATAAAAAGGAAGAAATGAAATGATAATAACCTAAATTGGTGCCAAATGTATGGGATTCCATGTGTGTGCAGTAAAGGGAAACCCAGCTCCTGTAGTTTTCCCTTGGAAAATAATTCGTTCTGTATTTAGAACCTATGTGCAAGATGACCATATAAATGTGGTTAAATGGCATAGGATTCTGATCAAAGGGGCAATTACAAATAATAAAATAGAAAATATAATTATTGCTACCATTTCAGATCTTATAGCCAGGGAGAATCCTAGCTGCTAGATGGAGAAAAAACCATAAAATGAAGAGAAGAAGAGAACCTCTAGACTTCAGTTTGTTGGGCTCTATAAGAAGAGGGCTGAAAAGTAAAGATAGATTTCCTAGAATCTCAGAATTCCCAAATAATTATCAGGGGAGAGTTGTGAGCAACTTAACTGTTGGCTGAGCTGAATTAGAGCAGAAACTGAATTACCAACTTCCACACAGGAAAATGTACCGAAGTTGGAGCTGTGGCTGGGTTATTTTCACCAAATGTCCAGCACATATGCTACGCTTGCTTTTATTGTTCACCGTTATGGTGTCATGTCTCGCTAGATTGTGCTTTGCTACACACCTCCACCCCCTAACAAACTGGCCCTATATGTGCATGTAGGCAGAATATAGGGAATTAAGCTGTGTGACAGTGAACTTCTGGGAGTTTTTATATGCTTGACAAATGTTTCTTAAACATGGTATAAATACATTGTACAGTAGAATTCAAGTGTTTGAGGGGCACGTTTTACTCCTAAAAGAAATGTGTGTATTTTGGCTTTGTATTTCTCTGTCTATTTTCCTATGCTCTAAAAGAAATATTTAGTACTTTAAAGGCACCTATGTTTAGATAATACAGGTTTGGACAGTATTTCTCTTCTGTATGTTGTAGAGTTCCTGCCGACACGCCTGGACAAACCTCAGCACCTAAAACCCTCAGGCCAGGTTTTGGCATTTGGTGTCCTCAGAGGGGAGAGATCGTAGCTGCTAATCCTGTAATAGTCAGATTCTTCAAGGTAGCATCTTATGTCCTCCCACGGGTTAGATTCTCTGTTTTACCTGACAGACTGAATATTTCTCTTCAAAGGGAACGTAAACTCTTCTGCAGGCTGGGCTCACCCTCGCTTCCCCTTGCCAGGTCTTGCCCGGGCACTTCCTTTGTTCCTCGGCCTTTTTGCCATAGCTATTTTCTTCCTTCCT